>NW_022995746.1:5560444-6057376 GCF_900245975.1 Drosophila guanche
ACATGCCGACCGAACCACATCCATAACATACACAATGATGGTGGGGAACATGGTGGCCAGCCCTTCGGTGATAATGTTGCCCGAGGCGGACCACGTGAACACCTCAATCTGGCCCGGTGTGTCAATGATGCACCACTTGTGGCCCCGCTGCCCGGCCCGGCGCACCAACTCTGCGAACTTTGCCATCTTGGTGGTGAACATGTTGAGGGCTGTGACAATGCCGCCATTGGGTCCCAGTTGGTATTGCTTCATCACCTCCTTGTAGTTGACTGTGTCGCGGATGTCAATGTGTGTCGCATAGGGCACCTCACGGCATGCGGGATCCAGATTTACCACATACGGATTAAACTTTTCCTGAGCGTGCTGGATGAGGCTGCGCGTGAAGGTCGTCTTGCCGGAGCCGGCCATGCCCAGCACTATAATGCAGACGGGCGCGTCCTGGATGCCCTCGCTCAGCGATAGAGCCTCCAGTTTAATGTTATCCAAGCTGGCCTCACTGCTGGACGCTTTGGCAGCCATTGTTGTGGCTTTTTATTTCGAAATTGAAGAAACAAAACAAAACGTGCGCCGTATAGGGATGGGATGTTAATGCATTGATATAACAATATATCGATACCTATTGTTTTGGCTGATAATATATCCTCATGGGTGATATATTTACGGAATGGCTTAGGTAAACATTTTTCTGATCACCAATCGAACTAAATTTCTGAATTTTTAGTAAGTTCTTCACATTTTTAGATAATTTTCCTGCACCCTTCCTTTCTACTTATCGATGCATGGTAGTTGGAAAAATAATATCGATATTCTTGTGCGATAGACAGACCATATGAGGCGGAAACTTTAAAACTTATTTTGATCAGAAATATATCCTTTTACCCTGGCCACTGCATACATTTGTGAGGCTCCTAGGTTTTGGAATTACACAATGGAGAGTCGGCTCGTGTTTGCGCTCCAAGGCTTTGGAAGGCTCTTCAAACGGCGATAGAGTTTGGAAAACATTAAAACAATTTAATTTTGTAAATAAATCAAGGAGTGTGACCGGATGGCTCAATATTCCACATGCAAAGCCGGCAAGATACCGATTGCCGGTATTCACCGTTTCTCTGCCGCTGCGCTGTCTGCAGATAATACTGCATTCTCACTTGCTGCAAATAAACAAAATTATTTAATGAACATAAACAACCGCACAAATAACCACAAATATGGCAAACAATGTAAAGAAACTTACCTTGGCAAGCAAGCTAGCTAAACAGGGTGCCGTCATACAGCCAACTACAATAATTAAAAGGGCAACCAGCAGCGTGCGGGTAGGTGCGTAGAGTTTGAATTGAGAGCAAATCTAAGACGCATTTAATTGTTCCCAGGATATTGAGGATCTGGTCGTAGGCGGTGCAGCAGCGTCCACTGGTGCACTATATTTTTCGCCCATACAAACACGAAAACAGCGCTTACTAAATGGGGAGACCATTCAGAAAACAGCCACCAAGGAGGTGTTGATCGCTGCTCGAGTGCCGCAAAAGAAAAAGCGTAATCAACAGAGTTCCTTGGCTGCTGGTGCGGAAGGGGAGCCAGCCATACAGAAAGAAGCTGCAGTGAAGAAGGAAGGTAAGACAAGGATTAAGAAGGAAGTGGAGGAACAGAAAGAGAAGGAACCAAAAGCAGAAGTAAAGAAGAAACTAAAACCAGAGATAAAGCAGCAAATTGATCCTCTGGTAAACGAAGACGTTGTGTCGCCGCAGTCCCTGTGGTATCGCCAGCTGGAGAACATTCGTACCATGCGGAGTCTCAATGCCGCCCCTGTGGACACAATGGGCTGTCATCAATGCGCCGACCCAAGTGCTGATGGAAAGGTAGGGCTCAGCACAGTTAACAAAAAGAAATCTACACATCTAACTCCTCCTTGACAGACACAACGTTTCCAGAAATTGGTGGCTCTGATGCTCTCCAGCCAAACGAAAGATCAAACCACCTACGAGGCCATGAATCGACTCAAAGCGCGCACACTTACACCCGACAGCCTGAAGGACATGCCAGTGGGTGAACTGGAAACCCTACTGCATCCCGTGTCCTTCTATAAGGTGGGGGTTGCCCATTGACCAGTGGCAGAATTCTGTGATTTACCCAACCCTAAAAACCATTTCAGAACAAAGCCAAGTACCTTAAACAAACCACACAAATACTGATAGACAAGTACGATGCGGACATACCGGACAATGTCAAAGAGCTGATCGCCCTGCCCGGCGTTGGACCCAAAATGGCACACATCTGCATGGCCGTTGCCTGGGACAAGTTGACGGGAATTGGCGTCGATGTGCATGTGCATCGCATATCCAACCGCTTGGGCTGGTTACCACGTCCCACCAAGGAGCCAGAGCAGACCCGTGTGGGACTGGAGAGCTGGTTACCCTCGACACTCTGGGCGGAGGTGAATCATTTGTTTGTGGGTTTCGGTCAAACTATTTGCACGCCTCTGAAGCCCAATTGCGGGCAATGCTTGAACAAAGATATATGTCCGTCAGCCAAGATGGGAGCCACTCCCACTAAGAAAGGTGTTAGGTAGAAAGGTGACTAAAAGTCCTAAACTGCTATGCCATAAACAAAATCAAAGAATTTCGAAAATTAAATTTGTAATGTAATAAAAAGTATTAAACATGTATTACCAAACTGAAATATACCAAAGCAGTATTTCTTGGATCACAACATACAGCCACACTATTTTATTTGGCGCGTTTTGTTGTTTACAGGGAGAAATCTTGTGAAATTATTGTTTAAAACAATTAAGAAAACATACAAACAGATCAAAATGAATGATTCATGTAAGTTTAAGCCTAATCATCAAGCAAATTAAATAACTAGAGCTGTAATTTGTCTTTTAGTTGGTGATTTCAATGCCACACAGACGGCACCGGCGGGCGCCGCCAGCGAAAAAAAAGGAGAGGTAATTATTTTAGCACACAACTAAACAGAATTTGCGTATAAATGTCACTCAAATTGCGTAGGGAATTGTGCCATTGGTGGTGAAGCAAATTGTGGATGCGCCCGAGGGCAATATTGAGATGTTTGGCATGCAGTATGGCATGGCGTGCCTGGTGGCAATTGTGCGAAATGTGGAGACTTCCTCCACCAAGATAACATACACGCTGGAGGATCACAGCGGTCGCATCGATGCCCACTACTGGCTGGAGGAGGGTGATGCCCTTAAGGCACCCGAAGTGATGCTGAACAACTACGTCAAGGTCTATGGCACCACACGCTCGCAGGCGGGCCAGAAGACGTTGATGGTGTTCAAGCTGCTGCCCGTTCTCGATCCCAATGAGGTGTGCACACATCTGCTAGAGGTGCTCAATGCACGCTACAAGGCTGAGGACTATCAGACCAAGGGCGATGCGGGCTCTACTGCCATGGCCACAGATTTCACCGCCTCCCAGAGCTCGGCCATTGTGAGTGGGTTGGATGCCAAGCAGCAGGCTGTGTTCCAGGCCATCAAGAGCAACATGTCCGAGGAGGGCATCAGTCGCAAGGAGCTGAAGGCCAAGTTCTCGCACATCAGTGATGGCGAGTTGACGTAAGCTAAATATTTTCTGCCACTTGTTTCAATTTTTTCTTATTATTCGATTCTTTTTAGCAACATTTTGGACTTTATGATTTCGGAGGGTCACATTTACTCCAGCATAGATGCAGATCATTTCATTTGCACCATGTAAAAGGCAACCTATAATCGCTTATCTTGTAATTTAATGAATAAATGTTTAAGTTTATTGAAATGAATGGCGAGCTTAAAGCGTTTTCCAGGAGCAGCTGTGATCCTCTATGTCTATCCCTTTCCAGCACTTGTTTCGCTGCGAGCGTGGTGAATCCGTTATTGGTGCTCACCACAGCGCACAACGGCACCTGCACAAGGTGAATTTACAAACAGCTGTGCAGCGGCTCGCAATAAGTGATGAAAAAAATGTGCAAATAATTCTCTTTCTTCTGGGCATATTTATAGCACGATTTAATAATAATAAAAAAGAAATAAACTTGAATAACATTGAGATAAATATACAAACTATAAAATATACAAATAAAACACAAACAAATATAAATTTGGTTACTTAAGGAAGGAAGTCTTTGAGCTGGTTTTTTTTTTGTTTGCGATGAGAGAATACTTTTTGCTGCGGGGCTTTGGAAATATTTAAAAATTGTTCTAGGGGTAAATTGTTAGCTACTAAAATTAAGCCCAAAAAGGGCGCCACTAATGATGTAAAATATAATTGATATTGCCTGTTGGATTTTTTATCACTTTATCACAGCGGCATAGACGCGGACGTTGAGGCGGAGGCTGCTGCTACATTTGTGCCCAAATTCATTTGCAACTTCATTTCGCACAACTTTTTGATGTGTATCTGATTGGTGAGCTCAGCCTGTCTCAGAATTTTGCGTATGTCCGCGAGCCGTTCGTGTTTGTTGGCCAACAAATACGCAGACTTGAGCTGCCCAATGTAGATGTACGAGGAAATGCGCAGCTCCACGTTTGAGATGCGCTTTATAAGACGATCCAACGTTTGCTTGGTCTCCGGCACATTGCTGTGCACCGCCGCATTGATGGCTATGGAGAGTAACTCATCGGATTCCGAGCTGACGGCGCCACCATTATTGCTGCCAATGCAGTCGAGCAGACGATCCACCTCCGAGAGGCGTTGATTGCGCGCCAAATACTTGGCTGTGGCACCAAACACTTTCATGGCGGAGAGTTTGTAGTCTTGGATGATGCTATAAAGAAAGGATTTGCTGTGCTTAATGCGTGACTTTGATGTATAGACAGCCAAAACGTACCCGTAGGCCAGTCCAAAACCCTCATCAATGTTCTTGCCGCAAAGCAGCACCAAAATGCACAACTGAATTCGGTCTGCAGCGCCCTCAAACAGCGTAGGCAGCGTACACCGATTGGATTCGCTGCGAATCTGCAATGAAAGAGCGTCAAAAAGTGGCCATAATCAGATGGATTTCCCCTCACCTGCTTCAATATTTGCAGCGTGCGCAGAGGCTGCTCCTCGGGCGACTGTTCCCGCTCGCATTTTGACAGAAATTTAGCCACCTCCAGCTGCCTGCGTATCGTGTTGATGTGTCCATTCAGCGCACGTGCATCCATTTGCATGGCAAAGCAAGCGCCATGAGAGCTGCCAGCGCTGACCACGCTCGCGCGTCGCCCCTGATGCTGCTGTCGCTGCAGATGCTCCCATTCGGCGAGGTCCAGTTCCCCCTGCAGATGCATGTGTGCCGCCAGCAGGTGCTGCGCATTGGCTTGCAGTTTTTGGAAGTTTTCACACTGCAGCGCATAGAACTTGACGCACGTCATGCTCGCCCTTATGGGATCCTTGAGCAGCAGCTGCAGCTGGTAGAGCGAGTTCAATTGCTGCTGCTGCTCGAGGTGCCGACAGGTTTGCAGCAGCGGCAGTCGCCAGGCGCCCAACTGCGCGTCGTCCAACTGTTGCAGCTCCTCCACCAAAGCGGGCAGACTGCCCGTGGCTAGTTGTGGCTGAAAAATGTGTTGAATGAAGAGCTCCGTGTCCAGTTGCTGCTGCTGCCAGTAGCGCAGAGCCGCGCGCAGTTCCTCGCGCTGCATGAGAAACGAGAGAATGTCGCCCTGACTGCCGTAGGTGAGGACATAGTGAAGGGATTCCTCGAAGCTGCGACACTGGCGGCGGGACTCCTCGTTGACTGTTGCATGGCCCTGCCCCTGCCCGTACTGCCCCTTGGCAATGTTCTTTAGATTCGCCAAAGCATTCATCACATTCAGCGCTGGCTCCTGCTGCGGTCGCTGCTGCACGTAAGGCTCACGGCGACGTGTAAAGAGCGATGCCAGCGAGCTGTTGGAGCTGCGTATGAGCGAGGCCCGATGCAGCGTCTCCGGCTGTGGCTGCAGCTGCGGCATGGCCGCTATCAGCTGGAGTATCTCCTGCAGCAGCGGTGGACCACGTTGCGGTCGCTTTCGGGGCAGCAGCACGGCCTCCGTTTGGGTCGCAGCCAGGCCAAAAATGTTCTTGCAAATGCTGCTGTTCAGCTGCTCATTGGACAGACGCGTCATGCAGTGTCCAAACTTTTCGCGTGCTGTGGCGAGGGCAGAGAACGATAATGAGAGCAGCTAGCGGTTGATGCAGAAGCGTTTCCTTACCCGCTTCATAGCAGCCAGCACGCAGACAAGCCAGCCCATGGGCAGCCATTACCCCAGTGGTGGCAAAGCCGCACTTCAGGTGCACCTCCAGCGCCAATGTCCAGTGTTCCGCCTCGACCAAGGCATCCGCTAGCTTGCGCAAATTGTGATTATCGAGTGGACCCACGGGTATGAGCGACTCACAGCCCTGCTGCACCACAGCCATAATGATTTCCGAGTGCTCGCGAATGTTTTCAAACTCCCCCGGAGCGCCGCGGAACTGCAGGAAGAGAAAGGGAATCAGTGGGCAGACCATAAGGGAACCTTTGCGCTCGCCAAACCTTTGCTGCAAAGGCCAAACAATTAATCATCTTGGCCACCAGTCCGTAGTCCACCTCGGGATTGGGCACAATCAACTTCTCCAGCTTGCGGCAGTGATAGAGCAGCAGATCCACGCAGCTGCGCTGCTCCTGATGGTGTCGCAGGATGGACAGACTCATGGCCACGCTGGGCGCATGCTCGTAGGAGAACTCCTCGCGCAGCAGCTTGTCGTGCGTGATGTTGCCGCTGAGTCGCCACTTGCACGAGTCCAGCAGCGAGGGGGTGGCCGAAGCGTTGCTGTGCTCACGCGAAGAGCTCGAATGCGACTCCCCAGCGCTTGTGGCACTCAGCGCAGATCCACAATCATTGCAGATGCGCACCTCCAGCTCAGCGTAGAGCTCGGGGATGCGCAAACGCTGCGTGGAGCAGGCATAGCAGACGACCCGCCCACAACGACGACAATGATGGCGTCGCATCAGCATGGTAAAGGCTGCCCTGCGGCAGCACATGCAGTGACTGGCCGCCTCATCTGCCGTCCACTGTTGCCGGCTGGGCGCCTGCTTGGGCATGACAAAGGCGCCGCACAGCGAGTCCAACGAGTGCTGCAAATCCGTGCCCAAGGAGCTCTGTTCGTTGGAGGAGGCAGCGGATGGCACCGAGCGGTAGTCCAGCGCTTTGCTGGCGTAGATGCGCAGCAGCAGATCCAGGCACTCCTGGCCCACAAAATGATCCTGCTGATACGAGTTAAAGTTGAGCAAAATAAATGCCTCGGAGGTGGCCTGACCCAGCTGAAAGCGCAGCTGCTTGCCGTGCTGCTGGGTCGTCGTCTGCACATCGTAGACATGTCCGCGCTTCTCGAAGCAGTAAGGACACGGTCCGAGGGGTTTTTCGCGCTGCAGTCGGGCTCTGGCCGCTGCCAGCAGCTTGGCAAGCAGCTCAAAGCGCGCATTCATTACGAGTTGCTCCACGATGAGCAGGGGATGTCGTAGCAGTCGCCAGAATGACTGCCGCTCCGGCAATTCCATTTCCCCCAGCAGCACCAGCGACAGCTGATAGTTGCGATAGGGCCGCGGATCGCGTGCATGCAGCTCGAGGTAGTCCATGATCCATTGAAGCAGCGCCAGCGAGCGGAACTTGTCTTTGTGCGTGTCCAGAAAGTTAACCAGCGACGCAGGCGGAAACATCTGCACAATGCCCAGCAGGCAGACGTCCAACTGCTCGCCATCGCGCAGCTCCAGCAGCGCATCAAGCAGCGTGATCAGACACACGCGCTGCTGTCCCTCGGAGCCCGTTTGGAACACAACGCGGCACCACTCGAGGCACAAGCCATAGCGACGTCGCTGCAGCAGCTGCTCAAAGATCACATTCGGCGTTTGCCGCCCGAAATCGTACGCCTGCGGCCAGCTCTCAAACTGCAACAGCGCGGACACGCGCGCATATATCGTTATGTCTGACAGCGTGTGCTCCAGCTGAGTGCGCAGCGCGGGGGGTATGGCCCCAGCCGCCTGACGATGCTGCAGCGTGCGCTCGATCAGCTCCTTGGCCAGCTGACTGCTGGGAATCTTCGTGAAGTGCAGCCTGAGGAGGCGCGCACGCTGGCCCAGGTCCTGCATGTGCACCACCAGCTGGATGTGGCGGGAATCCTCGGCGATGAGGTCAAGGATGAGCTGGTCTATGCGTGAGCTAAGCTGCGCAGGGGACTCTGCAAGAGGGAAGCGGATGTAGAAGGAATTTCAGTTGTTTCTTTGCACTCACCTGTCTGCCCACCCATGCCCAGCAGCAGTATTTGCAACAGCAGCTCCTTGCTGTCCACGAGCTGCCCTAAGACCTGGCTGTCCAACTTATAAGCACTCAGCGCAGCCAGCAAGCGATTGCCCTCGTGCATGGCCGCCAGCAGCTCCAACTCGGGCAGCTGCTGCAGCTGCAGCAGGCAGGCAAAATCCAGGCCACCTTCGCTGACGTCTGGCAGCTGTTGGCCACGCTGCACGGCCATTAAAAGCTGCGCCAACAGTTGATTATGCTGCGCCATGTAGTTGTGTATGGATTCCTGCTTCTGTGGCGACACGCGGCGTGGCGGCTTGCGTCCGCGCAAGCCCTCACCCAGCTGCGGGCAAATATTCAGCGCTATGACATGAACCAAATTGAGATGCAGCGCCGCCACATTGGCCTCAATCTCGAGCGGCGTGACGTTGCACTCGTAGATGAGCTCCCCAATGACATCGTAGGGATCGTGCCGCAGCAGCTGGCTGTTGTGGTACTCCAAGTTGGCATCGCGCAGCTGCAGCAAGCGCGCCAGCTGCCCCATGTAGCCGCAGAAGCGCGTGAAATAATTATGCCGCGAGCGCAGCTGCTGAAAGGGCACAGCCTGAGCACGTAGCTCTGCGTTATGTGCGTAGTCCGCGGGTTCCTTGCCGTGGATCAAGCCAAAGGCCGCCTCACGCTGCAGCTGCACGGCGAGCACAGCTGGACGCAGTGGCTGACAGCGCAGCGAGAGCAGCTCATTGAGCGCCGGCTGACGGCCAGCACGTTCCAGCAAGCGCATGCATTCGCACAGGTTCTGCAAGAGATTCATGGCGCCAATTTCGGAGGAGGCGACTGCCGCTGCAGCTGCTCCTTCCTCCGCTCTTTCCGGCTGCTTCTGCTGTCGCCGTATAACCAGCAGCAGATTGCACGTAATCTCACGATTAAAGCCCAGATTCACAATCAAATCGCAGATGATCAAAGCATTCAGATTGCGCTCCTCAAACTGCTGCAGAAAGCCATACTGCCCGTGGCTGCTGTGCCGCTGCAGCAGGCTCCTCAGCTCGGGACTCTGTTGCAGTCGGTGCGCCTGCGCCTGCGCGAAATTATCCACCACGCTGATGATCTTCGACAGCTCAAAGCCTTTGGCGGCCACGCCTTTGATTTGCTCCACTGTGGTGCCCGCGGGGCTGCCCTGTTTGGCCTCCAGCGCGCGATAATTGGCATAAATGTGGGCCAGCTTTTGCTTGATGAGCTGCTGCTGCTCCATGAACTGCAGCTCGCGATTTAGCTGACTGTGCTCCAGGCTGAAGGTCTGCGAAAGGAGACAAAAATAAGGATTTAAGCAGCTACAAAAGGGAAAGGGACTGTCTCTTACCTCTATGATCTGCTTGACATCTTTGAAGTTCTTCAGGGCCAGCGCCATGATGGCCAGCTGCTCGGGCGTGCTCAGCATTTTGGGTATTATCGAACGCTCCGTGCTGGCGCCCCGCTTGCTGCTGCCTAAACCGCTCTGCAGCTGCGCCCTGTACTGCTCCATGTCCACCGTGCCGCTGAAGCTGATCGCACGCCGCTGCTTGCGCGCCTTGCGTCGCGTCAAGCTGGACGCATGATTGCAGCGCTCGCGACTCTCATCGTCGCTCGAGGCCTTCTCCCGGGCGCTGCTATGCAGCTGGACCAGCTGCAGCAGCTGCTCCGGCTCCAGCAGGCAGCTCAACGAAGGCGTCGACTTGGCCAGCGATTGCTCAATCTTTTGCAGCACGCCAAACTTCCACAGCGCTTCGCTAATGGCATCCACCAGACGCTGAAAGCGTGCCTGATGGTCTGCGGCGCATTTGTAGTCCTGCGAGTGCAGCTTTTTGGTGACAAAACTCTTGAGGAATGTGAAGAGCGCCTGCAGCGAGTGTGCGCGGCAGATGAAGCCGAAATGGACCCGCTGCGACGCCTGTCGTGGCGCTGTGTGGGGCGGTGCCTCATCGTCCACGTACTGCTCATCATCATCGTCATCGTTTTGCTTGTTGTTCTGCGCGGACTGCTCCAGCTGCTCCCAGCGTAGGAAAACCAACAAGAAGATGTCCTCCAGCAGCGCGCACAGCGTGCCCAAAGAATGTATCTGCCGCAGCTCACTGGAGAGCTGCAGCAGCTTGGACTTGATCGAGGACTCCTCATCCTGATCCAATATCACATTGTAGACATGGCCCAGAGCTGTGTAGTAGCTGAGCGTTTCCATTTCCTCACGGTAAAGACACTTCAGCGCGGGCGTTTGCTGCTGCCACTTGTAGGTGTCCTCCACGAGCCTGAACAGCTCCTGGCTGTCACAGCGAATGTTGTGATCGTGCACCAGGGACAGGGCGCCCGGCGCACGCAGCAGCGCCTCCACTTTCAGCGTTTTGCTGACCTCACGCGTGCGCAGAAACTGCAGCAGCACCGACAGACGCTGGAAATCCGCATAGAAAAACTGATGCACGGGCTGCAGCTCCGCTGACACAGCAGTCACATCAAAGGCAGCCAAAGCTTGATCCAGGTAACCCAATTCATCCACAGACTGCGGGCCGAGTGCAAATTCATTTGCCAGCTTGAGTATCAGCAGCGTGTTCCTCAGCGTTTTGTCCGCAAAGCACTCAAAGTCCTTCAACTGGCGACAGAGGGTGGGCACAAAGTTCTCGCGTTGGCCCAGGGCCAGCCACAGCACCAGTTGCCGCGTGGGTGCGCCCTCGCTGCACTGCACACGAATGGCCTGCTGTTGCTCGTGCAGCACATCCTTTAGCAGCTGTCCGTTGTCCTGGCGTGCCAGCAGAGCCAGCAGCAAGTGCTCATTCCCAGCTGAATCACACAAAAGACGCGTCATAAGCTTCTGCCGCAGCGAGGCCGCCTCTAAAATGCTCGACGGAAAGTTTGCCAACACACAAAGGGAACGTGATGTGATATCGTTTGTCAGCAAATCGTTCAACACCGCCGCAATGATCTGTCCAATGTGCAACTTTGATTTGTCGCGGAGTAGCTGCAGTATTTGCAGCGTGGGATATGGCGTGGAGTGGAGTGCCGCCTGCAGGCGACTTTGATAGGAATGCGCAGTGCCTGGGCCGCCATTGAGGCAGTCGATAAAGTCCTGAGAAAAGGGTTTGGAATAACAGTAAAAAATCAACGTTTAGTGTTGGAAACTCACTTTAAAGACTTTCCGTTGTTCCGCTGGCAGCAAGGCCATATACTGGCAGAGATGCTCCTGCTGCTGCTGCTGCTCCGTCATTTTGTCACCTGTTTTCTGTGTTCTTCTGTGGTCTCCCCTCTCACGCGCAGTGGTTCATTGTACTTCGGGCGAGTTCTGAGTAGGCCTCCTGCTCCTCTCCAAATCAATGTGAATTCTGTGGGGTCGCTCGAGCTCTGCTGATTGCGATTCTATCTGGGACTCGGACTATTGTTATTGTTCGTTGCTGCTGCTGCTGCTGCGCTTTTTGCTTTTGTTTCTGGGCAGCAGCTGTTCTGCTCGCTGGCGACTTCCACTGGCACAAGTGCGAGTGATAACAGACGCCCGCATATTATCTCCGTACACACTGGAGTTGATCAAATTAATCCCGTAGTCGGTCGATCTTTTCTCTCTCTGAAAAAGCAACAAAGACTTTCGTGTAAAATGCAGGCACTGCTAGGCATAGAGCTGCCAACTTATATGAAAACTAGGCAAATAAGAGAAACAAAATTAAAGTTTGGTTTATCTATGCCATTCTCAATATCATGATGCGTTATTTTGGCATATTGTAGGAGTAAAATTTATTGTATTATCTATGGAGAGCGGACTATGATTTTGATATGAACCAGAAACAGCTGAGCGAACAGCACAGATTTCTGTGGTAGTCAGTGCTGTCATCTTTTGGCAATGAAAATAGCGGTTTTATGAGGAAGAGCTAAAAATGTGGCGTGGGTTATAAGCATCCATTTTACCAATCTTAGAAATGTAGTTATGCGTCATCTCTTAGTTGTTGCAGCATTTTTAAGTTGACATGATCAAAATGACAGACACAGAGATTATCAGTAGCAACAGGCTAATTTCCAGAACTAGCCATAAAATGGCTGAATACACAGCACTGAAGCGTTTGGTGTATTTTGGTGCCTTTTATGCACACTGTTCCAGCCGGTACTGCTGCACCGCCCGCGCGCGCTCACATTTCTCTTTCAATTTTTGTAAAAGTCGGTCGCCAATTTAAGGTCCCCAAGTCGGCTTAACACTAGTCTTATCAATGAATTAATACCAAGGAATTCTCAAGTGAAACAACAAGTATGCAGAAATTCAAAATCAAAACGAACCGAACGGAGCTTCGATCTCTGGTGCTCCTCCTTGTCGCTCTCTTCACTGTCTGCGGTTTGGGTAAGTACTTAGCGCAAATATGTATCTATTAAATGGGGTGTTTAGCCCTATGCAAAGCACTTGGAAAGTGCTTAACTTTAGGTTGAATGAACTTTAACTTTTGTTTGTATCACAAATAACTCTCTCACACACACCCACACACGCGAATCGCATAATGAGAGAGAGAGAGAGAGAGGAAGCAACACACCATTGACATTGCCCTTGCCATCACCCTCCCGCAAAGATTTATTCACTCACACATGCAACGACCAAGACCAAAACCGTTTATCTGACACACTTCTCAATTGGAGCAGCTGTTTTGGCACAGTGGGACCAAGATCGAATATCGGTTTCAAATAAAATTAGAAAAGGGAACTTTCAAGAAAATTAAAATACATCTAAAAAATATATAAAAAAATAAAAATCTTTTTTATTATTACTTCTGGGGAATTTCCCTTTTTCTGTGCTTCATCTTTGTTATTCGAATGAGTTCTTAATTCTCTTAATCTCCCCTTCAATTGTTTATCTTCCTACGAGACATTTATGTTATCTTTTGTTTATTTTATTCAAATTGTTTGCTTAAAAACAACAATAAATATCTGAAATAACGACCTTGGCGCGCTATCAGCTCTTCTTATTCTTATCTTAGAAAATTTAGAAATGCATTTTCCTGCATGGGAAATATGCAAACATTTCCCATTTCTTACCTCTTCCCTTTTGTTAGCTCATTCCATTCCTTGCTTGTCTCTGCCTCCATGGCTCCCTAGTGTATTCCACAAAATCGCGTGTGCCACCCACTGTGCGGCGGTGGGGGCCACTTGTTGATGATAACCTCAGCCACATGTTGATTCTGGAATCGAAATTTCTGATCAGCTTGGGTGAAAGTTATACAAGTTCTATCACTAATGACGTGTTCCATTCTCCTTCTTTTATTTTATTTTCTTTTCTTCTACTTCTTCTACATGCTCCCCTGCCATGCTCAGGTGTGGCACAAGCAGCGTTGGTGCCTCCCAACAGCCAACAAATCTTCAAGCTGCAGAATACGGTAAGCCTCAAGGGACTGAGCAACGCAGCAGGCAACGCCGAGGAGACGCGCTACACCTTCGAGACCGAACTGAAGATCAATTCGGTATGGAGCCAAGGCGAGGATCAGCTGCTGGAGGTGTCCTTCAGTGACAGTCGCGTGAGTGCGCCCGGCATGGACCATCAGATTGAGCGTACGATTAGCCAGATACCCGACAGACCCTTCTACATCAGCCTGGTGCAGGGACAGCCGGAACAGGTGTTGGCCCACACGGGTCGGGATCAATCGCTGTTGAACCTGGAGCGTGGCATAGCCTCGCTGCTGCAGCTTCGCTTCGATGGCAGCGAGGAACTCGATGTCTCTGGCCGCTGTCGTGTCGCGTACAATGTGAAATCCTCGACGCGCGTGGAGAAGACCAAGAGCGAGTGTGCTCTGTGGGATCTGCGCGTAAACTATCATCCCGAGGAGGCTCTGGGCGTGTCCCAGCAGTCTCAGGAGCAAGTCAACTACGAGCTGTCCGCTGAGGGTGGCCTGCTGCGTGCCGAGTCCGTGGAGACGCATCGCCTGACGCTGGCCGCCAAGCCAGATGTTGGCAGCACTGTGCAAAGCATTTTGCTGCTCCAACATGCAAACCAGGGCTCAGAGGAGGTGCAGCAGCTGGCTGTGAGTAGCCTGGAGGCGGCCATTGAGAGTCTGTTGGAGTGGTATCGCGTGTTCCAGCTGGAGGCGGATGTGGACAGCAGCATCAGCGAGCTGCAACAGCAAAATGTAAGCTAGGATAAACCCCTCAAAGCTGCCACTTGCTAACGTCTCTTTCTTGTCCATTTTTAGCTGGAAAAACTGCTCGCCCAAGCGGAGGATCAATTGCAGGCCGAAAACGTGGGCAAATCCTCGCTGGCGCTGCTGTACGTTGAGCTGCTGCCGCTGGCACGTCTCACCAAGCAGCCGCAGTTGGAAAAGTTGCTGGAAAACCACGAGAAATTGCTGCCCCAATTGGTGGATCTGCTGGGCGCAGTGCAAACCTTCGATGCGCACAATGCCACCTTCAGTCATTTGTACAGCGATGCGGCGACCAGCACGCAGCACTTGGAGCTGCTGGAAAAGTATTTGCAATCGCTGGCCGTGGCCACGCATCCAGAGCGGCGCATTGTCGAGCATTTGTTTGGTTTGCTGAAGGTGGACGCCCCCAAGAAGCAGTCGGCGTTGAGGGAAAGCATCATCCAAACGCTGGCCACGCTCACGCGACAGAGTGGCTTCGAGGGCAACGACTTGCTGCTGCAGCAGGTGCGCGAATTCCTGCTCGAAGGACTTGGCTCCAAGCAGCCCGCTTTGTACATCCGTGCGCTGCAGAATCTCCAGGATGTGGCCACCATTGAGGCGCTGCTGGAGCAGGCGCAGACACGCCAGGAACCCAATCTATCTGTGGCCGCTTTGCAGGCCTTGAAAGCCTTCCCCCCGCGCAGCTTTAACAGCTCGCATCGCCAGCAGTTTGAGAGCATCTTCTATCAGCGACAGCGACGCTTCGATAGCTCAGCGCGCACCCTGGCCTTGGATGTGCTGCTGGCCATGCGACCCACAGCGGCGCAGCTGGGTCACATTTTGGATTATTTATGCTCCACGGACAGACAGTTTGAGATGAAAACTTATGTGCTGCAGAAGCTGCGCATGCTGGCCGAGATGTGTCCACGTTTTAGGGGAATGTTCAGCTCGGAGTTGGCCAAGCGCTCGAAGGTGAACAACTACCACGTGCTGGGACAAAAGGGTAAGGCAAGGACCACACCCTCTGCTATCATAACTCAAGCAAACCCTTTCCATTTCAGGTCTCACCACTGTGCTCAGTCGGCAGCTGTCGCAGTCGCCTGCGTTCAACGAATCGCTGCTCAGCACCCAGGAGGTGCAGGAGGGCATCCTCAAGCGCGGCTCAGTGGAGTTTCTGCTCAAGGCGGGCCATGCCCAGGCCAGCAGCTTCAAGCTGGGCATCTACACCGCCGGCCTAGGTGCTTTGGTGGGCGATGGCGATGCTAGCGATGAGAATGATCCCATACCCGCTGACGATGCGCTGGACAGCGGCGAAAGCGTCACCGCGGGAATGGAGATCAGCGTGCAGGGCTCGCAGCTGCGTCCGCTGATCTTTTTCACTGGCCAAACCGAGCTCATGGGTCATGTGTGGGGCGGCACGGCCTCGGACTCGACGCCTGCGTATCAGGCCACCACGCTGGCGCAGGATCATGAGCATTACATTGTCCTGGCATCGGGTGCGAGTCTGCATTGGCGGGTGCTTGGCGCTCGCAGCGTGGATCTCAATGGCAAGGTGGAATTCAGCTTGTGGAATCGAAATGCCCAAACGGAAATCCAACAAAAGTGAGTGGGAGGCACATCAAAGAAGTCTTTAAGGATTTTTTAATTCATTTTTGTATCTTGCCTTTTGCAGCACTGGCAGCGCTGTCCTGGGTCACGTGGCTGTGGGCTTCACCTATGCGAAGCTTGTGCAGGATTTCACTTTGCGGCACGAACCAAAACTGAGTCTGCAGGCGGATTTGGACTTTTACAGCGGCATTAAGCTGTGCATGCAACTGCAGCGACCAGAGCAGCTGCTCACGTGAGTGTAACAAGGAAAACTTACCCCTAATTTGGCTTTAATTTGTCTTTTTTCCTACAGACAAACCAGCACTCGTTCGGTCTTCCTGCAGGAGGTGGAGCGTTCGTATGCGAAGCATGTCCACTCCACAATTAACCATCGAACGCCCGGCTGCACCTTTTCCCTCAATCAGAAGAATAATGAAATGTGCAATTTGATATTTAGCGATCATTAAGACTTAAAACTCAAAAACAAAATGAGATTCGAGAGATTTGCTGCCAGAAAGTTAATCAATTTAAACTGAAATGCTATGTAAAAAGCGCTGAGATTAAGACTCGATATAGTTGTAAACATGTAAGAACAAAGACAATATAATTTTCTATGCCAAAAAGTGGTTTTATCAATGGACATAGGGTATAAAAGCTACAAGTGATCCAATGATGTTCCCATTTCCGTTTCATGGTTTCAGATTTTGTTTACCTAATTTGAAGGCAATCCAAAGCTAGAAAGTTTTGAAAATTAGACAATCATGAGGACAATCGCTTAATTAATAGAATTAAATTATAGTTTCAGTGCTGAAACTTTTAGATTTCTAGTAATTTTAAAGAGAATATTAAATTCGGGGAATATGATTTTCGATCATGGACGCACATCGGTATATTTCGGTATTTCCTGAAAATTAGAAGGTATATGTTGGTATATTGCTAAGGGTCTGGTTGGTATATTTCATTAATGCGGTCACACTGGTAACACGGAACGCGGCAAAAACGACGAAATTTCATGAAATAAATAATTGCGAAATCATCAATAAAAGTCAAAGTGGTTTTGGCAACAAACGTGAGCAGAGGTAAACACAGTCGGGGTAAAATGCAGTTTTCGGGAATATCCGCATGAAATTAGGCCAACAAATGTCGCCTTCTAATGCTCTGTTGCTCTCGGAGGCCCGTCTCCCCACACTCATACACACACAGACGCACACACAAGCGCACACTTGTGGGCGCTCTGACACAGACTCAGAAATACCAATGCATAGATAAACGTAAAAGATTTGTCGCGCTGTGAACACGAAAATAAACATATATTGTGCGAGTGCTTATGGCTTAAATTGTTTGTGTGAACAACTATAAAAAATGCGCTAACAGAAAGCCTAACTGAAGTGTTAAACCATATAACAATTGAATCTTTTCGTGGTAATTTGTCTTTCCTTTTTCGGCAATCACACACGAACGCACACAAACGCACGCAAATGTTCACAATTGGGAGAGGACAGTGTGGGAAAGAGAGCAAAGCAAAGCAAAGCAAGTGAGCGAAGCTGAGAGAACATAAATCCTCGGATTTGTTGTTGCCTCAAAGAAGGAGAAAAACCACGTGTGGAGGACGTGTTCCGCTAAAATATTTATGTCTAAAATGCAGCTGCTATTGTGCAACGATCTTCAATAAGACGCGTTTGTTTGCCACACTTCGAAAGATGTTAGAAAAATAGCATCTTAACATAAATTAGCCGGCAAAATTAGCATTTGTATTTTATCAATATCGCACCCGCACACATACAATTGTACATATGTAGATATGACAGATATGGTGCGAAGAGATTGCTGATCACCTTACTCTCCCGCTCTCACTGAACGGGAACTAGTTCCGCAATCAAATTACGTGACCGATTTACAAGTGTTCTTGATTAGTATAAAAAACATATTTTATGATAAATATTTTGATGCATTCGCTCAATAGCTGTTCTAGGTTGTGTCACGTCGTGACATACCAAATTTAACAAAAGACCTTATTAGTTCTGTCATTACAAATTAAAAATGAAAAATTCAAAATTGTATATTCGTGAACGGCTTTTGTGAACCATTTGACGCATCTCTGTCTGTCTTGCGTCTCACTCACAGACACTTGCGCACACTCTGGCTGGCTTGGCGCTCGCGCTCTCTTTCTCTAGCTGTCCCCAGTGGCTCCCCACACTCTGGTAACGGTATCACGCGCTCTGGACCCAACGTCATCCATCGCTGGCGCTCATTCGAATTTTAAAGCTCGGCAGTGTAAGGTGTTCCCGTCGTCGCAGCAGTCAACACTTGTTCCGTACGAACACACTCCCAACTAACGTCACTCGCTCTCACACACCCACACTTGTGCAAAAGGCCAAAGAGCAGTCAACAGTCAGTGTTAAAAACGCCCCCACCACTGCCCCTGCAAGGTGCTTTGGTACCCGCCTGCCCCCGGCAGCACTTGAGCATAAATTCTTTTGCTTTTCCCTTTTCCTTTAGAATTTAACTGTGAAAGTGAAAACGTGACAGTACGAAGAACATAACGAACGAACGAGGCAAGCAAAACAAAAAACCCGCTTGTGTGTGTAAAAATAAAAAGACGGAAAACAGAAACGCAGCAGAACACAAGAGAGAGAAAGGAAAAAAAAAGATAAAAATAATCAACGAACGAAGGGACAAGGTAGCCCTCAGGCGAAAACAAGGAGAACAACAAAAAACACAAAAAACAACATCGAAAATTGACAGGTAAGGGAAGCAACACCAAAAGTCTCCTCTTTTCAGCCACATATTTCTCCCTCTCTCTCACCCAAACATCTCCCACTCTCAATGGTTCTATCTTGTTTCCATAACCACTCCCTGTGGCTGTTCTCCCTCTTTGCCTTTGCGCTGGGCATGAAATTGATATTTCGTTGCATTTTTTGTTATACCCTATATGGAGGGACGGCAGTATGACGACTATGAGGAGATGTTTGGAAGGATTTCCGAACCTTAAAAAAAAATGAAAGAAAAACTACTTTTACTGGGCTAACATTATTATCTGTCTTTCTGTTTAAATGGGTAAAAGTGCAGGGGTATCAATAGTTTCCATGGCCTCTCTCTCTCTCGTTTTTGGTTTCTTTTCTTATCTTTGAGTGCTGTGCTTCTTGCCTCTTCCATGATTCACTTGTTCTTCGATGCGCTAACCCTATTACTTTGATAATAATTTGTATGCCAATCATTGGGCTAAAGGTTCAAGCAGTTAGAACGATGAATAATTTAAATGAATCACAGTTCTAAACATAATTTCCAGGAACCTTTTTAGTTTCTCTTGCGGGTTTCTTTTTGAACTCTTCCGTATTCTCTTTTTCTTAATACATAACGTAACTGATTAGATAGAATACTTTCAGTCTGTTCGGTTCCAAACCTTGCACAATTTATGACGGCCATAAAATGATGTTTTCAGAGTAGATAATGAAAGTGGAATGAAGGGTTTGGGCTGGCAGGTTTAACCCTTGATGAAAGGGAAGATGTTTCCTTACTTATGAGATTTGTTTTGGTTATGTTAAATTATGAAAGGTCTATTTGTCTTGAACATATTATATTTCTTTATTATTTTACTGGTAAAATGTTCTATGCTTTCCAGGAATGCTTGTATAGATATCTATTTTATTGATGTTTCGTCGGGTTCCTCTGACTCATTTTTAGATACAACTTGGGGTTTTTTTTGTAAGGCATTCAATCAGTTTGGATGATCGTTATGATTTTCCAACTGAGTCACAATCATTATGATGTTACAATTTGAATTAAGGCTTTCCGCTCTATAAATTCTACCTTTCCTTACTCTAAAACTTTGCTGTTAGGCTTTAGCTAGAACCCAAAAATAAAACATTTGCCAAACACACACAAAAATTCACAAATTCAATTTCTGCGCTGGTTTTATCTTATCTGAGAGATTTCCCTGGGGACGACCCAATTAAATAAACGGATATTGGACATGAATACAACGTACGAATATACGTATTATTTTTGTTTTATCATTAATACGCTTTGACGATTGGCAATGGACAAATTGTATCTGTCTGTCTGTCACCAGGGACCCAGCAAATCGTTCGCTCACGTGAGTCAATCGAGCCAGTCGAGAAGTTATGCAAAACGACTTTTCAAATCGGTTATGCTTTCAAAGAAACAAAAACAACAAAAACAACAACAACAAAAAGCAAAACACCACCCAGTCGTGCAGCAAAAGCAAAACTTTAGCAATTACAAATCCGGCAAAAATATATAAAAAAAGAGGGGAAAAAAAAGATAAGAAAAGTACCGAGAATCGGGCAACGGAATCAATCGATTTCAATTTCAATCGAGTCAACGTGTCGCCTGGCATTCAGACTGAGTCTAAGTAACACATTCAATCCATCTACGAGTAACACATTCAATCCATCCACAAGTGCATATCTTTATCCATTTGCAATATTCAGAGATTCTGATTTGTGTACGTGACTGCCTGCCTAGGCGATGACAACAACGTGATTTATGCGATGATTCATTTGCGATTATGGATTATGGATTATGGATTGGATGCAAATGCAACACACAATTCAATGTCTGAGGCACATAGAAGTGCGAGGAGGGGGAGGTTCATTCAACTTTTTCTGAGGAACAGGATCCACCAGCCATTGCCTGGTGACCCCAATTTTTGTTGTTGTTTTCAGCAAAATCAATAATTTTCGGTTCATTTGTGCTTCTGTTTATATTTATGGCCTGCCTCTGACACGCTTTGTGGCCACCACAATGTTGCACCAAAAAAACTCTGCATTTATTTTGGTTAATGTTAAATGACCAGAAAATTAATTTGTTTCTGCAACTGCTGTTGGCTTACAATGTTACAATTTTAGTGGATGTGTACTTGTAATTGCTATAACTTTGGTGGGTATTGGGCATTAAACAATTTAATTTGTATTGAAATATATGAGAATATGTGTAGATAGTCTTGTCGTGGGTGTCTGAGCACTTTTATTTGGAAATGAGCTACCCAATACGATTATTATATAATTTTTAAAGGTGTCTTAACCATTTTTTAGATTGAAATTTACCATTTGGGGTCCCTCCGAGAACAGAGAATCATAAAGAACTGGATGAATAAATCTTTAAAAGATCTTTTCTATCATTTCTTCGTTGAATCTGAAAGAGTATTCCAAAGTTTTCATGCTCTGTAATATAATAATAAAAGCAAAGAACATGTGTACCAAGTTGATGCATTGATCTGCAAGTTCTCTAATTGACTGGCTGTTCTTACTCTTGGTTACGTTATGGATATGTCTTCAGTAGGTATTCCCCGTAACCGTTTATTGGAGACGATCACATGATGGCCCTATGCCCAGATACCAGGAAAAAACTTCACACATTTGGCCGCTGTCTGTTCGCCGTTTGCCTTTATTGCAGGCTGAAATTCAAAACCCACACATACACTTGACCCGCGTCGTAAATCCTAATCAAATTTATTAAATCAAGTACTATCCCGAGCGATGTGTGTTAATGACAGAACAGAGAAGCGAAACGAAACAAACAACAAACGCCCACAAACAAGCATACAAAATAAAGACCAAAATAAAACTGAAACGACTGAAAGCAATTTGAGCGATATGAATGTGTTTCACCATACAGAAATCCTCTATATAGAGAGCAGATATAGCTACAGCTACAACTACAGCTGCAGCATATGCCCCGGCGAGATATCAAACAATCAATTTGTGTGTTCTGTTCTGTCTGTGGCATTAATTTGTGCAAGTAATTTCAGAAGGGGAGGAGCGGCTTTGGGCTTCCCTTCACAGCTGCAACAAACAAAAAATATTAGATATACATGTGTACATATCTATCTATCGTTATACTATATTGTGTGGCATATCTATAGCTTATAGCTACATATATCTTGCTGTTAATGAATAAATTCTAATAACTGAGGGGTAAATATTTGTTACACTTCCCCGTGATTAAATAACCCTGACTGCCTCCGGGCTGTAAACGTTATCCGTGCTTGGATACGTGGGCCGGATAAGTTGTAAATCAGCGACCAGATCTGGTTATGTCGTTATCAGTGTCATTTATTCGGTAGGAAGCGTTGTAAATGTACGTAAATCATATTATTAGATACCTTTGTTATGTGTTTCTAAGGAAAACAATCAGAAAAAGCAAATATGATTGGTATTTTCTGTGAATATCTTATGGTTTGATGTTTGTTTTTTAATCCTTTGCTATCCGAGAGCCAGGGATAAGTATAAAACCTGCTTCTTTACACTTAAATGATACTTATAGAATATCCCTGACATTCTGTTCAGACGGATAACTTAAATACACCATGAAATCACACACCAGATGCTATTTTTACTTATCCGCTGTTATCCAAGCACTTACTATGAGTGGAATAATACAAAGCCCAGCTTCAGATCCCATGAGAATCTATTTTGAATTACTCTTATCCGCTGTTATGCATGTGGGTGTACACTTTAGTGCACTGATAGCCACTAGAGTGCACTGTCCACTGCCATTTATCCGGTTGCGACACCCCCAAACGCAGTCTCGAGAGCGTCTCCGTCGTTGCTGTTGTCGCCGTTGTCACTCTTCATTGAAGATAAGTTCAATTCGCATAATGCCGTTGCTGTTGAATAAAAAACATCCGGCACACAGCACAAAGCCAGGCCTGCCCCCAGCCTCAGCCTTTGTATCGGAATATCCGCGAGAGATTCGGAGAGGCTCGAGGCAAACCGGCAGAGCAACCAGCTTTTGGCTCGACAATGGCCCAGGCCCGGTAGTTATTGCTTATTGTATTTAGCATACAGGCAGGCAGGGCCCAGGCTTTTATTTTATTATACTACATATTTGAATAAAGGGAATTACGCACACAGACATGGGAGCAACAACAACAACAAAAAGGTCCAGACGCCCGCCAGGTTCAGCGCCAATGCGCTGTGAACTGCCTTCTGCCTTCTGTTCCTCCTGCCGTTTAATTGAATTGAAAACTGAACCCCAAACCGAAGCAAAGCAAAGCAAAGAGCTCCAAAAGAAACGAAACGAAAATATTCCAGTGGAAGAGAAGCCATCAACGGAATTCGAGTTGTACGATTTGCGAACAAAATTCTTGGGCCACGCCACCACCACCGCCTCCGCCGATTCTCAGTCTTTTGTTATAATACCTGGCAATCCTAGAGTGCAGAGAGTGGGGTATATTGGACGCGTGGAAAAGTCCCAGACAATATTTTTTTGAGGCTGATTTCGATAGGATTGTTGGCTCCGCTATTAGCCATTGGCTATTTTCTACAACCAAAATGAAAACAGCCCCCGACGTGGCTAAATCTCCAAGTCCGCCAGTGAGACTCTGAGAGTGCTGCATATATTAGAGGGTACTCCCACTGTCGACACTCCCTCCCACTACACAGTAGTGTTATTCTGTTGTCTTTGGTTCTCTTTTTGCTGGTTCCTCCCATTTTTTTTTCCTTTCTTTTTGTTTCGCTTGCATATTTTCATGCCCGTTGTTTATTTTCCCTTGGGAGGGGGGCTAATTTGAAGCGCTTTCGATTGTCGAGTGATTCAATTATTCGCATTTTTTCTGCCCTACCGTTCTGCTGCTAATAATTCAATTTAATGCTGCGTGGGCAGAGGTCGGCACAGATTTGTTTTAATTAATATTCTTTTCGTTATATTTCTCTAGGGGCTGGCTGGACAGTTGTTGATGCAAATTCCACTGCCTCCGGAAGTGTCACTCATGGCCACTAATTATGCAAACTGCTGATGCTGATGCTGCTTCTGCTTTGCTTTCGTTTCAATTGCAGAATTCTGTTCAATTCCCACGATGGGGCCAGTAGGCAGAGGCAGTTGCCAATTAGATGCATTATTTATGGGGCCATGAAAACCGTTTTACTGTTTTCAATTTGTTCTAGCTTAGTGCCTGATTCCACCTCCCTGCAGGCGGTCTTTGAAATAGTTGGAATAATGGTTTTTGGGTTCTCTTGGATGAAATTACTTAGATTAGGGCCTTTCGTACTTTGTTTCCTACTCGTACAGGCAGAGATAAAAGATTTATAGTTATCCCTTAGAATTTCGATGCCTGGATAGGGTCTATACAAATGTTTAGATGAAACACTTGTTATCCCTGCGTTTAAATGTTTAAATGAATATTTTAAGTCCATAAACTGGTTGTTCACTCTTATCCCTGCCTATCCGCTTGCCACAACCACATCGGATAAGTGTTACAAACAAAGAAAAATAATGTACTTTATGAAATATTCCATTACTGAATATTTTTCATTCTCGCAACTGACGCAAAACTCGAACAAAGAGTCTGAGTCTTGGCCGTTTCTCTTTTTTTTTGCATGTCTATGAAATTAGCAAGAGTCTGTCGACCCACGCACCTCATATGGGGGGAACGTGATCGCACAATAAGAGGGCGGAATTAAGCAGTTAAAAAAATTAACAAAAAAATACACACACACACACACCCATTCCCGAGAAATGAACTCTGAAAAAAAAGGTAAATAAAACTCGTGGATAACCCAAAATGGTATTGTATAATAGTAAGCGGCGAGAGAGATAGAGCGAGAGAGAGAGAGCGAGAGAGAGATACCGAATTACACAGAGCAGCGCAGAGCAGAGAGCCCCGAAGCCCGCTTGCATTGCACGCCAATTGAACATGCTATAAATATTTAGAAACAAGCCTCCTCCTCCTCCTCCTCCACCCCTCCCCATTGTTTACAACAAAACAAAGATAATGTAAGCGAAAAAAAAGCGCCGATAAAGCGAATCCAACGCGAAAAGCACGTGACGCTGAAAACCAAAAAACCGAACGCCGAAACCCGAAACCCGATTCGAGCCGCGCTCTCAGCTGGCTGGGCTGCCTACCTACCGATCGGTTCGGTTCGGTTCGGTTTGGCTCTGGCTTTGGCTTTGGCTTGGGTATATCCAATATCATTTCGTTGGGGTTCACTGGAATGCCGAAAACAAGTGTACGGACAATCACACAGCCCCGCACACAAGTATTTCTGTGCCTGAGTCACGCGGCGGATGGCAGAGTTTTGTGCGAAAATATTGCCATATACATATGTATATAAAATAAATAACAAATTCATTTATGATGCCAATGATGATGGCATCGAACCGGTTACTTGAGATATTGAGAGTAGATTCTAGAATGCATAGCAAAATGATATCCATCGGAGGCAATCGTTCAATCAGAGATGGAGTTCTCTCCACTCTCCACTCTCATTCCCACAAACCAATGCCAGGCAACTATTTTTAGTAGTAGCAGCTCCCTGTCTCTGGCTCGTGACACAGTCCCCTTTTTCCACCATCCTCCATGTTGATGTTATCAAAGAAATGACTGCCAAAAAAATACTCAAAGCTTCGCCTCAAAATCAAAATAAATTCTATGCCTTGGTCGTTATCAGCTCACATTTTGTATTCTTGTTAATGCTACTGCTGCCCGTCCGTATCTTATCAGCATAAATATTGTGTGCTGTGTATTATGCATATTTTATGCCGTCAACGCGTGTTCGAAAATCACACAACATTTATGTCGCACGGCTAAACAATTACATTGATTTTTATCGTTCACGGTTGCCGGGGTTTGTGTGATTTTATTGCAGGAGTACTTTGGGGGAATTTTTAGAAATATATTATCCAAAGTGCTATAAAAGTCCGCTCCACGCACTCGGATTGATTTATGCATCGAGTTGGGTTATCCGAAGAGTCCTAGAAGTTTCAACGATTTCTACAGATACTCATCTTTATTTTTGATTTGTTTTTGGGAATATTTCTTGCCAATCTTTTAGCAATTTAAATGCCCGCTTCCCGCTTATCGTTGCTACATTTTCAAGGATTATGTACCTAGATTAACGTTTCTATTATCAATTTTAAAGCGAACACAACATCATTTCAAAGCTAACTCTAAAGCTATTTATGCCCCAAAAGCTTATGGATAAACACACATTTTGTTTACGCTAAATGTGGCCTCTCTCCCTGGGTGTTGCAACCACAGAATGCTTTTTACATAACAAATGTTTGGTCAACGCCACCCGCTGTGTTGCTTCTTTCTGTGGCCCTGCCCCCAAAGGGATTGGACAGCAGACCTGGCGCCAGTCTATATTATTTTTTTTTGTACACTACTTTTGCCTTATATAACACAGAGAGTTTTGTTTTGTTTTGTTTTGTTTTTTGCTGTAGAAACAATATGGGGGAAATGTCAATTAAATTGTCCATGCAATTAGCCATAATTTGAGTGCAACTGCCGAGCTGTCTCTCCCAGCTGAATGTCTCAATAAAAGTTTCATTGGCCAGGCAAATGGCTCTCCACTTTGCCTTGATGGACACCCAAAAGAGAACACATTTTACATGCACATTAAGTGTCGTCGTCGAATAGTTGCAAATTACCCACAAAATGTATACAATTTAAGTATTTTTTGGTGAATTATTGCCTGCCCATATGGCCCATATGGCGGAGCATCGAATGTCGCGCGCAATTAAGTAATTATTTTCGTGTGTTTTATGGTTATTTGAGAGGTCAAAGCAAACACGATACACTTTCCAACAACGCCTTTCTTTGGTAAGCACAACTTTTCAAGCATTTTCAAGCAAGGGAAAAGCGTTGCAAAAAGCGAAGACCTTGCCCATGCCGTATGGCTGCTGATACGTTAAAGTAAACATTGTAGCTCCCCAAAATATTCTTTCTGATGATTCACTTTTTGCTCCATCCAGCAACATTCTCTTCCTCCAACCGACAAAGCCCAAACGCTGCACTTTTTCCTCCACACAAGTTTTTTCCGCCCATTTTTCCACGTTGCATTGCAATTTTCTGGGCTGCATTGCGAACTTTTGTGCCAGCAAAGTGCCGAGGGAAAATAAGAAGCAAGAAAAATATGTTGAAAATGCGCGGCGGCGGCTTACATAACACACATTTGGTCGAAGTTTGGGGGCCCGCCCGTCCTCGCTTGGGGAGTTTTCGGCTCAGTTGGGTACATGGTATAGGGGAGAGGCCTGGAGGCCAAGTGGCTCCCGGTTACGTCGTTTGCCTTTTGTTTCGCCTGCAATTGAGTGACGCCTCGTCATGAGCGAGGGCTGTCTGTGCGGTAATCAAATGTGGACGCAGGTAATCGCGAATCTCACTATATTTATGGAGTTGTAGTTGTTCCGGGTTGCTTAAGGAGATGGTTATAACTGGGAAATCGTTTATAAATAGCTTAGGAGGTGAGAAAACCATATAAAAGCGTGCCCACCGCTGATCTACAACGACTTTTAGGGTCTACTGGCGGCTTCTTCGACTGATTTAGGTCTCTGGGCCATGTATCTATCGGCTCAAGAAGCGTGGAACTTCTTTGAAATGTTCCTCACCATTCCTCGTCACCATTTCGATTTTTCCTATGGAATGTCTTCCTCCGAAAGAGTTTTTACCTCTCATTATTTGATCTATGAAAAAATGAGAAAAGTTCCTGAAGAATTCGAATTATTCTTACATTTTTAAACATATTTTGAATACTGATATTCTCTGCTCCTCTCATCGCTCTCATCTCTATACACATCTGCAGTCCACTTTCTATCATTTGACAGCATTCTAAGGCCTTGTCTGCCATATTTTTCAACTACCTCTCGTGGCCTTTTCTTTGTCATTTGGCTGCAGTTGGTTTTTCCTTCTGTCTAGGCCAGGGACCCGGACCCCGGACCCCGGACAAGCCAAGGCAACGAAGGAGACCCAAAGACGCGGCCAAATGGCCATATAAATATCTGTAAGCCTGCCGCCAGCTCAGGGCAAACATTTCACGTGCTATTGCCTGCAGCTGCTGCCACAGCAGCTCTTACATGTAATGATTATGAAATAAAAATGCTGCTGCTGTTTGCAGTTTAAGGTTTTTTTTCTTACATTTTTCCTATAGGTTCAATGACCCACAAGTCGAGCATGAGAGCTGCTGCTGCTGCTGCTGTGGCAAGTGCATTGTACAGGTTTTTCCTTGTGTGTTGCCAAAAAAAAAACAAAAAAAAAAACGAAACACAACAGAAATACTGAGTAAAAAATGGCATGGAAAATGCACTTCGCCTGTGGCGACGTTGGAGATACACTTTCGTGTTACGTTTGGGATTGCAGCTTGGATTTTCGTTTGAATTTTCACACAATAAACCCAGGCTTAGGCAGGCCGTAAAGCCCAACAAAGTACTAAGGCCGCGTTGCCTGTGCTTAGGGTACACACAAAACTAAGGCCCATAAAAAGGCCTTGCGTGTCCATGAGCGCCGGAGTCGAGCGCCGAGTCGCTGCTGCGGCTGGCATTTTCAGCCGTCACGAAGTCTGCCGCCAAAAACAGCAGCAAGCAGCAGCAGGCAGCAGCAGAGAGCAGCAGAGAGCAGAGACAACAACACATTAAAACGGGTGGCACGTTGGGGAGGAAGAGACACTGGAAATCAGGTCAACAGCTTCGGGCCCTGTTTTAATTGTTGCCTGTTGCCCGCGTGGCTGCGCAAGTGTCGCTGAGAAGTGGCTGTCCTTGCGCCACAAAAACTGCAAGTTGATTTCCTTGCCAATCAATTCTCACCTAAGGCAGAGCTCCAGACCAGCTCCTGCTGCCACGTCCTCTGCTTGCCCTCTGTGCCCTGCTGCTCCAGTGTCTCCATCACCATCTCCCCTGTGCACATGCGTGTGAGTGAGGCGTTTCTTTATTCATTCATTGATTTAGGAGCTACCACCCCACCGGCACACACCCCCGGATACCAGTTTCCACAACGCAATTTTAGCTTTGCCCTCTGCCAGTTTTCTGACTGTTTTTTTTTATCGAATTTAAGAAGAAAGTTTTAGATAATTGTGTACTTGCACAAAATAATATTCATTTATTTAATTTTCCTGCTCCTATTGCTCCAAGATATATTTACTCAGACGCACAAGCGAACATAGCAAAAGAGAATGCACAAGAATGCATACAAAAAATACCCAAAAATGCTTCGACTTGAGCGTGCCCATCGCTCATTTGTTCTTTTGTAAACACTTTTTCCTTAAGAGTATTCCCCACTTCGATGCTTCGATTGTTGTCGTGTTCTGTTGCTGACGCAAAATGTCCTGTCACACCCACTCACATTCACTCAAACATTCATTCACTTGCGTAGCTGGCAGACACAGACACACCCACACCCACACACAATGAGTTTTGTGTTGTCCCACATTCTGCGATGTCGATGCCGTTGCCCGTCCTTTGCTCTAAGGGTATACCAACAGAGCCAGGCAGTGGCATAATTTCCACCCAGTTCCCGCACCACGCCAAACCGATTTGACACAGTTTTCAAAACGAATGTAGGAACATCTCCGCGGGGCTTAAGAGCGGAAATTCTAAGGGATAAAAACTAAGCAAAAGGAGCGCTGTCATTGCACATTGCACATTGCACTCGTGTCGCACTCAAGGATAAGGAAAGCCAACAGCTGCTTGGCCCAGTTTCGCATGTTCGCATTTGAGACGCACTCGAGGCGTGGCCTAAACCGATTTCCACCCACTCAAATCGCATGCAAAGGGGGGAACTGGGCGGTAACCCTCAAGGGAGGTGGGCACACATGTAATGTACCTAACAGGTGACCCACTTACTTCACAAAATGTCACTTGTTTTGGGCACTGTAATTAATTTTTAAGGACATTCACATTCACACTTGACAGTCATGAGTTTTCATAACTATTTGCGGTTTGAGGTTTGAGGTGGGTTTTTGGGCGAAAAGTTGCAGAAAGAAATTTCTTTAAAGAGAATTTTGTGCTTTGTTTTCAAGCCTTTTGTGGAGAGTCTTTGCTGGCTAACAAATAATTGTTGGGAATTTTCAGGAATTTTCAGTACTAGTTCCAAGGGAATTTAATTCATTTTTTTGCACACTCAACTACATTTAAGTTCGAATAAGAAATATTTCCGATTTCATGAGGATTACTTTTCGTTCACTTGATTCTATTATAATCCATCATGATCCCTCCCGTCTGCTTATCGAACTGACGAACTTTTGTGTGACTGCCTGAAGCATGAGCAGAAAAATCTCCCCAAACTTGTTGCTGGTGCAAAATTACTTGGAAGCCTCAAAAGTTTTCCTTAAATTGCAGCAAGCATTACGTACATTTTGTGGCATGTCTCTTTGGGTGTCTGTCAATTGTCCGCGGCGATTAACCCATTGTGCCGAATGATTAGCACCCAAAGAAATGCTTAACACCTGTTTGGCATGATTTAAATGCTTATTCAGCGTAAAACGAGCTATTTTGGTGCCTCTAATTGAGTTCTTTTTGTGTCTCTCTGCGTTGCGTTGGGGCTACGCCATATATAAACTGCTTTAAAGGCGAATCGAAAGAGAAACGAGAGGAGGTTGCCATTTTGGAAGTTAAAAAAAAACAACTTTTATGCGCTCAAATCTGCTTCGGAGAGTTCTTTAAAGTTAGCAAAGAATTCAGTGGAATTTCTTCCAAGTATCATCGAGCCATTATTATCGCTCAAGCACTATAAACTTTGGCAACTTTTGGTTCCACTTTACCTCCCATTCATGTCATCTTATCTGTGACATTTTGTCGCTTTTCGCAGCTTTTCTTGGTTGACATTTCGCGACACGGCGACATGACATCGTGTCAGACCATTTGCATAAACGTTTTAATTAGCAGCCGCCGGACACTCGAGGAGAGTTAATCGATTCATGGCGCAACATTTCTGTACCCTGGCTGGCCGCTCAATCATAGTCCACAGCCCACAGTCCCGGGGCTTAGTTTTGTGTGGAGTTTAGTCATTGTGAACTGTCCAATTGAATTCAATTGAGTTGCGCTCCGTTTGATTTCATTAGCTTAAATTGGGTGTATTATAAAAAACATTTAGATAATTCGATTCGAGTGGAAGCCAGCGGCTAATACACATTCTCATATGTAAGCTTGCAGGCACCTTGAAAAAAAAACTAGAAAACTACTCGTAGCATAATATTGACATACATATGAGACTTGCACATCAACACCAATCGAAACGAAGCGAAGCAAGTTCTCAATTGAAATTCGCTGTAATGCAAAATGGCAACTGTTTGGACAAACTTAATGAGAGGCTTAAGTGGTTTCACATTTTATTCGCGGAATAGTGTCAGTGCCTTTGGAGTTCTCCGTTTGCCGGCTTATTATGTGTTTACAGATAAGAAGGGATGGGATTTATGGGATGAAATACTTTTGTTAACGATAGAGGCGCACTTTGGTGACCCCGATGCGAAGGATGTTTGAACAAAAAGTAACTTTAGTTGTTTGCTGATGGACAGTTTTAAAGTTAGCATCCAGAAACAGCAGATTTACAGTTGAATGGTGACCCCAACAATCACATGATAATGCAATGGTGACCCCAACAAACGTTTATGCATGAAATGGTGATCCAAAATGAGATTTAAACTAAAGAAAATATTGTAAAAGCTCATCTGGGCCACTTTTTGTTTGTATTTTGACTGTGACATCTCCAGACATTACGCAAGCAACGTTCCATATTAATTAGAAGTCGTTTCGAGTACTCGCTACTCGCACTACACACATATTCCTATCTGCTTAGCATGGCAAAGTTCCCTCCTGAACCGCCTTGGGTACACACACAAACACACAACCTGTCGTCTAGCCTCAAAACTAAAGTGACGGCAGCTTGTCGTTTGGCTGCGACACCTTCTATCGGACATCGGAAATCAAGCAAACGCAGCGATCTATCAGCCATGTATGTCTCCCTTGGCAGAACCAGCACCAGCCACAGGCAGCCCCTCCTCATTACCCCGATTACCCTTAGTCCATCAGTCAGTCAAAGAGTAGCCGCCGGCACTTGACGCGGGGGGGGAAATCATTAAGAGTGTCAAATAAAAATGACAAAAATATAAAATAAAAACAAATAATATGGCAGAGGTGTTGGTTGCGTGTTTTTGTTTATATTTCACCTTACTTCTTCTCAGTTTTGCTCTGCTGTTGTTTATTTTTTAATGCGTTTGCCTCAGCATTTCATTAGAAATTTGCAATTCAATTTTCTATTTTCCTGGGGAAAACATTTCCAAGTAAATTGCCAGCCCTCGAGTGCAGGTTTTGGGGGTAATTGAGACCGCCCTAAATTTTGTTTTTATCACAGAAATAAGTAGGAGACTTGAGCATAACTAGCCAGGGCCGCAGGTGGGCATATTAAGTATACGCAACGTTTGTCTACGTTGATTGGCTTTAAGCTGTTGAAGTGAATGGAAAGATTATACGGATTTAATGCACTTGAGGGTGAATTTATTTTAATTTATTACAACGCTTTTCTAGGGTAGTTTTTATATTTATTTAAGCAGAACGACGGCATGGAGAGGGAAAGATAATACTAGAAAATATTATTTCGATCAAATTTCCATTTATATTAGGAGCCAAAGATTGTTAAGATTGTTTTATGGTATTTTATTTTGCTTTGATTTTTATATTCTCTTTTAAGAATTTCATTCTGTTATCTTCCTAATTAGTTCGTACTTATTTAGCATCTCCGTTTATTAATTATATTTTGTTATTCAGTCATCTTCTTTTTTAGCCATATCTTTCAGCTCTTATCTGATTTATCTCAATCGAAATTTACCAAAATGTTTCATACAAAATCACATGAAATTGTTTATTTAAATAAATTGCTTACCAAGTTCGTAGTATATTATAAGTGAGTAGCGAATGTTTATGGCAAAATGAAATATTTGTGCCGGTTTTTCTCAATTCTCATGCTCAGTATTTTTGTTTGGTTTAATTAGAAATCAAACCGGCTGCTGCTGCTGCTGCTGCAAAATCAAATTGCCACTCGTACATTTTATGTACAAAATATGTATACATATGTATCGACATATATATATTATAAATCTGACCAGTTGGCTTTTTTTTTATGGCTGGCCCCGCAATTAATGCCGGTCCAAGTATTTTATGGGCCAGTGGCGCCTTTCGCATTATTCTACAATCAACATTTTGTGGATGGATCCATGTCATTGAACCGATTACGATTTTTGGATGTCCATTCGGCAAGGATTTCCCTCCACAAATGCTATCTTGATGTTGATTGACTGCCAGGCTTAATTGTTTATGCAATTGGAAAACAATCGAATTGAAATAATAAATAAATTTTCACGCTTTCTTTTGCAGACTTGGAAGCAGCACGCCTACACACCTTCGATTCGATTATTGTATCTATAACACAGCTATGCTCTCGCTGTATTTGTCCTAAATCGTTCATTATAATGAATTCTGCGCGGCATCATCGTATTGGAGTATTTCTGTCTCCATAACTTTGCTAAGAAACAAACAAACAAAAATTAAATTACTCAAAAGAAGAAAGATTCAAGCAATTGTTTCCACCAAAAGAAAAATAAAAGGACAACCAAGGAGCAACAAAAAAGGAACAACAAATTTAACAACATAAATTGTATAAATTTATAAACAAGTTTTCTAGTCATACAACACAAAAAAGTAAAAAGTAACAACGAAGGAGATTTACTCATCGATTGCCGCCACCCACAAACAGATTGGTCTCTGAGCCACAATCAAAATCAAAACAGAAAACAGTTGACCCAAAGGGAGGGGAAAGACAACTGCAAACCTGGCCAAAAAGATGCCATACCATCGGAGTGGAGACGCCTCGGCACAGGCCGACAAATTGAGCGGCATTGTGGAGGAGAGCGATCTGTATGAGGGTTTTGCACCGCATGTCGAGACCTCGGAAATCAAAACCCTTGACTTTTACAATCTGCCCAAGCCATCCGGTGAGTAAAGGCTACTTTTCTTTATTATTATATATTTATATTATATTCCTTGGGGGCCTAAGAAAAGTGCCAAAGTTTATATATAAATTTCCCTTAAAAATGTGTCAGGAAAATATTCGTTTAAATCCCTTTTCAGTGAGAGTTTGGCGAGTCATTTATTGACATCACAAAACCTTTGCAATCTCTGTAGTAGTCAAATGTATAAACGTAAAGGTTCGATATAATTTTAGCACCAAAAAGTCAAACAAAAATTGTATTTTAAACATCAACAAAATTCACTCAAACGCTTTTCAATCCGTACCGCTTGAGAGCAGTACACAACCGTCTAAAATCGATCGTTTAAGTTGGGAAATTGATATTAATTCAAGTGCCAAAAGGATATGTTCAAGATGCCATTAAATCCAAGTTGCCCCACCTAATAATTGTCCAATTTGTTGGCATGAAAGTCGTAGACTCGTTGCAATGAATCGTAAATCTCAGGGGGGCTTAAATGATTGTAATACCGACACTGGCATATTTTAATTCTTTGCATTAAGTGTGCAGCCCGAAACCTTAGGCTGAGTACACTCGTTACTCGTTGCTGTAGCTCGTTGCTAGTACTCGTTGCGGCTACACGTTACAGATACACATTAGCGCTACATATTTTGTATAACTTAGGCATTAGCCAAAACACATTTGTTCATAAATTAATCCTCCAAAAAATGGCTATTGCCAAAAAACACTGGAATTATGACAACCCTTCCATTGCCACTCATCAAAGTTATATCTTTTGCTGTTTACAATTGAAAACTGATGCAAATAAACAAGATAAATTATACAGAATAATAAAAGCAAGCAACAAAAAATTGGTGATTAAATTTAAATGATCTTTTCTTGCTCGGAAAATTTAGTGCAAAAAAAAACGAAGGGATTTTAATGATTCTTCAGGTGCCCACGCAAACGAATGATCCACAGACGATCCTCGAGCACATGTGCTTTTGTTATTGAGTAGAAAATTGTAATTTATATCTTTTGTGCCCGTAAAGCATATTTGTTTTCTTTTTAATTACGTTTCGTGCAAAATTCGAGTACAATCAATTTTGTTACAGGCATTTGCAATAATATTTCCTCTCAGCAGTCTGCTGCCTCCAAGGCATATACAGAAACCCCAACGGGTTTATTTCGCGCCGAAGAGATTCAGCAGTCTCTGTGCATTTTTATATATATTTTTTCTTTTCGTTGGCTATTACAGCACGCAAAATATTTGTATTTATTTATGAAAAAGCCGACGGCAACCGCCTGTCAAATTAATGCCATCTGGCTCTGTTCTCTGTGGTCTCTTCGAGTTGGGTTTTTGCACCTCCTTTTGCTATAAAGCATCGCATTGTGTGTGCCCTGCCCTGTATGAGTAAATTCTTTTATTTATTCAATCGAATTCCTTTCCGTTTATTTGTGTTTAAAAATGCAAATTGCACTTTACATACGTGTATGATTTTTACATCGAAATTTCTGCCCTTGCTGGAACAGAATTTCGGAGAATTTTCCTACACTTAAAGCAAACTCGAAAGAGACACGAACTCGAAAAGGGTACACCCAAAATTGAGCAAACAATAATATTGTCGAAGGAAAAGCAAAGCAAAAGTGATGATAAGTTGCCAGAAAAGCTGCAAATTCGATTGATGCCATCAAAGCCAATTGCATTAAACAAAATTCTGTTTACGCTGCACTCGATTATGGTTTATGGCGGGGCGAATGGCTATTTGGATATTGAATAAATTCGTACTTGCACTTGGACCGAGAGAGAGGCGCAAGAAAATGATTGAGCAGTGAAGTAAAAATTCTGCAATTAAACTGAGAATATTGGAGAACTTTCTGAGGCTATCTTTGAGTTATTTAAGACTTTGCTCCGCCAACTGCAAACTGCTTGTGCCACCCTCGTTTGTCAGTCTGCCAAATGGCAAAAGCCACTAAATGCAATTTCAATTCCATATGCAATCAGGCGATACCAGCGAATCGAACCATTAGTGGGGCACTCTACCAGCTCCTCCAGCCTCGTGTTCCCCCAGCGCAAATATTCCTCCCTCGCGACGACATTGGCCTTGATTTTGATTTACAAAATAATGAGCCATGCACATGGGGATAAATGGATAAAACCCAATTATATCTGGTACATACATCAAGGAAAATGTGTTCTTTGCAAAAGAAAATTGAAATTGATTATTCGTATAAAATCACGCCACGGGTTGCCTTCGCTTGCTGCGTAGGTTGATTAGAATATTACCCAATGGATACCCAGATACACACTCCTTCGATATTATTTCGATCTATATTTCATAAAGAAGATTCAATATTTTATATGCGGAGCGGCAGCCGCTCTGAGTGGGCAAACAAATAAAAATATTCACGTTTTTATGGCACTCTTGGCCGGCATCCAATTAATTTGTTTATAAATAAATGCAAACATTTTCATCATCACTTTTGCTCCTGTTGTGGGTTTTTCTGCTTATGTTTCGGTGTTTTCCCCCAATTTAAATCAGCTGCGGCGCATGTGATTGGGCATAATGGGATACAAAATGTTATTTCAAAGCAGAATTATGGTAGCAATTTTGAGGCTAATTTTGCTTAGATGTTCCAATTAATTTAAGCGAAAAATATGCGCTGAAAATGTGTTAAAATATTTCTAGATTTATGTTATACAATTAATGACAATTCAAAGCAAACAATTGATGGTTCCCGGACTGCATTTACTTTGAAAACCCATCCAATTCCAGTGTCTCTGATAGCTGTCAAGTGGCATGACCAATCGCATCTATCCATAGTCGCACAGCCTAAGCTAATTTTAAATATTTTTATATGTATTTATGGCTGGTTGGGTCTTATTTTGTGTGTCGCACACGCCACGTGCCATCTGCAGCAACAACTCGAAAAGAAATAATTATTTTGATGGCTTAAAATCGAGGATTTATTTGTTGTTTGCCAGCAATAATACAACTTTTGCTTACGCAAGCGAAAATGGAAACAGAATATTTTCCCCCTGCCCAAGCCTGCCTGGGGAGCACCCCGCTGACGTGCAAGGGGAAAATACGTTTTTGTTTTGCTTTTTAATGCCAAATGAAATTATGTTTTAGGCAAGCAACAACACAAAATCGAGAGGCATAAATTTTAATTTAAAGGAATTTGTTTTTATGATCCACTTGTGCGCGATTGGAAAATGTTTTTTCCACACAACAAAATATTCAATGAAATATTCAAATATTTTGCATTTCGCTTGGAAAATTTTCCATTTATATATTTTGTATACTGTTTTAAAATTGTGTGGCCACGCCCTCCCCCCCCAACCAGACACCTTGCCCCATCTGTGCCCGAGCCGAAAGCACGTGCTGCCGCCACTGCCTCTGAAAATGGACGAAAAGTGTGCCTGCCGCGAAAGAATTTTGCTCAGCATTCTGTAACCGACTCAAATCTATAAGTAAACCACTTATGCAGCTGTTAACTGCTGAAAATATACGGAAAATATTCGAACGATCACGGGAACGAGGGAACACAGGAGGGATTGAATCAACATAGGAACGAGTCGAATGAAAGTCCGTAGAAGCCCATCAAGGCAACGACTGATCATTGGCAACTACCAATCGACTTGGCAGTGTATCTGCAGCTCTTCTGTCTCGTTTTCTCTTTGTTTTCTGCTCTGTTTTGGTTTTGTCTTTATTTTTAGTTCATTTCTTGTTTTACTCACTTTCAAGAGGACTTTCTTTAGTTAATTTTGTTGCAATTTGTATTCTTCTTTTATGTTTAAAAGTCTGCAAAATTTCTTCTTTCGGATATACATTTTTGATGTGTTTTTTGCTGTTGTTTTTGTTGTTGATTCATTCTTGGCGAATCTTTTGACCGATTTGACCGCTGAACCAGAATGAAAGTAAAAATCAAATGATTGGAACCCCCAGAGAATCTCTTTGGGGGAGGGAGTTGCTAACTGAATTTGCTTTAAAGTTTTTAGAGTTTTTGACGCTTGTTTGATTAGATTAACACAATTAGAAAATGATTAGAAATTGAAGGAATATTTTGTGCCATAAGGCGAATATTTTGATCAAATTTGTATAGTTTTTAGATATATCATTTGGAACATTTGCAGCTTTTATGACTCGAATCAGAACCAGTTGAAGCACACAATTTGTCGTGATAAAGGAACGTAAACATAGTTTTTGCCACAACGATTAACTATAACATCAATCTTTATGCTGTCACTTCAAAGATCAATGCTAAAAAATATAACAAAATGACAAATTTGTCAAGTTTTTGCTCAAAATGTTAACCAATCATTGGCAGATTCTATCCTGCTCTTTCATCATATTTTTATATATATATTTCTTGCCGCGAGTTCAGAGTTCAAATCCTCAGATCACACGCCCACATGTCGTCGGCCTTTTGATCTTTTGGGTCGCATAAAACAATCGGCGACGGCTTTGGTCTGTTGCAAGTTGATGAAGGTGGATGGCTGATGGGTGTTTGAGGAGACAAGTGCTGGGGAAGTGGCCATACATTGCCCCCCCCCCCGAGCACGACACTTTGCGTGACGGCAGATCTCATGCACGTCGGTTTGGTTCTTCATCGTAATTAGGGCCAAACGGAAGGTCTTTTTGTTATGGAAGCTATGGGAAAGCAAACTTGAGTGACACATTGCTTTATTGAACGAAGATGGAAGCGGTAGTGTAGGGTTTACTTTCCATCAAAATAGACACCTATGAAATCCAATTGAAAGTTATCAATAAATATTTGAACATCTGTTGGACTTTTGCACGCACACAGACCTCTTTTTATATGAAGCTAAATCCAACAAACAATCCACAGAAATAATGCGCAAAATCCATCAAACAAGCGGCTGAAGTGCGTCCCTCAAATGCAATTTCTTGTACGATTTTTCGTATTTTCTTTCAGCGCTTTTGGCTGGCTGGCCCCCTGCTGTCAACAGCGGCGCTACTAATCAGATATAGTATGTGCAGATACAACAAGAGTATATATCTATCTACATGTCGTATATCTTTGAGGTCACTAAACGTCACGCACTCGGTAATCTTTTGGCTTTTGTTTACTTGCTCTTTGAGTTTTCAAATGTCTCTGCGTTGATAAAAGCCAAAACACGAAGCAAAAGAGAGGAGAAGTAAATGGGAATGATAAAAAATAAATTATTTTCTCGCTGCATTGTTGCCCGGCAATTACTCGCATTTTTAACACACTTTTGCTCTTAATTTTGGTTCATAAAACTTTATATTCATTTGCACTTTCCGCCCACTCCCTCTGCACGCTGATTTAATTTACTTTGCATTTGCTTTCGAGCACGATGTTCGCATCATAATTGCCTTTCCGCCCGGTTTGTGGCTGCCTGAAAGTATGCTTTAAATTTGTTAATTAACTGTGGCGCTGGCATGGTAATTTCGGGACGCTAGTGTGGCACACTGTCGGCTGCAGAACATTGCTGATGGCTGTTGGAAATGAAATTGAAAAGGTTGGGGGATTCAAGTGAATTGAATATTGATTAATTTAAAATTGAATATTTAACTTAATGCCAGCTTAAAGTATTGCAATAAACGCAAGAGAGATGCCTGCACTTAGGTGGAGCTGCGACTGTGTGGACTTCAAAGTTCTTCCTATAGAACTATTATCATTTGCGTGTGTATTGACTTTTCTGTTCAGTAAACCATCCATTGTGGCTCTACATTATATTCTGATCACTCAACTCAACTCTCCACACCTCCCAGAGCACAGGATCAACAGAGAAACAAAAACAAAGAGCAAACAATGCAACAATAAAAATAGAATTAAAAGTGCTAGTACGAGTGGGTTCATTTCAAAAGCATTTAAAATCGTAGTAATCAAACGATTAATATGATTATTTTCGATTTGAATAAACAAACCGTTTACGACTCGAATGATTTGTTTGAGTTGAGTTCGCTTGGCATTTGCATTGCACACGCCGCGCCGCGCCGCGCCGCTTCGGTGGCTAATTGCAAAGAATTTAAACAGCAGTTCCGTTCCGGCAGCTGTTATGGCAAATACCTTGGCAGAAGTTGTCCCATAACTAATCCATGAACCACTTAACTATGGAGAGATGTACTCTGCTGTGTGAACTTGGAACATAAATAATCTTCGAACTGCTAAAGAACTTTCAACCAGAAACATTTCACAGACTTGTTCTACGATAATAAAACAGCTTCGATAAGTAATTCCCAGCCAACATCCTGAACCAATCCTCAAACATATCCCCCACCAGCTCCATGTGGAACTCCCGCACAACTCCAACGCTCTCAGCTCAGACGCGCCCCCAAATCTCCAGCCAAACGAAGTTGAACGAACTTTCCGGAGAGTGGAAAACAACACAAGTGAAAACTTCAGTTTCGAGAGCTTTTAAGTGGAGAGCTTTTGCGGCCAAGAGCTTTGCAGATCACACAAGTGTGTCGCTGCATCGTTCACCTGTTTTCTGCGCGCGCTCTCCCGATCGCACACGGCGAGCGCAACCTCTGCCACAGTCTCAGTTCAACCCTCGGGCGCTGCGGTCGCTCGCTCTTACTTTACGGCCGTGTGCTGCACTCAAAGCCCAGAAAGTTGTCAACTGTGAAATCACGCAGTGGAAAAGGAAAATCGAGAAAATAGACAGACGAACAGACAGTCGGATCAATTGAAATAGTTTGTCGAAACGAGTCGCGTGTCAACGTAATTACTTTACATTGTTATGTAGAGCGTGTGTCTATACAAATACAGCGCACTGTGTGTGTGTGTGTGTGTGTGTGTGTGTGTGTGTTTGGGGGCAGCCTCCAAAAACTGCAATCTGAAATGCACATTAAAAGCGAATCGACTTTTAAATCACGGCTCGTTAATTATCACGCCTAGCTGCCAAACTCTAAAATAAACAAGCAAAAAATACACCCCGAGTGCGATAAACAGCAGCAACGAAATGTACATAAATACATACATTTTACGTACACAAATACATATGTACATATTTGCGTTTATGTACAACATTTTCGATGTGTGCAAATAGTCTCGTGCGTTTGCGTTCAATGGTCAGTCAGTCAGTCAGTCAATGCTACAATCTGCAGCGTTGATGGATGAATGTGCGTTGCTTTCGATTACGCATACGCCATGTGTGCGCCCTCCCAACGGTGCCACTCGACGAATGCTTTTGCTGCCAGACATAAGCAAGCGAAAAGAAGCGCCTAACTCAGATATAACTGCCATAAAGCTGGGGCACGTTTTGGTTGATTATCTAGAAGTGTAGAGAATTCACTTTCATGTCCAAAGGATCGCCAAACTCTAATAAAACAAGAGAAATATACTCCTTCTTTTGGTGAATTTTCTGTAAAATACCAAAGGGTACCCCAAATACATTTTTGCGTTTTTTTCCAACTTTACAACTCATTCAATCAGGTTGATTTTTGTTAGGGTGAAAGATAGAAAGAAGCATTGTGTAGAAATCTATGAAAAATCAGCGCCCAATCTTACATAGCATTAGCCTTTATAGTTCCCTAAATGAATGTACAACCATAAGGTTTATTTAACATCTGCTACTTAAGGACAATTTACAACAATTCATACAGCTTTTCCAGAGCAAAATGGAAACTGAATGAACTTGTGTGTGTTTTAAACAATAATTGAATGCAAAATTATGCCCATAATAAAACGAAACGTGTTGTAGAAAGACAAAGAGAGAAGAGACTGCCGAGTCAATTGAATATTTAATTCCGAAATCAATTCAAGTTAAGTGCAATAACAGAAGCTGAACGCTGAAACCAGTTTCGTTTTGTTTTTTTTTTGTTCAACATATGCAGGCGCAACTGCAAAAAATCATCAGAAGAAAACAAAACTCCGTGCCAGGCTCAAAAAGGCGCCCATAAGGCGTTCTAATCAATGCACTTAACACGGCAATAACTTAATTAATTTCCAATATGGTGTGGTGTGGTGTGGTTCTCTCTCAGAGAGAGAGAGAGAGAGAGAGAGAGAACCACCCACTTAAAGCGAACTTTATACGATCCCCAACGAATCTCAATTAAGATTCATTTGCGAATGTTCAACCCACGAGGAGGAGGCGTACCCCATAGCACTCCCACTTCGAACCAAAGGTCGCGCCTGTCATGTGCCTCGTCCCTCGTAATATAGTCCAAAAACACAACGAAAATATGAAGCGAACACGCCTGCTAATTGACAAATAGGAAACTCACGATCGGTCAAAGATATTTATAGCACTCGCTAAACAATCTGAACAATCTGACAGCAGCCCCCAAAGCCGGAGGCTGCCGCAGGCAGCAGCAGAATCACAAGCGGGCTCGTTGACCATTCCCCCCCGCTCTGTTCTCCGTTCTCCGTTCTCAGAGCTAAATTGATGTGAATATTATATATCGTATCTGTATCTAAAATCAAAATTTGTAAGCTCAAATTATTCAAATCGATTGGATAAATATTGAAATTGATCTTACAAAATTACTCAACGATGAACGTATTAATTTGCAAGTCGCGAGGACAATTTATAAAAGAAAAGCAAAAAAGGAGACTTAAATATTCTTTTTAATATATTTTATGCTTGCAGGAAAAGTTCAGGGAACTTTGTTCTGATCACCAATAGCTCTGCAAATCGTTAAACAAATCGAAAAGCCTGAAAATGTGCCTTAGAAATGATATTTCCCCCCCTCATGATTCATCTTTTTTTCACAATTAATTGCATCAACTTATGTTGTACACCTTTCGAAGGTCTTTCCCCTGAGGCACACCCAATGACGCCTGCTGCTGTGCGCTGCAATTAAGCGGAAAATGTACGTCTACAATTTGGAAATGAAAACAAGAGACAACAAACAAAACACTCGGCAATAACAACATTCATCTGCAGAGTGTGCCAAAAAGGAAAATCGCTTGAACTTTGGGGGAAACTTTTCTCAAATTATATATTTAGCTGCAGCCGCCGGCAATTGTTGTACCCTGGTCAGGTGGGGGTATTCGGATTTCCGTGCAAAATTCTTGGGCATTCTCTTTGGTCGCATTCGCTTGTGCGTGTCGAGTCACGCTCTTCGCTGCTGTTCGATCTGCCAGGGTATCCAACTCTTCGAACCCTTAGCCAACCGATTCGGTGGCAAATGTCGTAGAAATCTAATAAATTGCATTTGCAATTTGCATGCCCAGAATGTGTCGTTGTGTCTGTCTCCTACGTACGTTCGATTCGGCTTAATTTTATTGTTTCCGCCAACTAAAAATTGCACATTAGATCATGTCACAATAATTTGATTCTATTTTATGCACAGATTTGTTTGCCAAAATCCCGCGAGAGAGAGGGAGAGACTTTTCATTTGTTTTCCAATCAATTCGTTGGAATTTCTCTCATCTAACAATAGCTTCGAAATGTTCAAGATTCCACAATTAACGATTATTAAAGCTATTCGTGCTAATCGCATTAGAAGAAACTCACGAATTGATTAATAAACTACGTCAATTACCATACAAAATAATCGAAAAATAATCGGAATCAATTGACAACTTCTGGATCTGGACTCTTATGTAAATTTATCTTTCTTGAGCTCTGGCCTGTCAGCAAAAGGGTTCGTAAAGATATGGACTTGGCAATCTTTAACTATAATTTATTTACGGCCACTTCACTGTGGCCAATTAGAGTGCAATTAGGCGCTTTGTTGGCGTATTGTGGTAGTATCTTTATTGGCTCCTTGATTTGCCCCAGACCAGACCTCACTTATGAGTGACCAACTTGGGGTGTTTGCTTGTTTGTTGTTTGCAACAACTTAAGTGTCGCCAGAATTCTTGGCAATCTCCTGGCCACTCTCATAAATTTCGCAAACCCCCAAGGAATATAAAACAGAATCCGATACAGCCAAGTCGCAGATAATTGGCATTAGCTTTTTATATTCTGTTTGGGTTTTCCTCTAAAATAATTGTTGGTTAATTCATCTTTTGGCCTCCTGGCATGGGTGGCAAAACCTGCAGACGCTCAGCATTTTTGTGTTCCGCACAAAATGGCCAAGAATCGCGTGGGCTTTGACTTAATTTTATTTCGCCTCACGAAACATATGAAAAATCAATTTTCGTATACGCTAAAAAAAGATCAACAGAGGATCAGCGTAGGAAAAAATATAAACAAACAAACGAAACGAAAATGTTGTGTTGAAATGCGTTTGCGGTGGGGCAGGCAGGCAGGCAGGCAGGCAGGCAGGCAGGAAGCTGCTCACGTGAGACTTTGTTTGGAAATGTTGTAAATTGAGTTTGTGGGCTTTCGGAACGGGGTCTATGGGTCTCTAGATCAATGGAAAACACTAAATATTTGCAGTTGAAAGTATAAAGTAAAGTAAAGTGGTATTGAAGGCTAGAATGTTGCTCTTTCGGTTTATTTCTGATCAATATTCTGCGGTCAGAACTTTGAGTAATATTTTTTTAAATTTTGAATACTCTTTTTTATTTTTCCTTATAATTTCTGCTTTCAAATGTCTGTCTGGCTCAGCAGCAAAAATGCCTCACAACTGAGGTTTCCCCTTAAATTTTCTTTCCAAGGGGAGTAAGTCGTGTGGTGCAGAGGAATGTCGACATTTTCCAGGCGCTGGCACACAAATATTTGTACAATTTTCTCAGCAAAGCTCAAAGAGTTGTTGGCTGTGAAAAATGGTCATAAATTGTATTTACTTTCCCTGCCCATAAACAAGTTGGCAGCGCAGCCCTAAACGCACATTACGTATGCCGAAAGAATGCCAGCGCAAATGGTTACAGCAAGAAATATTTCCTGGGATTTTCCAAGCAGAGCATGTGCTTGCGAAATTTCCCACAAAAGTGCTATTTATAAAAGCATTTACACTAGGATTTGGGTAGACCCTCTGCCCCGCGGTTCGTAGATAAAGCAAAGATGCAAAGCGAATAGCAGAGAGCACAACAGAAAACAGCTGTTTGCTCTATGGCGCCGACAAACGCGCCGCTGCCTCGGCTGCTGCTGCCAGAGAATTAGAAACAAACAAAACACACTCGCAAAAAGAACAGCAGAAACAATAAAAGTAGGCAGGCAATCAGAAAATAGAATACGGCAGAGAGAGAGAGAGAGAGAGAGAGGGAGATAGACGTATAAACAGTAAAAAGCTCACACGCGCCACCAGGTTATGATCTTGCGCAAGTGCGATCTCTTTGATGTAAAAAGCTTATTTGCTGTTGGCACACACACACACACTCCCAGCTCTCCATTTCTTTGGGGACACTGCACATGCTGAAGAGTGTGAAATAATCTTCAGAGCAACAGATAAATGTTGAGATAGATTTATTTTCTCCAATTCCTCACCTTCAATATCAGCAGAAACTGCGATGCCCTCTTTCATGTCTTTCAGTGTAGAACCCACCCCATGCACCACATTCTCCCACTCTATCTCTCGCCCCAAGCCCACACGATGCGCTCGAAGCTTTGATTTGCGCGCTCGCTTTATTGCACTCTCACTCACTCCCACTTCCACCCATGCGCAATGGGCTTTACGCCGCTCGCGTGCCTGCACTCTCACTAGACATTTACCGCTCTCATTTTGTTCGCGCTCTCCACGACCACCCATTTAAGCTTTTTGGTTTGGTTTCATTCAGAAAGCAGCATGAAACCGGCCTGCTAGCCGGGCCGCCCCATGAGAACATTGAACGCATTCGAACGCTCCGCACGTAGGCCTACCACCCGTATACATTTGTTGTTGTTGTTGTTGTTGCTGCTGCTGCTGCTTACCAAAGGGCAACCGAGGGAGACGCGACGCGAGTGTCTCGCTCACTCCTTTCGCTTGTTAACGATATCTTTCAACTCACCCTACCGCCAGGCGATAAATGTGTAAAAATATTGAAATGAATTTGAAAATACCCCAAAAATAAAGGAAAACAATGTGAATTGAAAATTTAAATGTGTTGCAAATTAAATTCAAGTGCTGCTGCTGGCACGACGAATGACAACGACAAAAGCAAATTGCAGATCGCAATAAATTAAAACAATAAAAGGCATCGCGAGAAGAAACAAAAAACGAAGGAGAAGAATCGAACGTGCGCTGAGGAGAAGGAGACTGACAAAATCTACATAAATGTGGTCGCGATCGCTGTGGTTGTTGTGCGCGAAAAGTTCTCGATGCCAAAAAATCAAGTGATCAAAAAAACAAGACTGTAAATCGAACAACAGAACAGAAATACAGAAACAGAAACGGAAAAGACACACGAAAGGAAACAGAAACTGAAACAGAAACAGGAACATCAAACGTAACATTAAAAGATGGTTGGCAAAGTCTTGGGACTGAAAGACTTGGAGCAGTTTAGCAGTCGTCGGAGCAGCGTCTACGTCGATCCCGAGTGCGACAAATTCTTCGAGTTGCCGCTCTTCATAGCTGCCAGCTCGAATGATATCACAACCAAATGCCAGTGCTGGCAGCTCAGTCCAGGTAATAAAAATCCAGTCATTAAACAGACGAGAACGATCCATCCAACAAACTACAAAATAAAACAAAAAATTAAAATATTATTGACAAAAAGATGAGCTTAAATTTGACCAAAAATAAAATGTAAAATTTTTACTTTATTTCATATAAAGGTAAATTCCTTTACACAAAATGATATACAATGTGATTTAATTAAAAATAAATGTGCGACTCATTTATTCAAAACGTGAATGCTAATTAGGTTATATTTTAATAATATTAATTTAATTATGAACGCTGCAAATGCTTTATTTATTTAGCATTTTGTGTCCCTGATTCACTTCTGAGAATTGTTAAAACGGAAACGGGAAGTTGAACAAAATAAACAATTGGGTGGGATTGATTGAGGGAACAATTTTAAATATTTTTAACACAAATGGAAAGGAATTAACGCAGAATAGAAAAAATACATATATAAACAAAAAATGTAAATCAATCTGTTGAATGTGTAAAATGTTTTCCCAATTCAAATCACGCAAAAACAATGAACGATCTGGGAGTATTTAGCCGTTTAAAACCGATTGGAATTGCCAAATAATTGCTGAATTTAATGATAAAACATTTGAGAACTGATTTCAGATTGGTTGGTACTTAAAATATGTGATTAATGCATGCAGCGATTAGATTCATTTAGATTTGTGTAACATTATGAGGCATTTTGTGTGGGGTTTTTGTCTTGCCACAAACACAAATGAAATTGATTGCCTTGATAGGAAAATGACCGCATCTGTTGTGAGTGGAAGGTTGCATAAGATAAGTCCCCTCAGTCTCCACTTCCATATTTGTTGCTTGAAAAATGCAAATGGATCGGCTGTGGATGCTGTATAAAATGGGTAGGGGATTAATTACCCACACAAGCTGTGTGAGAGAGAGACAAGGGACACTCAATTATACCAGTTTTTATTGTTATTGCATTTCAAATAGCAATGAAAACACAATCCCCCATCCCTATCTACTCTCTTATCGTTTGTTCTTTTGTCATTTGCATCTGCATTTGGTTACTAAATGATTTTTTATGATATTTTTGTAACGTGAATTGCATTGTAAAACTACAGAAAAAACTGCACAGCTCGAAAGAGTAAATAAATCAAAGAATTGCCAAGTTTGTAACTGATTTGCCGTTGACTGATGATATTGATATGACGCTGTTTTTATGCTTATCGGTGGAGCAAGATAACACCCAGCGATAGATAACTGTTGGAGAGTGTCCATGCAAAAATCGATCAGCTGTCTGTCGTTTTGCTGTAATGTGAGTTGTCCGCACTGCAATCAATTACCCCGTCCAGATAGCTAATCAATATGGCAAAAGCCACAGCCACAGTCCGCCTCCCACCCGATGTGGTTCAATGTGGCATTGGCTGGGCCAACGCTGCGGCTACTCGTTCGTGGTTCAAGGCTAATCGTGGGGGACTGCTGGCCCACATATGGCTGTTGACCAGCTGACCAGAGCGATAGAACAAGCCGAAAGCCAAAACATCGATCTACGCTTGTCAAATGGTTTTCATTTCGATTGGAGGGCTATCAGAAGCGGCAGATAATTGTTTTTTGACTATTTTTTATGTTTTACTTGGACTAGAAGATTAGAGAGGAAATAGTTAGAACTTTAAGAAGACTTATCGATATGAAATTGCAATGCTCCGATTGGTCTCGATATTTATCTTAACGAGAGTTCGATTGCAATTATATCGATTTTTTATCAGGAGATATTATTCTAGCATTAAACTAATTGCTAATTATTCCGATTTAACACTGCATTTATTAATTGACGATAGTTGAACATCGATACACTTGTTTCATGATTGTTTCGTGTACTTTACTACAGCTGTTGATAGATAAAGAAACTTCTAAGCATTGTCTAGCCGATAAACATTTTCCCAAGAAACTTTGACAAAACACCAAAATTTCCATAAAATATTTATAGCTCCAGTGAATCACCCAAAAAAAAAAGGTTTAGCAGTTCAGTGGAAGTCTTAACGATATTTTCATGGTACATATTATAGGTGCCTTTTGATGTTTTTAGCTCTTTTTTTTTTGTTTTTTATCAACATCAAAACTTATCAGATGCATTTTGCTCAAGTACCGCTTGGCGCTCGAGTAATTTTGAACATTACGTACGAGTAGAACGCTGTTAAGGAGGAAATTTAACTACTTATCGGTACACTGATAGCTGTGTGCAAGTTTGCGACTTTGATGATAGTGTGCCAGAGGGGGGCCTCTGAGCAATAATAACAATAAGAATCATGTCATGTGATCAAACAAACATGGCCTAAACACCAGCAGCAAGCCGTAGTTAATGACCTAACCTAAGTGGGATTAGCTTGTAGTTTAATCACTATATTTAGACCCTTATCAAGCGCCAGCTAATCGCATTTCACAATCAATTTGCCATATTTACAGGCAAAGAGCCGGCGCTGCGCTCCTACACGGAAATCCAACAGCTGCTGCAGCAGGGCAAGAAGCGTGACGTTAAGAACATACTCAGAGAGAACTCCTGGCCCATCAACTCTCCCATACGTGCCCAGCTATGGCCCATGCTGTGTGGCCAGCATCTGACCAAGCAGCAAATGCTCGATGGGTTCTACTGGGAGATGGTGCATCAGGTGAGCCGGGAGACGATGCCTTCATTTGATTGATTTTTGATTTAATTCTGTTTTATTTTTGTCTGTCTAGGTCTTTGGCACCACCGAGCTGTCGGAGAAGCCGATTATGCTGCCCGCCTTTGTGGATGCCACACACTGTTTGCCGTACCATTTGACCAGCACGGGACGTGCCGTTGCCGATCGCATTGTGAATGTCTTGGGCTATGATTGCCCCGATATTACCTACAGTCCAGTATTGTATCCCATTACATCGATACTTTTGCATTTCATGTCGGGTAAGTTCTTTTCGTTTATGGTGTAACAACAAGTGTATAATTATTACTTCTCTGTGTGTTGTGTGCTATCTGTAGGGTGTACTACTCCACTCTCATCCACTCCACACACTGGTCGTCAATGGTCAATATTTGTTCAAGTCATTTTTATCGCCTCCACCAAACACACAAATAAGTGGCACAATTGTAAGGCCACTCGACACTCCATACATCTTTCTCTCTTCACTTCTGTATTCGGGGAAATATGGAAGTAAATTCTCTGTGCAAGCCAGCTCGCAGCTCATTGCAAATTGATGTGTCGTGATTTGGTGGCTAATTGATTTGGCCAACATCAAATATGCAAATGTACATTTCGGCTTTATTTTTGTGTTGTTGTGTATCTTGTGACAGTACAGTGTGCGTCATGGCTTTAGCGTGGATTCAAGATCGATGTAGAAAAGTTCCCTTGTAATTTCAAATCCCTTTCTTGCCTCTAAATAATTTCTGTGTGTGTTCCTACACCTCGTACATGAAGCTGCTTGTCTCTGGCTGTAATTACTGGACAAATCCGCTCTTATTGCGCTGCAATTAGCTCTACAATCATGTAACGCACCGTACACATTTCCCTTTTCTTTCTTTCTGTCTGGACAGTCCGCTTCACGTGCAGTTCCGCATTTGGTTTGCTTTTGCTGTTTTTGTAATTGTTTGTATCACTTTATTATCAGCTTCTCATGATTGTCGCACTCTTTGCAGCTTAATCTACATAATATATACAGCCGAGTATTTGAACAGAGACAGAGTATTGTTATTTGGTTAAATCCAGTCAGGTGTGGACATAAGTGTGTGCAAAACTGTCCAAATGCAGCGACTGCTGAGACTTTCATGGAAATTTCCAAATTGCAAAGAGAGCGACAAGTGGAAAGGTGGAATGTGCAAGGTGGAAGTGCAGGGAAGGTAATCATCTTTAACCTTCACAGAGCTATGCATTTCGGAAGCTTTTGTTTAAAACGATTCCCAGGCTGGCAAGTAGATTAAACAGACAGCTGGTCATGTGATAACCTTTACCCCAAGCTTATCGATAATGCATTTACATGTAGGTAGCTAGGCTCCCCCCCTACCTAACCCTAAGATCAGCTTCAGACCCCATTCATAGAACAAGAAGAAAAACAAGCCCATGGAGCGATCTGTTCAAGTTTGTGAGCATCGCTCGGGCTGCTATCATTGTGTATATTATTATCGCGTATTCATTCCCAATTATCTCGAATTTCGTTGGGTCTATATATAGTATAGGGGGAGGCAAACAGGAGGGCAGGCGGTGGAGAGCCGCCCTGCTGATAAGCCGCTTGGGGGAGAGGTCAGACCCGGCGGCGTTTGCCTGTCATTTCTGAAGGTTTGTTTACACTGAGCGAAAATTGTTCCCTTCCTCTCGCAAGCTGTCTGGGGCAGACATTCAAATTCAATTCCGGTTGAGATCTCAAGGCACAGAGTGTATTTTGTTTTGTTTTTCAGACCGCAGACGGTACAAAGTTCTACTCGAAATGTGTGAGGAAAATTTTTAGAGATCTTCTTAAAACCAATGAAAACCGAATTTGATTGGTAGAAATATTTCCAGAGATTTTTTTTTATTTATTACGGATTAAATCTTCCACACACACCGCTCTTAAAAACTATCCGAAAAACTTGAATTATTCCATTTGTTTTCCATCCATAAATTGTTTACTTGAAATAAATTATTTTTTCGCATATTGCGTGGAAGTTTTTTCCAAACAGAAATGGAAATGGAATTGGAATTTTACAGCTGCAAAAAATAAAGTATAATTTCCATAAAGTGTCCGAATGAAGGACACTCGAGATCGAATTCGAAATCAAACGAAATGAAATGAAACGAAATGGAAAAACTGACAGGGCATGGCATGGGCATTGGCCACTGGGCATGTGGCGAGCGATGAGCTGCATGTTCAATCAACGCATTTCCATATTGAATATTTCTCTCCTTGTTGTTGTTGATGTTTTTTGTGCACTTTTCAAGTTCAAGAGTCTGTCCGCTGCCGGTATGTACAATATGTAAGCAAATGCTTAAAGTGATATGTAGATAGTAATGCCATATGCAAACGTATCTCTGTATCTCTGTCTGTTTGTATTTTGCTGTCTGACGTCATTGCCATACGGATTCGATTCGATTCTGCAATTTGCGAATTTCGATTCGCCTTTACCCACTTAAAGTAAACAGAAGGCAGAAGGCATTGCAGCAGGCAAAGGAGGGGCGGAGAAGTCGAAGATTCTCAAGGCTTCGCCACATTGTTTGTTTTTGGTTTTGCCTTTCCGCTGCGCTCTCTCTCTCTCTTGGCTCCCTCTACACTCTCTCTCCCACTTGAGTGCCCTTCAATTCGTAGTTTACTGACACACTTTTCCTTGGTGCTTGATAATCTACTTATTGTGTGCATTTTGTAGGATGGTGCACAACCCTACAGCCTTCAAATGTTTCATTTCTCCAGCTCAGAAATGTCTGGAATTGAATTTTGTAGTTGCATGTATACAGGGAGAGAGAGAGAGAGAGATTACAGATTGTAACTGTAAATTGCCTCTCCCAAGCAAAAGTGGATTTAAAAGCGATTTTCGAGCAGATCTTTTATCCAATGAACAACTTCTACTGCCATCTATTTATAGAACAAGCACTCTGTGCTTCGCTTTACATTTGCTCTTCTCTTCTTCTCTCTTTATGCTGTCCCCTGCTCTGCTCTGCTTTGCGTTTGCCTATGACGACAACACGTGAGCATAAAATTCGCATAAAATCAAAACGTAGACTAAAAATATTTGTACTCTTGCCTTGATGGCTCCATGTTTGGCCATTCCACCTCCCATTCCGTTCCTCCATTGTTCCTCCTATCGCCCGCTCACCGTTTTGTGTTGTGGCTTTGCGGGTGTGTGCCCTACCCAAACATTCTCGCCTCATGCATATTTATTTTGCACGGTTCTTACTCGTATATGGCAAGGCGGAGTGTGGCTGCTTGCGACTCATCATCATACATATATACAAAAAAAGTACGTAGTTTGGTTGGGCATTCAAGGCACGCACAATTCAGTTCAATTCAATTCATTTTGATGGTTTGTTACTTTTTGTTTGACGTCAGCCTTGAGTGGCGACAGGTGATGAGGGATCTATTAGGACAGAGCTAATTTGGGGGATTGACAATTAAGGGAATGGGGAAAAATGCTTCTTAGATTTCAGATGCAAGATCTCATTCCCGTTCGCAGATCTCATTCCTCCCTGACCTAACTAAACACATAACAGAGTATGCCAACACAAACCCAAGACCAGCTGTCAATATATTTATGAGCTTTGCATTGTTGGGCGTTGCATAAGCTGATAGAAATCTCTCTCCCATTCACCGTAATGCGTGCTCAAAGTTTCTCTCTCTCAACTGTCCGCTGACTTCTGTCGTCTGCTTGCCGTCTTCTGACTTTTGTCTGCAGTCTTACTACCCCCCTCCCCCCCATTTAGCAATTTAAAAATGTTATTTTCGCTTTTATTTAAATTTATTATGTATTTCTGTGGGCGCCCGCCCGCCAGTCCCCATCTGTTTGTCTGTCTTTCAGTCTTGGAAATATTTGCATTGTTTATGTTTGAGTTTGTTGAGCTAATGGCGGATGGCAGATGCGGTGGATTCCTGTTTTCTGTCTTCTATATTAAAGGCTTTCGAGGCTGTTTAGATGTGAGACTATTTTTAGTCGGCTTTACGAGTCTTCTCACCTCACCTACTGCCACATAAATGACTCGACACGTGCTCTCTGACGTCAAATTAATGGCAGTTCTTATATCAGTTCTTGTGTCAAAAGGCTTTTGCTGCTGTTCTCTCTCACTCTCTTTCTGCCCTCTCTGTTAGACAGACTTTGTTTGTGGCTTTTGTATATTGTTCACCCACTTAAATTTAGCTCAAAACCTTATCGGACAATATACGGAGTAACGATTTATAGTTTAGCGTTTTATTATGACTATTTTTGCTGGAGCTTAATTGCCTAATTAGTGGCTCATTGGCTCATTGGTGTGCGAGACTGTGCTTTGATTAATTTTCAATTGTTTATGTTTACTTGAAATGGGGTTTATTTTGGGGTGTACTGGGGCTGTGGGGAGGACTGGCGAATGCTAAGGAAGAGTCGATTTATAGGTCTTTGTTTGCACTCCTTTTGTGTACTTCCCGCCTAGAATAGAGTCTCTCCTCGACCTCCTCCTACTACCATAAAGCTCACTCCGATTTCATTTAAAAATTCCCAACTTAAAGCTTTTTCTTGCCTCTCTCTCTCTCGCTCTCGCTCTCTCTGTCGTCGTCTTTTGCTCTTATTGATAATGATGGGTCATTAAAATTTGCGCTGCCGCCAGTTGAATGCAAATGTTTGCAGATTAATGCCACCAATTGAAATTGCAATGCCAATTCCGTATACCGAGTCTCTCTGTCCCTCTGCGTCATGCTCTATAAATAAACTCTGTGGGCTCTGTGTGAGATTTGCTTACCGCCGTGTACGATATTTAATAAACTTATCAAATGTTTGCCAACTGGATGGAGGTTTCGCTTGGAGGCTTTCCGCAACAGATAAAGTTCAATGGGCGGTCGGTCGGACGCTGCTCTCTAGTCTCCACTCTCCACTCTCCACTCTCCGCTCTCCGCTCTCCCGCTGTGCAAAAGCCAATCATAATTAAGAGCAATCTCTCATAAACTAAGCCAAACCGCCTTAGGCTAGTGTAATCCACTGATAAGTGTTTGCCCCGCACAATCCACTGATAACGAATGGGCTCGTAGATTGACTTTTGTTTACTCGAGCGTTTGAAAGCAATTAAACTTTGTAATACGAAGCAGAAGCCAGGCAGTACAAATCAATGTGCAGGCAGGCAGGCGCCTTATCACACGCCATTAAAAGAGGGAAAAGTTCAATTTGGTTCAATATCTAAATTGAATTTAAAGTCCCCTAAGTTCCCTAATTTGCACAAATTGTTTACACATTTTACATGCGCTGTGTTTGTTGCTCTCTTTTTTACACTTATAAAATTGTGATTTGTTATCGGGGGTTTCATCAGATAAGAGCTAATGAATGCCTCACGTACGATGCTGCAGAATGGGAATTATTTATAGCTGCCCCGCCAATGCATAATTTGATCTAATTTTGTAATCAAATAATCAGGCGGCACATAGAGAGCACAAATTGCCTGCCTCCCTGCTAATTATGGTTTTTGCAATTGAATAGAGAGAGTGGTGGGGAGGGGAGGGGAGGGAGGGTGCAAAGTGCATCATAGACATAGTCGGCAGAAGCTCTCAATTCAATTTGCCTCTGCGTCATTGCGGTAATGCATTTTGCTTCAGCGATTCAGCGACAGAACCACAGAACCCATAGACCTGCCAGCTCCCCCTACACCACCCTTCCCCGCTCAACCAATCAGCACTTGGGCGATGGATCCCCTGAGCTTTGCGCTGCTGCTGCTGCTGCAGTAGTTCTACAATTAAATTAGAGCCCAGCTCTGTGTCGCTTATTGTTGAGTATTTGATGGAGGGTACAGGGCGTTCCATCGAGGTGGAAGTCTGGATAAATTGTGGTCTGAGGTTAGATAATTGTTAGGAACAACTGCAACTTGATCACATCGATTGATTGACAGTGGGTGCATATTATAGATAATTTGGTTAGATTTGCAACTAACCCATTTATTGTGATCATATTTCGTTCAGCATTCACTGAGTGAGTGGTTGAATTTCATGGACTAAAATCAATTAAATTCTCATGCGCTCTGGAGACCTTTTGGCCTGCAGCTGAACCTCGATTGAACTGTTATTGCAGGAACATCTTCTAGGGATTACCACACGGTGACTTAGGGGCACTTTGGTCACAGATTCCTGCCTTTGAGGTATTTCTAATACATAGAAAGAAAGTCATCCAAGTTGTGGCTTCGTTTTCAGCATTGTCTTTTTTGTATAATTTGATTTTAGGCGCATAAAAACAGAGATCCAACTAAGATTAAATAATATTCTCTCTCAATTTCCCTTTTGCAGAGGAGGAAGCTTACATGTGCCTCGCCGGTTTGGTGGGCAGCAAGGAGAAGGTATTCATCAATCAAACCAAACTACAGCATGAGGTCACCTGGAAGACGGTGATGCAGATAGCCAAAAAGCACACGGTAAGCATCAATCAATCAGTCAATGAATCGTGTAAATAATTTGTAAATTTCCTTAACAGAAAAGTGCAATTTCGTATTTCCAACGTATTTGTCCGGGCCTGAAGCTGGAGCGCGTATTCATGGACTGGTGCTGGTGGATATTAGCCGGTCTACCCTTCCAGCATCTGGTGCGGATTATGGACTGTTATTTCCACGAGGGCATCAAGGTGCTGTACCGCGTGGCCCTCGTTGTGCTCAATCTGTTCCACAAGGAGTGCCAGTCGAACAACGAATGGAGTCCGGATAATATTAAAAACGACATTGGCAATGCCCTGATTAAATTCTGCAAGAAAATACCAGTGTCACCGGCGAAGCTGCTCCATGCCGCGTTTAGTATTAGGGGACTGAGGTATGTCACATGATGAAATATTACCATCAAATGTTTCAACTCATTTCTGTATTTGTTGTTGCAGTACCCAGTATATTTCTAGAATATTTATCAAGACTGAAATGCTACTAAAAAGCCGTTCCGTGCTCAATAGCGGTTCGAAGCAATTAATCAAATCGCGTTCAAGTGATAATCTGCCCACTAGTCAGTCGCAGGTGAACATTCAAATGATGTCGCATACATTGACCATCCGTGAGGTACGTAATCCATAATCCCAGCTAAAGTTCTTCCCCCAAACCCCACACCCACATCACACGAAATATACAAAAAGAGAAAAAGAAACTTTAGCCAGGAAGAGCAACCAAACTGCTCTCTTTCCCTCTCTCCACACAGCACAAATACGAAAGAAAAAAACACTTTAATCTAATGGTAAAAACTATTTTTTCATCTGTTTTTTGATATCTATATATTTTGTTTCCTTCTGGTTATGTTTCTGATACAACTCCCACCTCAAAATACAAAACAAACAAAATCTGTGTGTCCAATCCATAAACCAGAAGCTGCACTCCGAGAGCTGTCGCAATTTGGTATGAGGCTAGATACAAATTATTCCAAATTTATACAAAATACTCACAACTGATAATGATAATAATGTTTTACCTGCGATGTTGGATTGATTCTGCTTGTTCTTGTTCGGTTTTTCATTACTTTTCGCTATTTAAATATCTGTATATGATAATGTTTATTGAATGAGTTTCCTACCATTCAGTTGTTCATTTGTTCGGCCATGGAAATTGCTTGAGTTCCGAGAGTTTAAGGGGAGATGAAACAAATGTAGGGGATAGACAATGCATGAGTTAAGATGAGGGAGAAATTGCTTATAAACGATAAATAATTGTTTTCAAAGAGGAAATTGTATTAACGGAGATTGTTATGCTCTGGTTGAATATTACTATGATTATAAAATATAAATCTATTCATTTCTTTACCTTATTTGTTGTGCAATACTCAACAACTTAATGTGATTTATCGCTAATTGATAATTCTGATTTACTGATAAGAAATGGCAGCAAATTGCCATATAACTAGGAAATGATTTAAAATTAAATAATTGCCACATTTATTGTAGATAAAGCAACAAATCATATGGGAAATATATGCAAATTGAAGTCAAAGACTTTTCCAACTTGTCAATGCCGAAAGGCATTTCGCAGAGTTTTTACCCCCAATTGACAAATTCGGCTCGAGTTTTGTGTTCGTTCACTGCTGCCACTTGACTTTTGTGTTGTTTTATATTCTCTTTATTTTGTTTAAAGTTTATTTCGGTTTATATTTTATTGTTGCTGCTGAATGAACTAACTTTTGTGAAGCTTTTCGTTGCCGTTTCGTTCTGTTTTACTTAAACAAAAACAAAGCCTAAACATACAACCAATCATGATAAATATACATGTACTCACATCCCCACCACATGCAGCTTTATCTACTTAAATACTTAGCTTTTTATTCTACTCAAAATATATACTCACAAACACACAGAAATATACAAAACCCGAAATATCCTGCAGTGCCATATACAAGCTGCTCCTTTATATGAACAAAATCTTTATAAAAATGTTATTTCTATTTCTCTTGTATCCGTTTTTTTTTTTGCTGCCTTGGCAAACGAATGAATCAAATGAAATCAAATCAAATCAAATCAAAAATCTGAAAAACATTTTGCGTACGCTTTGATCACATTTCGAAATCGATGCAAAAACAATCTTGATTTTGGGTATTCCATATAAATATTAAATTTATCATAGGGCGAAAAGTCGCCCGGCCATAGAGCCATCGCAATGGGCGTCTATCCCATACACAATCTGAAAAGTCAAGTCTGTAAGAACGAAGATGTAAGTGAAAAGTCAAAGTCTCCACGCCACACCACACCCACAAAACCAACATTTCAATTTATATTAAAAAAAAACATATGTATTATCCCCAATTATATATTCTCAAGCATAGCTAAATGATTGACAGCTTTTATGCACCGTTTATGATTCCGAAAATTAGGCATGCTGGAAACGTTTCAAACATCTATTTGGACTTATATTTGATATAAAATTTAAGCTGATTTCAGTTACCATTTGATAGAAATTCAAACTGATTTTTAGTTGATTTTTGTTGCTGGTTTTTTGTTCTTATAATTTGTTAGTGTGGGAAATATTTAAGCTAGCGACAGTACAAGAGGAGAGATAATCTACTCAATGTGTCCCACGCCCCTCCATAATATCGTATTCATTTTTTATTCCCCGACATTTATCTATCGCCCATAATTGACATTTGTTCTGTTTTTTGTTTTGCTTTTGATTTCTTTCGTTTTTGCAATATATATCCATCTATATATATCTTTTCATAGCATTTTGGTTTGCCGGGCACAAAGAATTTCATAAAAACCTGGACGGATAGACAATTTGTAAGCATTGCATTGCATATTGAGAACCAAAACTCCCCCACCAACAAAACCAAATATCTGCCATTAGACATTTCCCTTTCCACATGTAAACCACCTTCATAAATGTCCATTTGTAATATCCATTCGAACAAATCCGTTTCGTGCCGTCTTAGAAAATGTTTTAGACAAGTGTTTTTGTTTTGTCTATGCAAAAGTGTCCTTTGTCCTAGAGAAACTCTTTCATCATCATCCCATACATAAAATCGGAATAAAAACAGTTGAAAGTTTTACAAGCGCTGCTGCTGCTGTCTACAGTTTGAGCTGCTGCTGCCTACAGTTTGAGCTGCTGCTGTACCGTGCGCCGTAGTTAGACCATCCTTAGTGCCCCTTACTTACCCCATTAGATCTGTTTGAGAGTTCGTTTATCCCGTTTATTACATACATATAAATGTTACTTTGGCTTTTAGTTTGGTTTTTCGTTGGCTTTTGGCCATTTAGTTCATGTTCTTTCACGTCTTTTATTGACTACCCGCCGCCTACTACGTATTTACTTTTGTTTTGTCATTTGGCTAATTGCTACCCCACTTAAATCAGTTCAGTTACTTGTACCGAGTAGTTGTAGCTAAATTAAACTGCTCTTTGCCAATGCAATGAAAACTAACAAAAATACTGTTTGTGTTGCTTCCCTTTAGCTGTTCACGTTGTGGTCGTGGCTGCCCGTGCGGATAACAATGTACCAACCGGTGCTGCTGTACACCACAGAGGAGCACGGCTGCTCGCTGACCACATTCTATGTGCGTGTGGAGCAGCACGAGCCCACGCTGCTCATGATCAAAACTTGCAATAATGAGGTACGTTTCTGAACAAAAACTATCCAAAAGATCGAACTTAACTCCATTTGGTCCTTCAGGTATTTGGCGCCTATTGCTCGTCGCGCTGGTTTGAACGGAATGTCAAGGATGACAAGGGCCAGCGACAGGCCTACTTTGGCACCGGCGAAACCTTCCTCTTCTCTTTGTATCCAGAGCGTGCCAAGTACCCCTGGGTGGGCATTGAGGGTGACAAGGATCTGGGACACAGTTCCGAGCTGTTTATGGCCGCAGATTCCAAAATGATTACCATCGGTGGAGGGTAAGTTGTGAATTCTTTTGATACCCAAACTGTTTCGCTTACTAATGTGGCTGCTCCTCTTCCTTTTTAGTGAGGGCCAGGCCATCTGGATGGATGAGAATATACGCTTTGGCAAAACGGATGGTTGCAAGACCTTCAACAATCCCCCGCTCTGTCCATCCGGTGACTTTGAGATACGCGTACTGGAGGTCTATGGCTTTGTGGGCATCTAAAGGAGACTCGGAATGGGAAGCTCTGTTTCAATCCAACCAATAACGCCCGCCGATGATCAAGTGCTCAGCCAAAAACCAAAACCCTTTGTGCAACTCCACCACAAAAAACCACTCAAAAACCTAAAGATTTCACATACACATGGCGGAAGATGCTCCTAAAGAAGGAAGATGAAACAAATGTTTAAACATTTATAAACAAAAAAAAACTATTTATAAATAGATGTAACGAAAGTGGCAGCAAGCAGTGCAGCAAGCAGTGCAGCCTTCGTGTTAATGTTAAATGTTTCAAATGAATGAAGATACAAAAAACATACAAATTATATATTATATAATGGAAATACTCTGTGAGTTTATGTTTCAAAACGCAAAGCTTTGAAATTACAATACAATAGTTGTTATAATAATAATAATAATAATAACCACCCCCCCCCACATACACATATACTATATAAAACATAGATAAACATAACCATAAACATAAACATATATGAAACGTATGCATAAACAATAACTATATAATGATGTGTATAACTAAATGTAAATCCGTATTTCTATACCCCTGAAAAAACTGTTGTAGAAGGATAAACCCGCGTAAGAATTGAAGCAAAATTGAAAATGATAACAAAATATGGATGGAAAAATATGTTTATTATTGTTTATTTCGTTTATAATTTCGTTTAGCTTGTATTTGATGTATTTTCTTTATTTTTTTTTTCTGTAAACCAAATTTACTGACTTGACTGAATTCGTTATTAATGTTGTTAAGATTGCTATTATTATTGCTATTACTATTTGCTATGTGTATAGAAAAGTGTACAACTTGAGACTTGTCTCTGGACGGGGTTCACGCCATTTGGTCGCAGCAAGAAAAAATATATTATGGATAAAGCAAAAAAAGCCCCAAACATGTTTCGATTAAAGAGCTACAATGATTATGCTCTGATAAAACATAAACAAACTATACCTTAGATATGCCCAATAACATAAATATAAAGCCCACAAAATGATACAAAAATGTAAAGCCAACAGAGCACAGTCCGCAGAGAGAGGGAAAGAGCGAGCGATCGATCCACGTACTCATGTCAAATTGATCTCAAAATGGAAAAGAAAATATCTAGAAAGAAATGTATTACAAGTTGAAGGCTACATAAACAAAACAATCGATGGAAGTTCAATAACTATTTTAAGATTCCATTCCAACGAAATTCACGCAAGCACACACGAAATTTTTGCACTCTTTTCTAGTCAGTTTTTATGTTAAAAAGAAAGAAAAACAAATAAGAATATGATGTGTGGGGATTGATTGCTCTCTTCCTGTGTTGGCCTCTCTTGATCTGACTTTGAGCGATGGCAGACTCTGTTGGACCCAGTTGAAACGATCATTGCACTACTCAAGCGAATTGTTACGAGCCACAACGAAAAATTGAAGAAAGCGAAAACAAAAGTTGAAGACATGGGCCGCAGATTGCAAGCAAAATGACAGGCAAACACTCCACAACGATTGCGGAGGCTGGTACTCCACAATGTCCTATGTATAACCCTTACCCCCATCCAGATCCAATGCAATCTGCGGGCGTATGGAGAGTGGCCGTGGAAAGGCTACGCGTAAATATGAATAGTTCTCTAGGTTTTAAACATAAAACTCTCTGTGTTGTTGTTGTTACTATTGATTCACTTGTATATGTGTGTGTGTAACCGATCAATAACACTATAAATACCAGCTGCAAAACAGCTGAACAAGATGATCGATCCCCCAATACATAATGCATAAGCGATAAATAAGTGAATGAAATCCGTTTGTTACTTGTTTTCCGAATGTGAAATTACTTTATTTTGGTTGACTAATTCCTACACAATCGTTCGATGATAATGTTTATAGAGCTTAAGACGATCGGTGGGAGTGCTTGGAGCGGATTGTTTATGGCATTGCCTCAGTCCCCAGGGTTTCTCTTGGTTGGGGATGCAGAGAGCGAACGCTTACATGGACAGTATTTGGTAAAGCAAACACTAAATCTTTTGTACATAAAAAAAAGCTGTTTTTTCTATCTGAAATTGTTCTCAATGTGTGTGTAGTTTATAATATTTGATATATGCCTATACATTATATACAGATAAATGCCCATAAACATAAACATATATATTTATATTTGAATGTTATTTATGTGTAGCCCTTGCAAAGTGAAATGAATAGTTGTAGATGCTGTTGCCAGCAAGCTAAACCCATAAATCATGCTATAGAGATCGCGTTATCCCATACCCTTAACCCCTAAACAATAATTTATGCAGCAAACTGTGGAAATCCGACACATAAATATATTATCTGCATATTATATTAAGAAATCAAGAGTTGATTTTTTGACATGTTATTTTTATTTAAATTCTCATTACAACACACACACACACACATACACATACACATACACACACATATATAGTAGGAGACGAGTAAAATTTTATTCAATAAATTATAAATATTATTATTAAACAAACAAGAATAACTATTATAAAAAATATATATATTATATGTATGTTAAATCATTTTAGTGGATGTGTAAAAACAACGGAAACGAAAATCAAATAAATGAGAAATTAAAGCAAAAACATGTTTATCCACAGAGAAAAAGAGTGATAAGAGCTTAAAAATAATTCCATAATCGGTGCTCGCTGCGTTCGTCACGTTTCGAAGTTTGATCAAAAGTATAAAGCTTGACTCGGCACTGCCCTGCTCTCCTGTTAGTTTGACAGCCACAAAAGTAAAGCAATAAGAAAAGCAATCCACATAGAGGGCAACCCACTGCTCGCTGCATTACATAGATCGCTGTTGCAGAGCGTACAGCCAAGGAAATTCTGATATGGCACCAGTGGATCCGGCGACTCGTCGCAGCTGAACTCCGCAGGCGAGGAATCGCCAAAGAAGCAAGAACGTCGCACGAAACGGGAGCTTCCAGGCGCTGCCAAAACAAAAGCAATAAAAAACAGTTTTAATGCAACCATGCCTACATGTACATACGTGATGTATGTATATTATGTACTTACCACCCTCATAGTACTTGGTCAGGCAAGTGGGCTCGGCGCTTTGTGGGTAACGGGATCGCATGTCGCCGAGGACTTCAACGGCATTACAATCCGTCTTGGCTATGTCATCGCCCGAGAAAATCTCCCCACAGCCGGCGTCGTTCACGGAATCGCATTCGAAGCAGGTAATCGCTAGAGCTACGGGGGAGGGTTGATGATGATGACGACATGCGTAAATATGTGTGTCAAAGAGGAGAAGAAGAAAGAGGAGGAGGGAGCGACATTCACCTGTGCTGACCAGCGTGACGAGCAGCCACAGAGAGGAGGAGACAAGCAGACGCATTGTACCGTACGATCTGAATACTCTCCACTCTTCACTCTCCACTCTGTCCACTCTGTCCACTCTCCACACTGTCCACTGCGCGCTAATGGGGCTGGTGTCGAGAGGTGATTCAATAGATACGGATACAGATGCGATCTGGTCTGGTCTGTGCTACAGATGTTCTTTTCACAGTCTTCACAGATGCCAATGGCAATCACATTATATACAGTATTGTTGCCTACAGCTAGTGTCTGCCCGACTATTCACTACCGACTACCGACTACCGACTCGAAGCGTTGCACACATGAGACTGAACAGAAGCAAAAACTTAACTGAACTGAACTGAACTGAACAGAACTGAACAATAATCGCATTCAGAATGTGATTTTCATAAACAGATTTTTGTGTTGTGCTGTTGTGTGTTGTGTGTTTGTTCATTTCTTTTGCTTTTTCAGCTCATTTCATTTCACGTTTCTGCTTCCTGGCATTTTATACCCGAGCGTCGTGTACCTTCGAGCATATCCAGGCCTTGGAGTGGGGGTGCCCGAAATACCGACCGCATTCGTGTTGACATTGTGGGTGGAATGGATGTGTGTGCCTGGCCTGCCCTTCTCCATCGTTTATACATCCATCTCGGAGGCAGTTCATTAGTGGCATTCGAACAAATAAACAATTTGGCATTTCTTCGGTGTAAAATTAGTTTTTATTAGTTTGTATTTCGCTCTCCAAATGGCCTAAACGGACTCATCATGGCACTGATTGAACGCTAACATTCCATTAGCCTAATTACACTTGAAATTGTGACATTAAAGTAAAGACACAGCTAAGAACTCTCTACAAAGGTATGACTACAATTTGACTAGGCACAGGGATCCCTAGGATCTCGTTTTCAGGGCACTTGTGTTGCCAGTAGAGACACAATCAGTGATATCATTTGCCACGTCTCCGCATGATTAACCCGCACGGCCTCCGCTCCGTTGCAGTAGTTCTCGTTGTCGCACACATGACAGCTCGTGTTCTTCACCGCCGTCAAAGTGGGATCCATGCGGCACCAGACATCGGTGGCATTCACATCGCCAAAGTAGCAGCCACGCACTATTTTGCGTACACCATGCTCTGTGGGAATATACAATGCGTTTTTATTTGGGTATTATTCAGTCTACTTTCGGGCTAAACTTCTATAGTCTTTCCATGTTTGATGCTAAATGGAGCGTCACCCCAATGTCTGGTGGAACTATTAAAAATATTTTGATATAGTGCGACAGCTGTTGGTACAAATATGTAGCCATTCTATATCAACAAAGTGGCTACAAACTACAAACTATTTAGTGGACATCTTTCATGAGCTCATTCGGCAAAATTGCCAAGGAAAGTTTGCTGTAATGATAGAAGTCTCTAGGGAATATATCAACCACATGCTCAGACAGACTGTGAATGTTCTTTCAGTTGGGTTAAATATTCTTAATCATTGATCATAATTTATTGAATCTTCATTCATTAATTTAATCATTTAATTTGATTTCTTTCTTTATTTTAAACATCTCAAAAGAAATTGGCCATAAATCAGAATGCCTCAGAATGCAATATCTGCTGATGAATATCTCTTATCGTATATTTTCTTGAAAGCAATGAAAGTGTCATAAATCATTTTTAAGTGCTTTAAACATCTTGCAACTTTTAGAGACTATTTTGGTACATTTTCTGTACCTATTTTTACCTATTTTTGTGGTATAATAAGTGCAGGCAAATGTGTAAAAGTCTGACAGGAATTGCACACAGATAATTACCCTACACAACTACCTCCTCCTTTTCATGGATCAATCCAACTTTTAGGACAGAATATTCGAGCATCAAAGATGCACTTTTCTTTCTACTTTCTCCCTACATTACTCAAACTTACTGCCTAAGACATTTTGCTGCTTTTTGGACTCACCCTTGAAGACCCGCTTCAGACAGGCCGTGGCATTCACGCTGAGCAGATCATTCTCCAGGAACCGGGGCGGCGCAATGAAGGCGCAATCGTATTTGAAATGATTCTCGACTTCAAAGTTCTCGCCGCAGCTCGCCTCGTAGACAGACTCACAGGCATAGCACTTGATGGCGTAAGCTGGTTGGCATTGGCAACATGAAAAAAACACGAGAAAGATGAAAAGGGGACAGGACAGGACAGGAGGCAGGCAGCAAACACACAAAAGTAAAAGAAGAATAATTAAATACCAAAACACAAAATGTCAGAATGGAAATGGAAAATGCATGCAAGCAGAGGGAAACTTTGGCAGAACCGAAGGTGGTAGACTCTTACATATTTGTGGGGAATCGGATGAGAGTCTTACAAACATTTAATTATTCTTTTGAAAGCTTTAAAATATAGCAATATAATATAACAAAACAAATTGTAAATAATTTTCTTCTCCATTTTAAACACTTTGCCAGGTCCGTGCTACCCTTTCCAAGAGCATAAACCACCAGAATAAATAAATAAGAAACAAAAACCAACTGCAAAGCCCAAAACAAAAGCGAAACAAACCTGAGGCCAGCAGCGAGAGGAGCGCGCCAAACAGAAGTAAATATTGCCGCATAGTTGCGGTTGTGAATGGGACGTGTTGGGTTGGGTTTGGACGGCAGGAAAGGCACTTTTCCACGAGCAAAGTTTCCTTTTGGATTGTGTTTTATTGGCTGGCGTTTTATTCAAGTTGAACGCGTACTTTTGACTCTTCTCACTCGACGCCCGAGACAGAGCAAATGGCAATTGGAACGATCCACTCGAGATTTAAATATAAAAATATTTTTCCACATATACAATACGTATCTATACGTAATATCCACAATATAAAGAAATGAATGTTTTCTGCTTATATATAAATTATTTGTACATTTTTTTGTGAGTATTGTGGGGGCTTTTCTTTTCGGGGCACGTTACGCGATTGTAAACACGCGTCTTTTCCTTTGCTTTACTTTTTTCTCCTCGCTTTTCTAGACTACCAAAATTTGCCCGCTTAAATGCCAGCCAGTCGTCGCGGCTGCCAACGAATTCGAACTGAAAGAATGCCCCGAAAAGCATTTCCAAATTCAACTCCTTGTCTCTCTGCCTCTTGTTTCTGCATCTCTTTGGCCGCTCCCACACACTGTGCCACTCTTTCTCCCTCTCTCTTTTTTGAGTGCTTGGCGCGGAAGAAACTTTATGGCCATTTCGTCTGGCGTCATCGCTCAACATTTTAATTTGTCTAATTTTAATGAACGTTTTGCTTTTGGCTTTCCCAACGCATGGCATGGCAGCCGGGAATTTAGACACTCGCACATGTGGGCGAGAGCGGTGGTGGGGTTGGTAGTGGGAGCGAGTGGAAGGAGGAGACTGGGAGAGAGTGTGCGAGGAGAAAAGGTGTGTTGGAACAAAGGTTGGGAAGCTCTTACGGTGGCATTCCCATGGAAATCATATAAAGAAAACGTTCTGATTCATCAGTGGCTTACATTGGAATGGAAAAATTTACCGGAGAACAGCAGCTTCAGTGTGATTATCTACCAGACTCTACCCAAGCAAAGGGCACAAGCATCACGGCATGCAGAGGGGCTGACTAACGCCTCCACCCTACATTTATACATCTTGAACATTGCGGTTCTATTATCGTCAGGAAAGAGAGTTCCAAAAGTTGAGCAAAGAGCAAGGCCGGCTGCAGCATGAGTCAAAGGCAGAAGAGAATGAAAGTGAATGGAATTTGGACCTGGTATTTCATCGGGTGCCTCATATGTCATGTGCTCGGAGGAAGAATCAAAGATATATCGTAGGCAGAGCAGCAGCTCTTTGCCTCATGGCCAATTCCTTTACGCATATTGTCGTTATACATTTCAAAGCCGTCGGATATGTAAATCCGAGGAGTATAAGCTGTGTGATACGAGTAGAGGAAAAATGTAAGATTTCAGTCTACACCAGCGACTTCCAGTAGAACATTACAGGCCAGCGTCAGTAGTGAATGAGAACAGAGAAGAGAGCAGGGAATAGTGGAAACAACCACTGATCAAACCCATTAAATTTACAGTCTCCCAGAATAGTCTCCCAAAATGCAATATAATACCAAGTGTATTGGTGGACAATTAACAAAATTTTTATTTGAAATAAATAAAGCGATTCGAATGCAGACAAAAAATGTTCGACGGGTGTACCAACAATAAACACAGATGCACAATGCAAGATTCACAATCAAGAGAATTATTCAAGCGATTCGATGATAAAAGCGGGCACAACATCTACCACGGACATGGAAAGAGAGTGTGGGTGAGAGAGCGCCGCTCTGCGTCGCTCTCTTAGGCCAGCAGACGAGCGACGCCGAAGAAGAGCAGAATGGCGCCGGCAATGGGTGCGAGGGTGGCAGATCCATTGCACTCGTCCTTGGTGCAGACATCACAGCTCAGCTGCTTGGCGAAGGGCAGGGAGGGATCCGAGGTGCAACCTGTCTGAGTGTTGCTGATGTCCCCGAAGTAGCAGCTGCGCACCACCTGTGGGTGTCCGGGCACTACAGCACGAAAAAGAAAAGTAAATAAAATGGATTTTAGTGCATTTTTTATGTGGATTCATTTATTGATTTTATATTTCTCTTTAACTGCAAGCAAAAACAGTTTAAGGCACTTCAAAGGCCACCGAACTATTTTTGCTACATTCATTTATGGCCATTAAAATATTTTATTGTTTGTGTACGTGTTGGAATTTTTGATTAATTTCTAAGAAGTTTCAGCAAACAGTTTTCCGCTGTTTAATGTAATTTCCCATAAGGTTTTGTTCGTTTTCAATGGAAATAAATTGCAAAATAATTAAACCAACAGACAATTAACAGCCATTATTAATAACAATTGAGTGCCTTGTTCGTGGAGGGTGGCTGTTACATGTGCTATAAAACTATAATTAAAAACTAAAAAATATATCTCATAGCTAGTGAGGAATAATTATTGTACCTCCAGTCGCTCTGATAAATCAGTTTCATTTGTTTATCAAATACATTTAGCCACACCCAAGAGCGTCACTCATGTCTAGAGTCAAATCCAAATTCTGAACATTTGCAGCAAGTCCTGCACAAATTTAACTCAATTCCTTGCATGCAGTTCCAGGCCTTACATTCCCTTCATGCAATGTTTTTAATTACACTGAAATATGCATTTAAATTAGCATATTGGTACCCGCCCTTAACATCGTTAAGATCTGGCACACAGAGGGCAGTTCGAGTTCGAGTACAAACATAGTCATGACTCATTTGTGTGGCTGACTACTGCCCGTCTGGCAGTTAATTGCCGCTGCTGCCGCTCCCTGTCGAGGCGTAGGTCGACACTTAATGTAATTAACAAACAATTATTGTAGGCATAAATATTCGCCATCCAATAATACCCAAAATGGTTCTCATAAAGTATGCGGAAAACAATCGAGTGGTCTTGGGGGAACTATTTTGGCATACTATTGATGCTCGACAAACGTTGGGCCATCCAAATAATTGCCTTAAAATATGCCCGGCGGGCCACTCAAATACGATATCCATAACACTTGTTGAATTAATAATGAAATGAACAGATTGCTGGGCTGGGCTGGGCTGGGCTGGGCTGGGGTGTGGTTAAGCTCCCAGAAATATTGAGCAATGCTCTTGAATGTAAATGCAAGATTATGGAAATTCGTTTCATTGAAATGGAAAATGGAAAAACATCAAAAAAAGAGTCGCGAGATACGAGTATATTTATGAGGTATTTATAAACCGAAATCTCAATGAGATGACACTGCTCTGTGTGTGGAAATGGTAAACAAATTGAGAGATTTCTCTCTATCTATAAGCGAGCTACAGATGTATAAATAATGTTCATATATTCTATAGCGTAAAATCTCTTAAGTTTCGCGGAAAATATGTGCACAAAGTTTCACTCAATTTTGTGTAGAATGTTGTCATAGTTTTAAAAAAGCAAAAATGATACTGAGCTCACCTCTAGGGGGCTGAAATTGAATTGAATTCCCAGAATTTATTTAAAGCCTAGACTGTACCCCAAACCCTAGCCAATTATATTCCCACACATATCACAGTCTTAGCATATTTTTTCTATGCTCTGTTCACGCCTCGCCCCGATCTGGTTTGCAGTTAATTTTAATCAAGCTAATTGGTTAAGTGATGAGGACACAGCCTCTGCGTGGGCCACACTGGAGTTCAAGGCGTGACCTCACGCCGATCGCTGGTCAGCAGCTGGCAGATAACAAGACTCACCCGTATCGATGAGCTTCTTCATGCAGCCAGTGGCATTGCGCACGGGGAAGAAGCTCTGCAGGAAGCGCGGTGGTGCAATCTTGGCACAGTCCAGCAGCAGGTTGTCATCCGCCTCGAACTTCTCGCCACACTTGGGATTGGTCACCGACTCGCACTGGTAGCACTTGATGGCATAGCCTGCAATAACAGAGATCTTTAAATATAGCTTTCAATTTGGTTCGGGATGTTGTGATTTTTCCTACCCGTGCAGGCCAGAGTGGCCAAGATGGTGAGGGCCAAGATAAGCTTTACACTGGAGACCATTTTCTTTCACTGGTTTTTCGGGTGATTTCCTGACTACGATTTGCGACTGGCAGACCTTGACGGCACGGGTGTTGACGAGTGTTTAATTTGTGGCTCAGCGAAAAGACGCGGCAGTGGCCAACAGTGTGCCACTCGCACTCATTCTCCCACTCGTTCCGCTCATTCTCCCACTCGTTCCGCTCTTTCTTCCACCCGTTCCACTCTTGCTCCCACTCGCATTTCCGAGTGAGCAGCGAAGAAAAAGCTTCCACTCGTCTCGGCTTCGCGTGGCTTGAGCGTAAATTTCATGTTCGTTGCGTGTCCCGCTAGTTGGAATTCTGTTTTTTGAAACTTTGTTTTGTGACACACAAAAACACAGACGCACACACACGTACACGAACACGCACATGTATGCATATATGTGTCTATGTAAATATGTATGAAGAATGTTTTTTGCCGACTTGTTTTGGGATGATGTCAGAGACGCTTTGTCTCTTTTGTGTTTTTATTTTTTACTTTTTCCTTCTTTATTTTCAGTTTGTGTTTGTGGCTAGACTCGTTTCACTTTTCCTATATTCTGTAATATATTTTTGCAGTATTATGTAAGCCTGATTTAATGCCACTTTCTATGCTGCGGGAGCTCTCTCTCTCTCTCTCTCTCTCTTGACAGCTTTCGGGCATTCCGTTTCATTGCGATTCTAATGCGCAGTTGGGAATTAACTCAAATTATTCACTGTGTGAGTGTGAGTATTCGTTTACCGGCTTCAAGTTCAAGTTCTCATTGATGTGCAAATCGCAAACAATTAACCAACTGTAGAGGCTGTCAGGCAGCAACAGATCTTGCCAGGCTGTTGCTGTAGCTGTACCTTTCCTGTATCAATCACTGCTAGTTGACATAAATAAACCCTAATTAAATATGTGCAAGCCCAGCCACACTCAAGTACTTTTTGAGGCATGCTCACTGGAGCGTGCTGGGAGATTTGTTTGCAGTTTATATCATTTCAGATGCTTCTGCTTGGTTGGAATTAATTTCTTAATCATCCAAGTATCCATGCAGCTCCTTTTTATTCCTAGCTCCCCAACATCCCTTTCTATTCTCCCTAAAATTTCCCTCAGCCTGCATCACTTTCTACTCCTCTAAAACTCCATCTCCTCGTCAGCTTCCAATTGAAATTCTTTCAATTTTAATCGTTTTATTTATTGTAAAATTTCATAAGCTGCTGCGGGCAGAACTCCCCCTACAAGTGGCCTTTCCCACAGGTCTTATTATAATTTTCTATTTTCTTCAATTAAGTAATTTTTACGAATTATGCCAAATGAGTTTGGGTTAATTGAGCAGTCGGAGAGGCAGAGGCAGAGGCAGAGGCGGAGGCGGAGAAGCAAGCGTAGAAGGCGGAGCACGCTCTCGGATCTGTGCTCTTGGAGGGGGTCTTGGAGTTTTTTGAACTCTCCGCAAACGCATTTAACACTTTGGAAAGTCGAATCCGAAGTGTGGGCCTCAGCCTGAAACTGAAACTTGACTTCCAAACCGAAATTGAACTCAATTATGTGTGATTAAAACAGGCAGACACACAAATGGAGATATGCATCTGCCTCCCTCAATTGTAGGAGCTGACTCTCTTTGTTGTCGGGTTGGGGCGTCTGGGTGCACATACTAATTAGTTCCCAGGTGTTTTCACACTCTAAGCCACAGTCAAAACTCTACACAACATCTGATTCACTTTCAGTTGCAGTCGCAGTCGCCGTCGCAGCTTCAGTTTCCGCTGGAGTTTTGAGTCATTGAACTGGCAGGCAGTTGAATGTTTATTTTTTCCTCTTTTCTGGGATGAGTTAGCTCTGTGAATGTTTTCTTAGTTTATTTAAAAGTTTTGACTAAATATTGGAGCATTACTCACTTCGCTTCGTTTGAAGTTACACATGGGCTGGGCTGGGCTGGGGCTTACACAAGGTTCCGGTTACTGCACTTTTTATTTCATTTGTTACTCGGAATTTTCCGGGGATATTTAAGCTATTCATGCCATTGTTATTCACCTATGTACGTGCCTTTGGAGTGTACAAATATTTGTGGGCAGCCACTTTGAGTCTCTCATGTCAGGCATTCAAAAAGGGGAACATTTAAGCCAAGTTTTGTGGGACTCTCGTCCCACTCTGAGTAGCAACTCTTCTCCCCATGCTCTGCGCATATTCAAAGCCCCTTTTTAGCGCTTCACCAGCAACAATTACGACAAGCATTCAAATTCATTTGGACATTAGCAAGAACTCATTGCCTTCCATCTTTTATTATCAATTGAAATAAGTTGAAATTTAAACACAAACTTTGACACAATTTAGGATCCATGAGCAAGAAGAGATACACAATGAAGTACTACGATCAAAGGATTTAAGCGACTTAGGAACTATTTTAAGTAAGTAAGATCTATGCCAGCAGGCGAGCGACGCCGAAGAAGAGCAGAATGGCGCCGGCAATGGGTGCGAGGGTGGCAGATCCATTGCACTCGTCCTTGGTGCAGACATCGCAGCCCAACTGCTTGACGAAGGGCAGCGAAGGATCCGACTGGCAGCCGCTCTGGATGTTGGACACGTCCCCGAAGTAGCAGCTGCGCACGATCTGTGGATGTCCAACGACTGGAAAAAGGCAGAGAACAAAGTTTGGATGAGTAATGACAGGCACGACCAATGGCTTTCACTGCCACTAAATGCCACTCGTTAATTGTTGTTTACGCCTGTTTATGACTTCATTTGTGGACTGTGGAGCCCAAGTTGGGTAATTTTTGTTGAAATTTTCCAGCTGACTGCTGAAGCGTTTTTCTTTTGGCTTTTCTGATCTCATCTTTGCAATCAATTAAATGTTTTTGCTGAGGATTTTTGCCAATTGACTCGCGCCGCATGCAATTCCCTCACAGCTCAGAGTTATGATCAAAATATTTACCACTGAATAATCTTTGGCAAATTTATTCAAAAATGCAAATTGAATTGCTTCAAAGACAGAGAAAATCACGTCATTATTATTATTATTTGTATAAAAACAACGAATTAAGCGTAATTAGACGACACAGCAACGTGAGAGAAACACCCAAAGATAGAAAACAACAAATGTAACGCATGACATCAGATACAAACAGCCGATTTGCTCCTACGATGATCTCAACATATTCCGCTTGAACCTTGAAGGGTTTCGGACTCAGTTCAAGGGTTGTTCCTTCCTTCCTTCGATTGACTTACCACTTTCGAGGGACTTCTTCATGCATCCGGTGGCATTGCGCAGGGGGAAGAAGTTCTGCAGATAGCGCGGTGGCCCAATGCGGGCACAGTCGATCAGCAGACTTTCATCCGACTCGAACTTGAGTCCACACTTGGGCATGGTCAGCGACTCGCACTGATAGCACTTGATGGCATGGGCTGTAAGAGGAGAGGCAGTTGGTTTATTATGCAGGATTGTGCGAGATCTTTTTGCAGCGAACTGTGGAATAGGTCTGGAAGACCTAGGCAAAGGGAGCTACAGAGTTTCTTTTTATCCTTAAATGTTCTTCAAACAATGATTCCAAAAGTGAAAGAAATTCCCTACAATTCTAAGCAATTTGTGGATCGCTTTGGAGTGGTTCTAAGTACACTTTAAATGAACATTTTCTTGCATTTTGTTCTACCAAAAATTCTTACATAATAACTACAACTACACTACAACTTTTTAGAAACTCGAAAACTTCTGCCACTTGTTCTCCTTGAACTCCTTTATGCCAAAGAACTCTGCACACTCCACTGCCAAAACTCTACCCACCCGAACAGGCCAGGCTGATAATGACGGCCAAGGCCAAACTGCATTTCAGAGCGGACACCATTTTAATTATCACTTGACTTTATTTTATTTCACTGGAAAACTCTCGAAACTGAACCGCTCTCAACGATGTCTGCTGCACGTCTGACACTGCCGTTCAGTTCAAAACTTAGCGGCACAAGCCCCATGTAGCCCCATGGAAACATCAACTGCGTCGCACCCCAAAAATGTTGCTCAGAAAATGTTTTGTTTCGAGTGGCATTTACAGCACGATGTGCAGTCGATGGTTTGGGCTTACGAGAAACCGGTCCGGTTACAGAGTTTGTTTTTATTGTTAGAGAGTTATAAGCAATTTGTTTTTATTTTGAGTCTAACTTTTATGGGATTTTGGAGAGATCTCACAGCCATTTATCTGAATCTTGGGGAGAGATCTGAGTGCTGCGTTCATTTAATGAGGCAATTTGTATGCAGCTCAAAAGAAGTCAGTAATTGGGTTTGGAGAGTTTGGAGAGTTTGCAGAGAGTTTACTAGGGTTGATGTCATGGCTGTCCCGTGCCATGACTCAGGTTAACAGATCTATTAACATCCAGCCACGAAAGTGTTGTTTGCTAATCGAACAATGCCATGCGATTCAAGTGACAGAATCAATCTGTTAATTATGTACATATGTGATTTCTCCAGACTATAATTGAGTGGAGTGGATTTTTGTACCCAAGATTTCTCTCACGGGTGCCAGGGAAATCTGTAGAGATTTCGATTCGAGAGGAGCTCTGGAGACTTCATTTCGCGGAGACTTTGAGCTGAGCTCAGTCGCAACTATGCGGATTGTAGAGTAGAGTTGTGGCCTTTAATAAATAGTTTTGTGTTATGTTGTTCCTTGTTTGTTTCATTGTTGTTCATGGGGGAACTGGGGAAGATGGCTTTGAAGTTTTTTTGTAGCTTTTGCGAATGTTTGCAACTGGAGATCGAGCTTCATTGTATTTCTATAAATATTTCAGAAAATTTGTAATTCTTCAGCCCAAAAGTGTGCACCACTTGTCGAGTCTATATGTAAAATTCTTGTGGAATTGCTGCCAAGAAACTTTTAAAATTGATTTCCATTCCGTCAAAAATTAAAGAATTATTCAGTAAATTTTAGAGTCAAGAAATTTGCCATTTTCCATTTTCCGCAACCATCAATATATGTCTACATTTAAGTAAGTTCCAAACCACAAATATGACCTACAAATTTGCCTATCTCATTGCACACGATCGCTGTTAAATGAGGCGGCGAGAGGTAGTCAAAGGCCTAGCAGGATGCCCCAAAGGCGACACTAATCAACAGGGACAGCCAACAATTTGCATAAATTTAATTAGGAATTGCCTTGCCACACTCCGCCCCCTGCCCTGTCACTCAACACCGCTTGAGATTGAGCACTGCGATTGGGGGGGGGCCAGACAAGGATAAGGATAAATCAGGCACGAGGGTTGTTGCATTGCTTCCGTACTCGTATGTGGGTCGCATAATTGGATTAAACTTCTAAGGCTGTGCGAGTGTCGGCTTGGATTAGTGAAGCAGATCCCAATATCCGTTATGTGAGGAGCGCAGTGACATGTGGAGAGAGGGAGATGGGGAGTGACAGTGGCGGAGAGAGCGACACAGAGCGGGAGGCAGTGAGAGAGCAATAGTGAATGCAAGAGAGCGCGACACAGATCGATTTACAGTGAGAGAGAGCGAGACACAGATGGACAGTCAGTAAAAGAGAGGCAACAGATTAAGAGAGAGAGAGAGAGAGCCATATAATGACAGTCAGTAAAAGAGAGCGATGCAGTTGGCCATTCACTGAGAGCAGAGTCACAGATTTGACATTCAATGAGAACAAAGAGGGGGGTGGGGGGGTGCAGACCCTAAGCTGATAAGTCCCGTTTATTGCTTTCGATCTGCGCAGCTCAGTTCAATTTTTCCACCAGCAATGATCGGTGAATCGCTTCCACTGCTGCTCCTCCTGCCTTCCATTATCGCTGCCTTGGGCACCCAAGTGATCTGCTATGACCACAAGCGCATGCTGACCCTCATCGAGAGGCTCAATGGCACCGTGGACGAGCAGCTCTCGCTGGCAGCGTCCACCTGGGGCAAGCTGCGCGCCGACTACCCCAGGGATGTGGCCAAGATCGACGAACTGGACGAGACGATGCAGCGGGTGATGTGCAACAAGGACAAGAACATCACGCTCAGTCAGCAGCTGCAGGGACATCTCATGCGCGAGCACATTCGAGAGCATCTGGAGACCATCAACACGACGGCGCTCTTCCGGCAGGCCCTCGAGGCACCCGAGCACGAGCTGGGCAAGTGGCAGCTGGCTATTGGGCGGCACTCGCAGCGTTTCCACTGCCTCTTCAAGCCCGAGCAGCTGCAGCAGATCATTGGCAGCGTGCTGAAGCGGCTGTACAGCCTGCAAGAGTCCAACAAACTGGCGGCCCTTCTCTATCAGCTGTATTTGACGGACAGCAGAGCGAACGAGTCCTTCCGGCTGATGGTCTACTCCGAGCTGCTGCTCTACGAGCGCTACAAGAGCGGCGGCCAAAAGAGCACGCACTTTGACAATTACATGGCCAAAATGTGGCAGAGCCTGCAGCTGGAGGAGCCCTACACGAGCCTGGATCAAGGACTCAAACAGCGACTGGTGGATGCCATTATTGACCTGTTGGGCTATCTGTGAGGGCCAGCTCTGAGGCGGATTCCATTGTGTAAACTTTATTCGGTGCATTGATTTTTGTGTCTGTTTGCAGCTGTGATAATTACATACAATTTATGTTCATTCCTTTTACTTTTTGTGTGTGCTTTACATTAAAATATGTTTTACATTGTATACTGTTTTCGGTATAGACTTCTGCTTGCTGCCATTTATTTGTGGATTATTTGTATGCTTGACTCTGAGCTGGGCACTCAGCCAGGCCTAAATCATATTCAAACTTGGCAACCATAAATCTGTAAACTGTAATCTGTAATCTGTAATCTTTGAGGGGGAAGTTGTATCTAGGCTAAGGTGTAAATTAAACTAACTAAATTGTTAATCAGCAAACAGCCCGCCGCTTCTGGCCACAGGCAAAATATCACGTTCCAACTAAAATACAAAGACAGAGACATAGAGAGGGAGAGGGTGAGGGAGAGTTGCTTCCTTCAGTTGCGCCTCATTTAGATGGACAGTTGTGGAATCAGTCCAAGTATTGGAATCATAAGTATGGCTGTCATAATGGCCACCAGTCCTGGGGCACCGTTGCAGCGGTCCGTGAGGCAATCCTCGCAGAATATTCGCCGCACATTCTTCTCCGGGCTGGTGACGTTGCACAGCTCCACGGGATCCGATTTGTTGGTGTAGTAGCAGAAGCGTTTGGTTATAATTTTGCCATTGTCTGTGGGGGGGAAGGGAAATACAATTAGTGGAGTCGAGCGATTCATTTAAGGCCTGGACTGGCACTCACTCTCCTCGACAGTCTTGCGGCACACGGGCCGCTCGTGATCCGAATTGATGGTGCTGTTGCAGCTCCGCAGCAGATTGATGTTCCGCTCCTTGATGAGCTCCGTGGGTATGTTGTCCTCCTGGAAGGTCACATCGCAGAAGTCCTCCGCTCCAATGGTGTCCGAGCTGCAGTGCCAACACTGCAGATGCCGCTGCTGCTGCTGCTCATGGCCAGCTGCAAAAGGGAGACACAGAAAGGGGGTTTAAGCGTGCTTCCTTTGACCTTTCTTTGCTCAGACAAAACTTTTATTTCAGCATTCGATATGGGCTGGGGGCACTGAGTCGCAGGATTCTTCGACAGCAATGTTGACATCATCAACATCAGTGCCAGAGAGCCAGAGAGCCAGATAGCCACTGGGGTTCATGTACCGCCCCCACTGCTGTCGGGGTGGAGTGGCGCGTGGCCAGTCGTGGCGGCGCCTTAGCCCAATTTTTATTGCGTATACGCCATGAAGTCACAGAATGGTGGCCAAAGTTTGTTTCTGCGAGAATTTTGGCTAAATTGTGCGTCAATTGATGGGCGCGGCTGTACTTGGGGAATGGCAGATTAAATGGGAGATTCAATTTGAGTTTTATGAAGTAAAAGCTGACAAAGTGTGAGCTGAAGATTTATTTCTCTTATGGAACGAAAAGTATGTAAAATTCCTTGCCATTGGTTTGGCTCTTACTGCAGCTATTTCCGGCTCTTTGCTTTAGTTTTTTGCGCCTCCAATAAGTCATTGAGATTCGATTATCCGCCCCAGCCCACACAACTTTCACTGATTGATCCGCTAATGTAAATATAGCTTTATCTCGTACATATTTTCCACCCATTCATGACCAAACAATTTGTTTATTTGTTTTTCCTTACAATTTGTTTTCGCACCTCGCACACAAATTCCCACAACAAATTGTTGCGAGAGAAGGCCCCACACTAATTGGCTTGATAAGTTTGCGTGATTGGGGGGGCCTGACAGTGAGTCCTTGAGTCCCAGCAACGGTGGCAGGACCTAGCCCCGTTTTGTGTGCTTGGCCACGGAGCTGCCTTGGGTCAAGCCACAGCCAAACCCCTGTCAAATATTGACTGTAAAACATTTATATTTCGTTTTCCGTTAAGTTTTCGCTGCTAAATTACATTATTATAACCCCTCTCGAACCCCAGCGGCACTTGCTGTGTCCTTGGCATGTCCGCGAGTGCTAAGAATGGAAGTTTCTTGCTTGCATTTCCACCCACCATTAGCTGGACACGTGCACAAAGTAGGCCCACAGCTGTCTCAGACTCTGCTGGCTCCTGGCAAAATGTTTCCCACGTGCAATTTTCAGGCGTTTTCTTTGCCACGTTCCTGGTGTGAGTAATTGATTGCTTTTTATGGCCTGGGCTCCGACTCAAGGTCGCATTTGGAGCTGTTTTGTTAACGCACAGGACGCAGCTTTGCTTTGGCTTCTCTGGGGGGGCTTCTGGGCAATTGAAAGCTGATACTTGTCTGAGAGGAAGTTGCACTCCACATACCCTTAACCGTACCCTTACCCTTAACCGTACCCTTACCCTTCTGCTGCTAAAAGTCCACCCCCGAAGCCTGAGAAAAGCCACCCCATAAAAACAGGCACAAAAACAAACATCATTCGATACGGATCGGATGTGTGTCACTTCCTTTCGCGGGGGCAGGGAAGTGGCTGCCCGTCGACTCATTATCAGTTACGCAATTTGCTGCCATTGAACGCAGAGGAAGAACTAACCCCCGAGTAAGGACACGGACCAGAATGTGACATAGTTTCCACAGAGTCTCAGAGGGGGGGAGACTGGGGCTGGATGCTGCTGCAGAAGACAGCGGGAGTAAGGCAATCGCTGCTGGTAACTGGAGCAGACGCCATCCTGGCGCCAGTCAGACATGCGCAAACCCAATCGCAGCGCAGATTGTAGACCAGAGTGGCCAAAGGACAAAAGCAAAAGGCAATTTGATAATTGCAGGACATGAAGCAGGGCTAATTGAGAGCAACAGGAGGGCGCCCAGACCCAGTCCGCTTCGATTCACCATTTAATCACGTTGCATCCATCACCAGCATCGATTCAGCATTCCAATTATGGAATTTGCATTCACATTTAGCAAAGCAAAGCAAAGCAAAGCAAAGCGAACAAATGGCAAAATAAATATTCCACAATGTGTGGCAGTTGGGCGGAAAATATTTTGGATTTATATATGCCATGCCGTGCAGGTTGCCAATCAACAGAAAGTGCTACATATAAGCAGATGTATTTACATAATTATGTACATATTTATACATAGTTTATGTGTTTGGTCATTTGACTGGATTTTGGCTGTGTTGGAGCTGGTAATGCATATTTTCAGAGTGCATTCGAATGCATTTTATGCTGCCAAATCATACCCAAAGTACGATAATTATAAGCAGCTCTTACTCATTCTGTGGCTCATGTTTCTCCGACACTTTACCTTTGCCACACCCCTCAAAATCTCTGGCAAATCTTCAATTATGTGCGCCCCACGTGCTCCGTAGTCACAATAAACAGACATCCATCGGCCCATTAATATATCATTATATTACCATTTGCTATTCATTTGTTTATGACAGATAAAAACAGCGGACAGCTCTATCATTTTGAGTGCTCGAAGCGAGAAACAGAAACTGTCGCTCATAAATCTTCTGGCAAATCGCGAGAAAGAGCACTCAAGAAATGTGTGAAGTAAATTGATAAACCGAAAATGATCGCAAAAGTTGTAGAGAGTTTTCATAAACACCGCAAAAAGGTGAATCCTAAAAAGCAGCCATCAAAGCACATAAACAAAATCAAGAGCTGGTTGAAATGAGGCAAATTTTCATTCATGGGAACCATCAGCCAAACCAACCAGGCGCAACCTTGTCGGGGCAGATGGAATTACACGTAAACACACAAATTAATGAAAAACTGTGCACAGTTCTTGTGGCTTGGGTTGGTGGCGATTATGTTTACACAGACATTATGGACCATGTTCTCTCGTACTGATCGACACTTAGCGGCAACACCTGAGGCGGGTCTCACCTGAAATGTGCCAGGCATTGGCCAGCAAGAAGACGCCCGCGATGAGGGCTTTCATGGGCACTGCCGTCATGGTGGAGCAGCAACTGGAATGATAACTGGGAATCCTTTGCGGCACTGGCAGGCGACTCTGTGGCGCCGCTCTTCCTTTTTCTATCCTTTAACCAGAGAGAGAGAGAGACACAAACAGACAGAGAGTGCTGTGGGAGAGTGCGCGCGCGATGCAAACGGTTGCTCGGGCGAGGAACGACTGTGCCTTGGCCACTGCCACTCGCAGGCTTCGCAGTCAAAGTGGGAACGCAGCAAACGGCGACGCTGGCTGATGCTGCTGCTGCTGCTGCTGCTGCCAGCAGCGACTGTGTGACGACGATGACGTCGACTCTTGGGGATGCCCATGCCAACGGCGGCAGACAACCAGCCAGCCAGCCAGACACATTAGTATTTCTTCGGGCTTTTTGCTTTGCTGGCTCCATTGACGATGTTCTTGCAGTTCTTGGCAGCGGCTGGAAGAAGTTGAAAAACAGTGTGCATATATGGGCCACAATCTATCAAAACAATACATGTATCAAAAACATACATACGTACAAAATGAGTGTAGGGTAATTTTGGGTCTATCATTATTTTGTGCTTAATTTAACGGAAATATTTTGTATTCACATTTCAATGTTTCCACTCAAGCAGCGGTGACCATACACTTGGTTTGAAACTTGGCTAGCACGCATGCTTTTGCTATAAAAAAGTGTTGTAACCATAAGCTTTGGACTGGCTACATTTTGTACTTGCTAAAGGTGTACCATTTGTTGGTAGGGATTAGGATGGGGATCGATATCTGATTGAAACTGGCAGCTAGGACAGTTATGTATGTCATTCTTGGATACATGCAACGAATTTCTTAGTTTCCAAGTCAAGCTGTTTGAAAACATTTTGACAAAAAGTCCCATTCGTTACATTGGAAGTTGTGGCAGAGCTGCCGATCTGGTTAGACTTGGTTGGTTAGACAGCTCCAGTACTTTACGACCACTGATAATCTCGGTACACAACTAAGATAAGCGACTAAGATAAGCCACAGAAACAGTGTAAGTCTTGGAGCTTTATCAGCAGCAGATGTTAAGTCGGCTTGGCTTAGGTCTTTAGTCATGCATTTAGCCAGCGACATATCTAGATCTGCTCCCTGTGCTCCAAGCAAATGATTCACATTCAGCCACCACCGCCGTACGGGTGAGCATGATTCACGAGCAGGACATTGCACATTTGCACATTTGGCAGTTGGCAGCCCGCATTCATTCGGAATTAGCCAAATTTGGCCACACTCTTACCAAATTAGCCACAGCCGTGTGGAGCACACGCACCTGGCAGATATACGATTTCGTATGCAAATCTTGACACTAATCTGCGGCATTAGTGGCTCCTCCCCATAGCCACCATAGCTACCTGAAGCAGCTAAAGCCAAAGTTGACAAAGCGTGAAAAATGCAACTTGCAACGATCGAGTGTGCCGGTTGGCAGGGGGCTGGCTCAGTGGGGTGTGGGGGGCGGCTGAGGTTAAGGCCTGAGCAATGGAAAATCAAATTCAAATTTAAATCCAAATCCGTACTCGAACTCGAATCACAGCCATAAGCGTTGGAGTTGAAGAGCGAGCATGCGCATGTGCAGCCAACAGGCAGCAGGCAACAGGCTTGCCCTCTGGCCACGGGGCGTATGCGCAACATTCGATTGTCGATTCTCAAGAGCCGTTCCCCCCTTTGCCGTTGATAAATGGCCAGTTTTATTGAAAACTCTGTACGACATTTTCGCAGCAGTGCAAAATATGTAACTTGCAGGCCAGCAGCCAACAAAAAATCACACACAAATAAAACGAAAATAAAACGAAAATAAAATAAAAGCCGTGCGACAAGTTTAAATGGCCAAAACGTTTATGCCGCGGCTTAGTTGCCACCACCCATTTTTGCTGTATTTTATTTCATTTTACGCGTAGTATTTTTTCAGCCTTTTTTTATGACAGCTTTCGGTTTTGTGACAAATTTTATTTATATTCGTTATTATTTTCATGCGATTTTAATTAAATCATAATGGAATTATCACGCAACTCGAACATGGGCGGCACTCAGCACCCAGCACAACCCAAAAGACAGCCACAAAATTGTTCGGCAAATCCTACGCTCAATTAGCTGAGGTCAAAAGTTACACAAAAAGGGAGATCCAAAAGCAAAGGAAGAATTATTTGCGTGGTCGTGCAATTAAGGAATATTTGCCAATTGAATGCCAAGCTGAAGCTCATTTCCGCTTCGAAGCGCTGACTGATCCACACAACATCAGATGTACATAAATACATACATAATACATACATAATACATACATATGTGCATATGGCAGAGAGCTTAAGGAATCTTTGTGGCAGCGTCTCTGGCAACATTCATTCTTTACGAGCCGCCGCAATGTCAAGCGCAGTGATGTGAGACAATTACTTTTGATTTGCCTTCGGCAAAATTGCATTTGATTGTGCAAAGAAGAAGGAGGGTAGGTCGGTCACTCAGTATAAATATGCTCACATATGCCCAAGTATTAGGAAGAAAAGTGGAAGCTGGGATTGCACTGCAGCCTTGCTTGAGTTAGGTCATCGGTCCGAACATTAGTCAGCAGTTGGGATGGTGCGGCTTGCAGGTTACTGGAGAGGATGATCAAGGTGTAGCCATAGAGCTAGGGGAAATCTAAAACTCTACTCAATTCAATTCCTTTAAAATGTATATTTAATTTTGCTTCCATTTCATACCGAATCCCCCCCTACCATATGCTACGCCCTTGTTCGATTCCTGGCCACACACGACACCTTGTGTATCTTGAAGGGCACATTCCAGCTGCGTTCGTTGAGTGTGGTCAGGATGCAGTGCAGCAGCTGCTGCATCTGGCGCATACGCAGCACATAGGGAGCCCTCTCAGAGTCCTTGAAGAGCGGTTTGCCCTGCGCCTGGCAGTGGAACATGAAGAAGGCGCCACCGGCCGAGACCTCGGGCATGAAGCCAAAGACCAGCGCCTTATCCTTGAGCTGCAGGATGCCCGTCTTGTGGTGGTGAGTGAAGAAGATGCTGAGTGCTGCCCCAAGGCTCCTGTGCCTGTTGTAGAGTATCCCATTGATCACTTTCTCCGTGTTCACCCAGAAGTGATTGCCGTCCATGGAGCAGGCGGTCAGCAGATTCTCCAGTGCCAGCTCCCCAGCCCCCTCTGGCCTCTGTAAGCTCTTAGCACTGGCATCGTGGTACCTGTGGCCATTAACCATGATTCTGTCCAGCGTGTGAGAGTCCCAAACATCCAACGAACGACTGCTGCTGGCACAGCAGGCCATCACACAGCAAGCCAGCGTACGTCCGGGTACTGTAGCTTCGGCAGCGGCCCTCTGCTTCTGGTTTCCCATAACTAATGCCTCGGCAGATGAACCCACCTCCACGGGCTGTGCACTGCCCCAAAGTGACCACAGACGATTGGAAATCTCCACCTGATACTGGGACGTCTCGGAGATGTCGTTGCGCCTACGACCATCCGCATTGTGCTTCAGCAGTCGGCTCCACACGGGCAGCGGATCTTCGTCTTTGCCTTTGTCTTGCTCTTGCTTTTGGTTTTTCTTTTGTTTTTTCTTCTCTTTTATGATGTTCAGTTTTTGGGTGAGCTTTGCTGCAATACTGGCCATGGCAGTGCAGGATTCGGGCAGCTGTTGGGCGGGGGAATTCGGTATAAATCAACTGAACTAAGCCACGAAACTGTATGTACTGGCAAGTAGGTCGTAGGTAATGGGATTATGTAGAAGCAAAGTGAATTTGAAATCAATCAACTAACCAATGTGTAAGCTCTATGCATAAAAGCCCATCTTTTGTGCATAATAAAAGACGCTGCTGCTGCTGCTGCGACGCCGCTCACATGCATTACAGTGGCTGGCACCGTTACAATGTTCCTGCCCAGCATGTGAATGTGTGCATGCCGACTTCTTGTTTAATGACATTAAAATTGAGGGTGGGTCTTGCTTGCCCTTTGCATCTCTGCTTTGTCGTTCCGATCGCGCTGAGCGCAGCTTCGCGCGGCAGCGTGGAGACGTAGACGAAGAAGAACGAACTTCGAGAGAGCGCTAGGCATAAACGTAAACAACGAAGAGCGGGCGTCGAGAGAGCGCGAGCAGGTAGAAAGCTAAACCAGAGAGAAGCAGAACGTAAAAGTTTGCAGCAACAAAAATATGCAGCTGAGGGTCAATAATGATGTTTGCAATGCATGTAGGCGGTGGAGTTCTGCTTCGAAGACACCGTATAATGCATAATTAGTGCATAATTCCAGTGCGACAAGTAACATTATTCGAGTTGGGGCATGCCCATGGATCATCAAAGGAAAAAAGTTACTCTAATTTCCAGTTAAACGTTGACGTTTACTCCCAAATTCCATTTAAAATGCTTAATTTTCGTACCATCTAATTACGATTTATTGTTGTATTTTATTTACGCGACACACACAAACACACCGCGTGACGTGACGGGTGGTGCGTGCTTGCGCGTTTTCCATTTTCAATTACAAGTACAATATTAAAGGTATTACAAAGATGTAAATACATACATACAAATTACAACAAATTTAAGTGTGTGTGTGTGTGTGTGTTGCTTGCTTGTTGAATTGATTGATTGAGAGGGTGACCAAGTGGCATTTCGTGTACATGATGCAGTCCTTGATGATGACAAATGTGACGCTACTACGTCCTGCGTGCAATTGTGATGCTGTGTGTGGCATGTGGCATAGTGACTATAAAACTCGATGAAGAAATTCAATTTCCTTAATTCCGGGGGGCAGCCCAAATACGCAAAACGCTGCCAAATCTTGTAATGGCTTGAATTCAGTTTGCACATCTGTAATTAAGTCCGACTCCCTGTGCTCCCTGGGACTCATTTGCATAGCTGCCTCAGTGCTGGCAGCAGGGGCAGCAGGAGGAGTGCCAGCAGCGGCGATATGCCGCCGGATCCGTTGCAGCCGTCCGTGGTGCAGGTGCGGCAGTAAACGGTCTTGATGTAGGACGAGGTCTGGTCCATGGCGCACTTGTCTGCCGGATCGTCCATGTCCTCATAAAAACAGGAGCGCGAAATCACCCGCTTGCCGTACACTGCAAAAAAAGAAAAGGGAAGAGCAGAGCAGAGAGCAGCGTTGAAATATTTTCATTAAGCAATTTTAATTAATGTCTGCATTGGGTGAGGGGCATAGAGGGGGGCGCGCTGTGTGCGCATTAAATTAAATTTATGTGTACGTGCCTCGCGTGGGCTTCAGTCTCCCGCCATTCTGGTTTTCGCTCGAACCATGAAAAAATCTCAAAAATGACATTTGAAATGGCCACGGGGCAAGTGCCAGATGGGGCCTGCTGCAGATGTGGTCATTCTGCTGGATAAGTGCCAGGGAATGATGCGTATTACGGGCATTTAGTCATTCTTTGGCTTTGAAATTATCCACCAAAATATGCCAAAAGTGAGCCAAAACTTTGGCAATGCAATGGAAAGATTTATTGTCTGTGTACAGACAGAAGCTGCCTCCTGACTGCAGCTATCTGTCAGTTAGCATCTGTAAATTCTTGCACTATAGCAAAGAAAGTAATTCGAGTAGGCACCTCCACGATGGCTTATCTCAGCGTGCCACCAACCCGCGTAATAGGTTCAAGGCTCACCATCGTACGAGCATGCTTGGAGTTCCAAGCAAAAAAGCTGCGCCTCCAACTGCACAAATGAGGCCTGGCCTGAAACCGAACGTGAAACTCGGCGCAACGAGACAATTTGCAATCAAACAGCAAATGAAAACCAGAAAGAGCAACAAAAGTTCACAACAAATTGCGTTTCTTATTGCGTGTCTCCGTCTCCGACTCCGACTCAGTCTTAGTCTCAGTCTCAGTCTGTGTGCTGCACAAATAGAACAAAACGACAAAATGTTGAAAACATTTCAAATGAAATAAAGCAAAATCAAAGTTTTAGCCGCTCGAAATGGGCAACAGCGTTGACCATTTTTGTGATTGGCTCAGACTCGAATGCGGACGGACACCGGGCGGACAGTGAGCCATGAAAGCAAATGCACACGCACATACGTACGTACGGGTAGAGAGACGCCTGTTTGGCTTAATAAAATTGTTGACAATTGTCGCCTTATCATGGCCGCGGCATCAAACAAGGCTCGCAGAATGCAGCGCATTGAGGGACGGAACGGAACGGAACGGGACGGGACGAGTTTGCTTGCCACAAAACAAAACAAAAAATCAACAAAAATGCTGGAAATTGTTTGCCGCACACACACAGTGTCATAAATTTAAATTTTAATTAATTTAATTATTTATGGCCTGTTTTGGATTTTGTATACAAATAAATACGAAAAAGTTGAGACAAAAAAGAAATAAAAACAGAGCGAGGGAGTGAGGCTGTGAGAGACGAAGTTTGCATACACTCAGGGTGAGATTTATAGCATGCAGGTTGAAAAAGTATCAGGTATCTGTGTAAAGTTGTTCTTCATGTCTTGGAAGTTCCCCTATCAAAACTCACTTAAGCAAAGAATCATTTAATAATCCAAACTCCTAGCAAATATCACTCCCTTTTGGCTCTGCAAATTCCCCAGAGAGAAGCTGTTGGCTGCAGGCCAAAAATGGCTGCCCGCTAGCCATCAACTTTTTTGGGTTTTGAAGCCAGTGCAACAAGTTGCAAAATATTTGCCAAGTGACGTGCAACCTGACAGACAACTGGTACAGTGGATAGACACAAACACAAACACCACTGCCACAGCCTGCAGCTAATTGCTTGGCTGCAGATTTTCGGGCTGAGTAAAAATTATGGAATACATTTTCCATTTGACATTTGGCCAAAAACTAAAGGCACATTCATGGGCAATTAATTTAACGGCATATAAATTGATTGGAGACTGGCAACAACCACAGCCGGCCAGCTGCAGCTGCAACAACATGTTGCATCGCCTAGTTGCATTTTTCTCAGACATTCTGCTGCCGCGTTTCCCCTCAACTGGGGTCCGTCTTCTTATGGCCCGTAATTGAGCGCTTCACGCTGTGCAACAACTTAATTAACTTATATGTCGCCCCTAAGCCCCCCCCCCCAGCCACGACTTCCAAGCTCTGTTTTCCGATCGTATATTATGTATTTTGGGCATTACGAGCGCTGCTCATGTTTCAGTTTTTGGGGAACGAGACTGCGACTGAGACTCAGAGCCTCAGCGTCAGTCTGCAATTGCAATTTTAATTGCAAACTGCCAATTGAAAATCTTGCAAATATTTGCCGCCGAGCCAATTTGTAGACGCTTGATTGCAAAAATTTAATGGTGTTCATTAATTGGCCATAAGAAATTGCTTAAATGTTGTCCGCGAACACCGAAATCCCTGCCATTGCATTCGTTGTTTGTTGCTGTCATGCTCATGGATAGACCAATAAACGCTTTTTGAGCATTTGAATTGGTGATATAAGTGGTAAATAAATGAAATATATTATGGTGAACATTGAAGGGAATTTACTCAATTAATTCTTCCATTTTGAATGCACTCTGAATATATAATTTTAGCTTGTCATCTGCCTAATAAAGATCAACAAATATCCATAAAAGTGCCGCCCAATTTGACTCTAGCTGCTGATCATTTAATTATTACAATAAATCACAAACCAAAACCCATTGAAACTTGTCTACAAATATAGAGCAGCAGTCCCAACAGATTTGTCAAAATAAACATAAATTTATATCACAACTTGAACTGCTTTGGCACATCTCTATTTAGGCAAACCAAAATGGATTTTAATTGATTTGTCACATGGCCTAAAAGGCACCCAAAGCGGACCAAGATTTATGAGTAACTTGTGGTGGAGCGACTTTTATTTCGATTTATTAAAATATTAGCTTTTTGTCATCTATTTTAGCAAACTAAATTGTATATATTTTTCTTTGTTTATTTTGTAACGACTGCCAATTGTTATTACATCATTAAGTGTTGGCATGACCCACATTACGTATGTCTGCCTATTGGCCAAGCTCGGCTCGTCTGCTTTTGACAAGTTTATGTGCCGACTGGCCGTCGTGACCAGGTGAATGCTGATGATGATGATGACGGGGACAGGCCCAGCACCAAAGGCGAATGCAGATCAAAAGGCAGCGATACGGATCGTTTGGCAAATTGGACAAACAGTGCGAATTTCCATTTCAATTTCAATTTTAATTTCTATTTTCAGTTTGGCGTCGTTGTACGTATTATGGCTTGGGGTTGTTTGAGATTTAAAGAGTACGAAAACTTTTCCCTCAGGCTGAATCGTTGTGAAGAAATTGCACAAAAATAAACAATGACTATTTCAAGGGTATCCAAAACGTCGTTCCCCCGCCGCCTGTCCATCAGTCCCTATCTTGATTTGGTTTTGTCGTCTCTCTCTCTGTGGCTTGTCGTATGCAAATGCACAATTTGCGCTCTGGCCACAGGGCAACAATAAAACATGCCTAGCAACAATGTGCAGCCGAACAGCGAACACCGAAACCGAATCGAGCTTAAGATCGCCACGAAAAGTATCACTCATATGCCGCGTGTGTGTCTCTCCCCATAAATTTGCCGTAAATTAGCGGCACATGCAACTCTGTGGGCCAAAGTGTCGCCACTTGTTGGCTGTCTCACCGCACCCCACCGCACCGCACCGCTCCTCCCCCTGTGTGCCTTGCCACGCCCCCGATCAACGCCCAGCCAGTGTGGCAGCTGCAGCCTGCAATTGTCCGCTGGTTGTTGCACTTGTTTGGACTTTGTCGTGGCAATAAATTTCAATCTCGTTTGAGTCTCTTGTGGCAGTGTCCCAGGCACAGTCCCCGTTCCCAGTGGGGTCGGGGTGCCTCTCCCTCTCTCGATCTCTCAATCTCCTAATCGCCAAAGCTGTCCAAAGACCGCACACGCGGTCACAACAATGCAACGGGTTGAATAATTGGGCACGCCTGCGGGTAGGGGGGGTAATGTATTGCTGTGGGTCTTTGATCTCACCTTCCTGCACCAGTTTCTTGCACACGGGACGCGCATTCACCGACTTGACACCCACCGAATAGGTGCAGTTGACGTAGCTCCAGTAGCGCTGCTGCTCCGAGATGCTATCCGGCTGGAAGGGATCGTTGCAGAACTCCCCATTCGAGACGTCCGTGGAGCAACGCCAGCAGCGAAGCACTGCAGAGGCTGCAAGAGAAATTGTATTGTGTAAGTAACTGCGGGAATATAACGTTTGTTTGGGTAAAGAGATAATTTTATTTTCATTTGCGTAGAATTTACAGTTAGGTTCGAAGACTACCTGCGCAGCCGACGCACCGAATTGCCCATATGCAGAAAGAGAGCGAGAGAAAGAGAGCGTTGGAGCAGGTAGCAGCTGCTGCTGAGATGCGCACAAAGCTTAGAGCGCGCAATGTACAGCAACGAAGAAGGTGGGACAGAGAGAAGAAAGAACCACCGCTGCAGCGCGTAAGCATGCGCTAAAACTGTATTTATGTACAGTGAGTAGTGCAAATAGCAAACAGTAGTGCTCATTGACGATACGGATTAAGGATTTAATGACTAAACTGAAATATTGAAAGCTAAGAAATCACTCATTCCTGGTTTATGGTAGCCCTTTATCGCATTTATTTCATTATATTTCATTTACAAATACTCCAGAAAATACCAATACAATTATCGCATCTATTTATCGCCAATTCCAGCGATAACGATGAACCCGCAACGATCAACTAATGAATCGAATCGATCCATAATGCAACTTTGAAAGCGCTTCCTGCTGCGTGTGCCGCTGGCGGAGAGCTCTTTGAAATATTGCCGAGCAGAAATTAATTAGGCACGGGAGCCTTTCGGCGGAGTTATTTATGCGACACCCGATGGGAAAACTGCCTTATAAAAGTGTCAAAAACCTGGGCATTGGCTGGTTTATGCCTGGCGATTAGACTACGCGTAGAGTGTGTAAATAATAATTTGATTAATCCATGCGAAGGAGAACGCTGGATGATAATGATGGCTGGGGATGATGGCTATGATGGCGACAATAAAACTCGTTTCTCGTGGCCAATTTAAACGTCAAACGCTAACGTTCGGGTTAAATGCACTTAGCCAACACTTTGAGGCGCGTTTAAGCGAAAGCCTAGATAAGCAGCGCAGAGGGGCAGGGTTCGTGCAGCGGGGAGGAGAAGTGTGCCAACGCACTGGCACAACGCATTTGGCCGAAACGTGTTTGTGGCCAGTCAGCCAGGCAACGATCGAGCGATCGGGCGACCGCATTTGGCCATAAACATTACAATTTGCGTTCGAGAACTGAGAAATCGAGAAACTGAGACGCGCAGCAACTGGGAAATGGAGAAACTGCAAGTCTCTTTGGATGGAAATTATAATCATTTACAATATATTGAAATTAATTGACAGTTGAATTGTCAGATCGTTTGCAGAATTGTTTATTTGCGCGTCCGCTCTGGGCAACGGCCAGTGGCAGTTTACTAATGGTAATGACTGTAATTCTATTGAAACTGAAAATTGATATTGTGCGGTTTGTGGCTGCCACAGCCACTCGCCTGCTTGCCACCACTCAATGTGTGCTCTGTGCTCGGTGGTTGCATTATGCCAAATGTTGTGGCAGTTGCAACTGCGTCCCAAAAATGGTCAGAGACATTTGGGGCCCGCGAATACGAGTTAGCAAGTGCGTAAGTATTTGTTGGACGAGATGTTTTCGCCGATACTTTTGGCAAATGGAATTCGCCTCTAATCATCGATGGAAAACTGAGTGAGGGGAGCGCTGGCTTTGGGGACAGATCTTGCCTATACATTTCCATTTCCATTTCCATTCAACCAACCATTCACGCAAAATAAAACTTGAGGAGGGTGAATGATTTATTACACCAAAAAACACACACACTCGTATTATGTAAGCTGCAAATGTGGATCGAAAGGTTTGGGAGTTGTGGAAATACATATTATTTTATTACCCTTTTACTTCAACTTATTCATTTCATTTCGAATGTTTTTTAGCTTGTCCTTCATTTACTTCTATTGATCCTCGCTTTACTTAGCTGTCTCCAAATATAAAACTCTAAAAACTGAGCTAACAAAAGAGCCAATGAGGCAATAAGGCAACAAATAAGTCAAGCAAATTCTGTATCTTCCCTGCTCCACCTTCATTAATCATTCATTATAATCTACGTTGGCTTTTTCTCATATTTACTCGAAGTTTTCTTTACCTTTTCTACACATGTTCCTTCCCTCATTGCATTTATTTATTTACGAGTCCTCAACTCCGCCTCATAGTCACATATTCTAGTAAGTATCCTTCAGGCATATCCTTACGCTCCCCAGAAATATGTTCACTTAACCCTTTCATACCCCATGCTTACCCCATGCCACCCAAGTCGAGTGTCCCTCCAATCCGTTTAATTACAGCGTAGCCCGCTCCCTGACTGGGGACATTTTCTTTTCTGAGGTTCATTAGCTTCACTGCGTAAGCCACAAACCAACTGCGCCTAAGCCAACGCCGGAGTTTATTGCCCTCAGCCCTATAGCTGCTGCCATCCATATCTGCATATGGAATTGCCGCATATGCCGCAATGGGGCAAGCGAACTGTTTCCCACACATGTGACGGGGTTCACATGCAATTGTTCCATTAGGCAGACAAAACTTGCAGGCGAGTGACAACAGAGTGGAGCTTGGACTTGCCACATTTTGGATCTGCTCGGGGTGCATCTATAAAATATAAATCCAAAGACACCACCAGAATGCCGCTCACCCGAAGCTTCCCCTTTGAAGCGAAACTCTTCCAAAGCGCCTTGCCTGCCGCTCCATATCATTCCCCATTAAACTTGCCAACTTACGAGTGTGTGTGGGTGGGTTAGAGGGGTGTGCAGTAGGGTGTGCGTGGTGGGAGCTAAAACTTTACGGCCCTAAAATGCAATAGAGATTAGGCGGCAGGGGCAGGGGGTAGCAGCAGGTTTGCCTGCGACTGTGACTGTGAGTGACATGCAACCAAAAGTTCATTCAACTGGCAGGAAAAATGCCAAATGCCAAATGCAAAATTCGTCGAACGTTTATCAAAATTGTTTCCCAATTGGGCTGAATGCCACCATAATTAGGCGGCTAGCGAGGAGTGTTGGTTATGCGAAGAGAATGTCTATGCAAATGAGTGAATATGTCAGAGGTCTAAGAAATAATAGAGCTTAGATGTGTGCGCTAAGACTACTTCGAGTTACTTAGAGTGTTCTTAGAGTGCTAAAGTACACCCTTAAATTCCAGAACCACTCCCATCAGCAACAGCAAATTGGAAATTCCTCAAGCTAACTGAATTCCCTAAGTCCCTACCTAAGTACTTACGTTAAGTAATCAAAATTCCAGGCCTACTATTTGAGTGGAGCTCCTGAACCACTTTACGTAATCGAATACCCTACCGAAGCACACCCATAAGTTGCAGCCAAACCCATAAGAAATCGCATATAGAAATATATATTCAACGATTACAAATCAAAGTACAATTTTGCATTTCAAAAGTCTAACATTTTCTCAGGCTCTCTAAACATTCTCGTGGGTGTGCGCTTTCGACGGCTTTGCAGTTTTCAGTTCAGTTTTCATTATTATCGTTCATAAATATGCCACGTAAATCGCACTGATTCAGCGACAGCGACAGCCACTGAATGGATTTAATTAGGCAGCAACAACAGCAGCGAATTATTAATTGAGAAGATTTCATCGCAGAGATCTGAAGGTTAAGGGCGATGAGGCATCCTCATTCCTCATTCCTGACTCTGACTCCGACTCACAGATGAGTTGTAAGAAATTGTATAAATAATTGCATGTTTTTTGGAATATGTTAATTACGTGATTTGTAATTTTTTTACAATTTTCATTCATGTAGGACATGCATATTACAATAATTAATGGCTAAGTTGAGTCACTCTTTGATGGTGCTTGCATGTGCTCTAAATTCTCTAATAGATTTGTATCTTTTATCTGTGGAATCTCTTGTGTCATCGCTTTGCATGTACAGGATCCTATTCACCTGAGAAACAATCAGTAATGATTCTATCTAAAATTACTTTGGTCTACTCTCTGGTATGCCCCTTTTTATGGTCATCGCATGAGTGTCCGTAAGGGCACGCTTTGGAGTTTGCCCTCAATAAATTTGTGTCACTTTGTATGGTGGAAGTAGCCTTCGCTCCAGCTTATGCCACTCCAAGTTGACAGTGGCACGCCCTGTGCAGCATAAACACAAAAAAACTCTTAGTTGATGACATGCCGCGACATGTGGCACGCATATCCACAAATCCACATTGAAGGAAACTTTAGAAAAGTTTTTTTCTAGAAAAGATACAGAAAAAGAAAGAAAGATTTTCCCACTGGCAGCTCTTTTCCACTCACATTTTCCTAGCTATTTATAATATTTGTTTTACTTTGAGTTTTTAAGGTTATGGAAATATTTGTGCTGCACGTCGCACGTTTGAGGTAAAAATAAACACAAACTGAGCAGCGGGCAAAAATATCTTCCAAGTGCAACGCGTGTAAATCCAATAAATCAGCCAAGAATCGGAGGAGATTTCAGGTATTGACGGGGGTACTTATTGCGACTGTCAAGACAATTGCCATGATAATGCAAAAATAAGCAAATTGGAGTATGGCATTCATCTTATCAATGAGGTCAGACAGAGAATAACAATTGATTGTTTGTATATTTTCCAAGATTTTCTTTACAATTAAGCTGCGGCAATTGACCTTCTCAGACTTTAAACGAATACAATTCCGCTTGGAATTACTTTTCTCAACTTTAAGCAGCACCCTAAGACTTTAATCATGCCAAAAGTTTACCCTTTAAGCCATTTCTTTTTGCGAAACGGAACCCCTTGCTGTGGTTGGTTCAGCGAACTCGAGGCTTTGCTTTTTGCTGCACATTTAAAATGGAAACTCACGACCACGCACTTAACTCTGGATAAGAGCTCCCTCCGACTCCACTTAATTAGCTGCACTTCCATGCAAAACCAGGAAATCTAGGAGCTATTCTGCACAGAAAGGAGTGCGACTGGGACCCACCTGCATTGAGGCACAGCAGCAGGGAGAGTAAAGCCAGCAGCAGGCAGCCTGTTGAACCGTACGACGGCATGTTTCCGGGGGGAGATTTTCTTTTATGTTTTTCTTTTGCACAGCGGAAATTTGCAACTGAATATTTTTCAGTTTCGACTCCGGACACTTCACACACTTCTGGCACTCTAGCACGGAGCGGCACGGCACTTCTTCTGCTCGTTTTGGGTTTGAAATTTACCGAAAAATATTGGGTGGAACGACTGTGGACTGCCCGAACGAACGACCACGCATGCGACGCGTTGACAAACTGAATGCGAACTGAAACAGAAACAGAAACTAAAACTGAACCGAAGCGAACTGAACGGAACGGAACTGAGGCTGAGAACTGAACAGTAAAGTAAAGTGTGTACAGTGGGCACTGAGTATTGAATGCCGAGCCACCACGCGACAGTTGAACCAATAACAAAAACGAACCCAACCCCAACGCACACGAGTCGCCGCTGCCGTCGCCGTCGCCGTCGCCGTCGCTGCGAGAGATCGCCGAATCGCTTGGCGCTGCTTGCAAAAGAGAGCAGTTGATGCCGTTGCATTCAATCGGAGAGTACCTACTGCTGGAGCGGGAAGGGGCAAAGGCAGAGGGCTGGGGGGGAGCTGCTGCCTGCGCGTGAGCGTGGGGCTGGGTCTCGGCTTTACGAGCTTACGAGTGCTCGGCGATATGGCTGCACTTTTTTAATGGTCGCCCGCCAACACTTGCAGTTTCAATGGCGGCACAGTGGGGCGGGAGTGATAGTTGAGTGCAGTTTTAGAGGTTCTCCCTTTTGCTCTTTGTTCTTAATCTTTTCAACATTCAAGTCTGTAGAAGGCATACAGAAAAAAGAAGATTTATTTTATTACTGAGAATATTTTGTATACTGAGAAATAAAATGGCAATATACAGTAAAGGTTCCACTTATAGCTAGCTTATTGCGAAGCAACTCAATTTTGATGTTTAATTGCTCTCTGGTTTTTCTTAACTCTGTATGAAGAATGAAGATGTTCTTATATTTTTTAAGCACAACTTCACTTCCCATTTGTGCCCACTGTGTGTTTAGCCAGTGCGTTTTGCCGCACCATTTGCCGCTTAATGGCTGTGGCTGTAGTTGCCATCTGTGGTTGCCATCGTCGTCGTAGTCGTCGTCAACGTCACCCTGGTGGTTGTCCCTACGCAGACAGTCGTCACCAGCAATTGAATGCTGAGTTCGATTTGGCCATCGACGTCTAATCAAGTGCAAGTCTCTGATAAGGAAATGCAATGTTGGCACTGGCACTCGGGCAACGCGTAGGGGAGAGGAGTAGCTGGAAACTGCGTGCTGTGTCACAACATTTGTTGCAAACACTTTTTATGTGTTTTCAATTGCAGCCAGAGAATGTGAGTGGCAGAGAAAGAGAGAGAGAGTGATTGAGTGTGCATAAGCGTTGCACTTGTGTTTTGTCTTCTACGAGTAGTGCGATTGTTTTTTAGCGAGGGTCCGCGATTTTAATAAAGTTTTGGTTTTTTCCGAGTCTTAAATATTTTACGACAAAATTACGACAGGAACGGAATTGATGAGAGTTGGAGTTTGGTTCAGCATAAAAAAGTTCAAGCAAAGATAGTTTTTTTCTAAGAGAAGAGAATAAAAAGCAAACTAATAAAATATTTACTAGAATTCGGGGAATTTATTTTATAGAATGCTCTTCAACCAGCCAGAACCAATGAACTTCTCTACTCGATGTCTGATATAAATATATTTAACATTTAGCAACGTAAATAACTAAATTATAATTATGGAACCATTTTCGTCTAATTCTAAATTTAGGACTAGCCAGTCCAGTGCCTAATTAGCAAATTAAACAAAAATATCTGACTCAGACTCTGAAACTCAAGGCATAAATAGGTATTTATGGAGTCCTATAAGCTCCCACTCAAACACAACAAAAACAAACTTCAGTCACACACCAGCGCCAAGTCATCGTACTCCGTCGTCAGAGGAGAAGAAAATTGAACGTAAAAAGTTCAATGTACTAGAAATGTGTCAATTGTGTCAAGTAAATCCAATAAACTACGCCTACAACTACGACTCGAACTCAAACAACGCAAACTCATGTCTCGACTCGATTGAAAGACACAAAAAGGTAGAGACAACCCCAGGCCAAGGATAGATGGAACCCCAGAGATATGCAAACCCAAGACATGCACTGGGAATGTGACGTGGAGCCTTGGGGGGTGCGTAGTACGATGATTAGTCAGATTCATTCGATTTATTGATGAATTTCCTTTAATGACTGCAAACAAATTAGAATATAATTGAAGCTCATGCAGGGACAAGCTTCCTGGAAATCGATTAGCTTGAGGTATAGTTGTGCCTCGCCAAGACTTTATGTTGGTCATTATGCTGGGGACTCCATTTAGTGGCTGCAATTAAAAGAAAAGGGAAGTAATTAACACAAAAAGAAACTCGGTGCCCCTTGCTTCGCTCCGTGCGCGGCTTAAAGGTTTTACCTATCCAGCACGGATGAGATTTTCCCTTCGTGTTCAATCAGATCTTGTCACGTTTCAGCGCGTCCGTCAGCGAATCCTAAACAATTGCCATGTCATCTGCGACTCACTCTACTCGCATGACAATGATTATCGCAAATTGTTGCTGAAAACAGTTGCCTCGCTAAATAATAAACCATAATTACAGGTTGGCCGACTGTAAAAAACATCCAAAATGCGAGTATTCCCGAGCTCTTTAGCTGCAGCCATTTGCTTACAGCAAAGTCTTACAGCAGCGGAAACGGAATTCGTTAATTACATGGCTCTGCCAAGAGTAAACCAATTGAGAAATATGGAAGTTACATACAAATAAATGTATGCACGATGATCTCAGCGAACCAACAAAATAATTAAATAAAGTTCGTGCACAAGAGGAAATCTTTTAGTCAGCAAAGAAACCATCTAACCGAGACAACAACCACATACATTATTGGAATACAAATTAAGATTGCGAAGGGAACTGCGATGCTTCTGGTGGAAATTGTTATATGGAGCGACAAATGAATACAAATTGTCTCTGAAGAAAATCTTAAATTGCAGTAGATTTATTTATTGTCTTTTAACTTTAGTTAGAAATTACTTGTGAAATGTTATATTTCGCAGCCACTCAGCCAATGCAAGAACCATATTCAATTCACACCACCCAAGAGGGAAAATCCCATAGAGATCGAGGGGAAATTAGAGAAGTAGTTATTTTAGTCTATGCAGAAACCAACCAAGGCCCGAACCATGGGCCACCATGGCAACTGAAATGGTCAACAAATATTCACCCTGACAACCATTTTACTACCAAAACAAAGGCAAATTATTATCTTCAGTCACTACAGATGTGCCCAAAATGAAGTTAAGAACACGGTTCTGCAAGAAGAGCTCCATAAAAGCGTCAGAGAACGCGGCAGAGAGCACTCCACAGCCAAACAATTATCCCCTGAGCTGTGTGGACTGGAGCAGCAACGAGGACATTTATTTTGTGAGGTGAAAAACCATAAATTTCCTTCACACTTCCACCATCTGAAGTTTTTCTTTGCCATCCCCCCAGCGATGACCATCAGATATTCAAGTGGAGCGACGTGAGCCGCGATTCTGTGGAGGTGGCCAAGCTGCCAGATGACTTTGTGCCCACGGATCTGCACTGGCTGCTGCTGGGCGGTCGCAGCAGTGGCGGCGGCAAGGGCAGCGACACGCTGCTCATCTGCAGCAACGACGGACGCTTCATCATCCTCAACAAGAGTGCGCGGGTGGAGCGTAGCATCTCGGCACATGGCGCAGCCATTAGTTCGGGTCGCTGGAGTCCAGATGGCGCTGGTTTGCTCACCGCTGGCGAGGATGGTGTCATCAAAATCTGGTCAAGATCGGGCATGCTGCGCTCCACAGTCGTGCAGAACGAGGAGGCCATACGCTGTGCTCGCTGGGCGCCCAACTCCACCTCGATTGTGTTTTGCCAGGGTGGACATATATCCATAAAACCGCTGGCAGCCAACAGCAAGTCGATTAGGGTAAGTCTGGTGGAGATCTTCGATGAGGTGAATACAACTTGAAAATTTCCCCCTTTTAGTGGCGTGCCCATGATGGCCTGGTGCTCTCCTTGAGCTGGTCCGCGCAGTCCAACATCATAGCCTCTGGCGGCGAGGATTTTCGCTTTAAGATCTGGGATGCTCAGGGCGCAAATCTGTTCACCAGCGCCGCGGAGGAATATGCCATTACAAGTGTGGCTTTCAATCCCGAAAAGGACTTTCTGCTGGTGGGCACTTTCAACATGCTGAAGCTGTGCCACAGCACGGGGGTGAGATCCACGGAAAAGACTTTCTAGCAAACATCTAAACCAAATTGTACCCTTCTTTCTCAGTGGTCCTACAACAGCGCTCGCTTCACCGCGCCCAGTGTGGGTTCCTTTTTCGCTCTGGCCTGGTCCGCGGACGGCACTCAGGCGGCCTGTGGCACCTCCACGGGTCAGCTAATTGTCGCCCATGCAGTGGAGCAGCAGCTCATCTCGCGGAACCTGAAGGCCACCAGCACCAGCAGGAAGTCCATTGCGCTGCGAGACATTGCCAATGGCAGTCGGGATGTGCTGGACTTTCCTCAGCGGGTAATCAACTTTGGGCTGGGCTATGGGCACTTGGTGGTGGCCACCACGCATCAGGTGCACATCTACAACGAGAAGTACATCAATACGCCGATCATCATTGATGGCAGGAACGACACGAGGGTCATTGAAGTGGGCAAGAAGTCGGTGCATGCCTCAGCAGCTGCCTGAAGTTCCTTAAATATTCTGTACTCCCTTTCAGATACTTTATGATCTTGGACTCCTCTTCGATCTGGGTCTACACCTACACGGGTCGGCTGCACCTGAATCCCCGCTATCCCGGCTCTCAGGCCCAGCTGCCGCTGCTCACGTGGCGCTCTCTGTCCCTGGGCCTCGATGTCCTGGCCATTCGCGACAACTCCGACACGAGTCTGCTGCATCTGTTTGATCTGATGCCCGGTGCATCGCGGCAGTACGATCCTCACTCGCTGAAGGCCAAGCAGCAGCTGGCGGAGATCGCCGCCTGTCGTGCCGGCACACAGGACGATCAGTTCGTGGCCTTCATCGATGCCAATCGGGAGCTGTACATCAGCGAGACGCGGAATCTGAGTGGGGAGCGACAGGAGGAGATCTACAAGATTGGCACCCAGCTCACGGCCATCAAGTGGGCCAGCGAAACGAATATCCTCGTGGGCTTGCATGATTCCTGCTACAGCATTTGGTATTGCCCCGGCGAGGGAGCCTCCGATCCGACCATCATAGCTTTAACGACAATTACCCTGGACACGGCGTGAGTTGGTGCGTGGAATGCCTGGAACCGTCAGCTAATCCCGAGTCTGTCCCCTTTTAGGGAGTTCGGCAAACACATCACCATCGATAGCTTCGAGGATGCTGTGGTCACCTTTCGTTGTGCCGGCGCCCTGCTGCCCGTCAACGTCAGCATCTACTGTGAGGTGCTGCATCGCACGCTGATCGAGGGACAGTGGCAGCAGGCCCTGAAGATCTGTCGCATGGGCCAGCACTCGAGTCTGTGGGCCACACTGGCGGCAGTCGCAACCAGGAAGCATCAGCTGCAGCTCAGCGAGGAGGCCTACGCGGCAGCGCTGCAGATCGACAAAGTCAGCTACTTGCAGCACCTGAAGACCCTGACCCCTTCGAGTGCCGAGCAGATGGCCGAGAACTCCCTGATGCTGGGCAGAATGCTCGAGGCGGAGACCATTCTCCTCCACAATCGCAGGTACCAGCAGGCAGTGGCTCTCGCTCTTCGCATGCACAACTGGCGCAGGGCTCTGGAGATTGCCCAGAAGCATCAGGCGGAGGAGCCCGGCCTGGATATGCTGCAGCAAGTGCTGGAGGAGCGGCGAAAGTATCTCAAGGCACTGCAGCGGGATGAGTGGGAGCCGCTGTACCTGCCCCATGTGCTGGTGGATAAGCAGGGGAATTCCAGTGAATAAGGGAGAGAAATCTTTACTACTCAATGGAATTTGTTCTGCCTCATTCGATCAATATGCTGGCCTAATCATGGGCTTTCCTTCCATGCCATTGAGTATATTGTTGGCCGCCAGCAGACTCATTTCGATCGTAGTCTTCGTGGTTTGTGTGCCCAAATGGGGCAGAATAACTGCAAATAAAAGGTTGAATATGGAGTGACATATATATCATAATCTAACTGCCAAGAACTCACCGCAATTGGGCAGCTTCAGTAAGGGATCCTCCGCTGGCAAAGGTTCTGGTGTTGTCACGTCCAAGCCCGCGGCAAAGATCTGCCCTGTGGTCAGCGCTTCATGCAGATCGCTTTGCATGACGAGACCTAAGCAGAACCCAGTTAAGATGAAGCCACAAACAAACTGCCAATTCCACTACTCACCTCCTCTGGCCACATTGACAAAAACTGCACTCGATTTCATCAACCCAAAGGCTTTCTTATCGAACTTTCCGCGCGTTTCGTCGGTGAGTGGTGCGGCGACCACGAGGAAGTCGCTCTCCCGCAGCAGCCGCTCGAAGGGCACATGTTCCGCCTTGAACTCCGCCTCGTTCTCCTTGCGCTTGCGTGTGTGATAGAGAATTTTGGCCACATCCCAGCACTGGAGACGCTTGGCAATGGCCTGACTGATGCCGCCAAAGCCAAAGAAACCGATGACAGAGTCGCGGATCTCCTGGCCCATGCGCCAGTCAATTAGCTCCGTTTTCCACTGCGAACTGAAACATAATTTAAATATTATAATTTCAAATAAACAAAACGAGTTGGCAGGGCAACAGCTCATGCCAAAAGCTTGCACAAAGCTCCAACAGCTGTTGGCTCACCTCTCGATATCATGGCGACCGGCGTGAAAGTGTCGCCCAGCTGCAATCATCAATCCAATGGCAAGATCCGCCACCGAATTCTTCACCACTCCTGGCGTGTGCCCCAATGGGATCTGGCGCCGCTGGAACTCCGGCACATCCACGAAATCAATGCCCGACGACATGGTGCTCACACACCGCAGCTGCGGTCCAGCTGCATCCAGTATGCCGGCATTCAGTGGCTGGTAGTGCGCCCAGAAAATGGCATCCACGCCGGTCACCTTCTGTAGAATCTCCGCCCTGCTGGGCGGCACACTTTGGCAGACGATGGTCTCGGCGCCGCGGGAACGCAGCAGCTCCAGGGCGGGCGCTGGCACATTTGGGTGCGAGATGAGCACCTTGAAGGCGGCGCGAACAGTCGACATGGTGGAACTAACGCGGGGCAGCGGCAGCCAACAAATGTTCAATGGAAATTTACCCCAACAACACCTAACACAAACCAAACAATTGGCAAGCTTTTTGCACTCTTTCTCTTAAACGTTTGAGTGTGTGCTCTTAAGCTTTCTGCCCAAGGGGAATTTACTTACAGGGTGACGTCTTCGACACTGGGAAGTTACTGTCGGGTACTTTCTGGCGCTTGTCTCGCTGAGCGTGGTGAATATGTAAGTGCTCCTCCACACAGCGGATAACGTCACCTTGTAAGTAAATTCACCTTGGTTTTGCCTCTCGCATTAAGCTCCCTGTTCTCACACCATTCGCATATTTAGAAATTATTGGAAGAGGGATTGTAATGCCGGGGGACTGTGTTGAGTTTTCTTTGCTGCAGATATAAGATTGCTCTTATATTTCCACTTCGCACTCTAATATTATTCATTATTAGTTGTTTTAATTATAGCATTTTTATTTTCACATCTGGAACCATGGCCTTGCCATGAGCAACCTTTTACGCTCCACTGGCTTCGTTTTCCCCCACACAATAATCAAAGTTTATTCCACTCTGATTCCCGGTGCAGGGACATTTGCATTTCCTAGTAGGCGGGCGACAGCATGGGCTCTCCGACCAATCCGCGAAGCACATTGTGGGCGGCAATGGTGGCCATCTCGGCACGGGTGCGCTTCGTGGCAGAGCCAATGTGGGGCAGGACAACTGTAAGAGAAAAGTGGAGGATTAACAAGTGGCTAGAGATAAGAGTTTTGTGTTTTGTTTTGACTTGCGCGAGTAATTGGCAAAGATAACGAAAGAAAGGGCAAAGGGGTCAACAAAATAGAGGTTTAAAGGGGAGATGGATTGCCGATAAAGAGACTTTGGTGGGTTCTCGTAAATGTCTTTCAATACTTCCTCCTTTTGGGATTCTGTACACATCCATTGGATACTCTTATAACCTTCATAGAACCTTGCCACACCCACTTATCAGTTAAATCTCCTCGAAATACTTTTAGTTACAGTAAACTGCTCCAGAGATAAGACTGAATATTGATAGCAAAAGCCCGAAATACTTCCCCTGCCAGCAACAATCTAAAATTATTTTCATTGCTCAACTCACCAACATTGTCGAGAGACAGCAGTTTGTCTTTGGCAGACAATGGCTCGGGATCTGTGACATCCAGGCCAGCGGCAAAGATCTTGTTCGACTTCAGAGCCTCATAAAGATCATCCTGATTGACGATTTCTAGATGGCAAAGGAAAGACAGAGGCTAGTGTCATGCCTTAGCTGAGAGTTCTACAACTTACTGCCGCGTCCAATGTTGACCAGAACTGCAGTCTCCTTCATCTTGTTGAAGGCTGTGGTATTGAACACGCCCTGCGTGTCCGCTGTCAGGGGAGAGGCAATGACCACAAAGTCGCTCTGGGCCAGTAGGGTGTCAAAGTCGACCTTCTTGGCATTCAACTCCTGCTCAATCTCCTTGTGCACGCGTCGTCGAGTGGTGTAGAGCACTTGGTCGATGTCGAAGCCGGACAAACGCTTGGCAATGGCCTGACCAATGCCGCCGAAACCGTAGAAACCAACTATGGAGTCACGGATGTCCTGGCCCAGCATCCAGTTGAGATGATAGTTCTCCCAGTTGTCGCTGAAGTGGAGAGTTAAAATCGTTTAAAAGTAAGTAATGGAAGTAACTCTCTGTGCACTCACGTTTCGATCTTCCTGCGACCCTCGTGGAAGCGACGTCCTGCGGCGATCAGCAGACCCACGGCCAGATCAGCCACAGCCGTGTTCAGAACCGTTGGTGTGTGTCCCAGGGGAATCTTGCGCTTCTTCACCTCTGGCACATCCACATAGTCGATGCCAGCGGACATGGTGGAGATGGACTTCAGTTGAGGACCGGCAGCATCCAGGACCTCGGCATTGAGAGCTTCATGTCCGCCCCAGAGCACACCGTCAACGCCCCTGATCTTTTGCAGCAGCTCGGCCCGGTTGGTGGGCAGACTCTGGACTTGGATGAGCTCGCAGTTCTCTTTGAGCAGATCGATGCCCTCCTGCGGCACCTCGGGATGGGTAATCAGCACCTTGTAAGCCTTGCCCGTCGACATGGTCTGTGTGTGGTTCTTGCCTCTGCGCACAAACGAAGCATTGTTACAGGTTATTGACAAGGCCAACACCAGAAGTGACAGTAAAAGTTGAGATTTGATGGCCATGTTTGGTTAGCCGAGAACGAGCACTTGAACGCTGTGGTCGGAGTCGGGCTTGAAAAGAAACTGATCGAGGGGAATACGCACCCCGACTTATAGAGAGTTCTGGACAGAATGCTGCCAGATCTACCGCTGATGATAGTTGCTGCTGAAACGCCAATGAACCTGCTCAGCATTTTGATTTACTCTCTCTAATCTTAAGCTCCCAAGCAGCTGATTTCTCTTCTACAGGGTATAAGACAAGCAACAGGTTTGGGTTTTGAGAGCGACAGACTCAAAGAGAGAATGGAAGTGAGGTGCCTCTACCTCTACCTGTTCCGAAGAAGGGAATATTCCTTTGCGGTTATTTTTGCTTTTAATTATTCATAATTAAGAATTAACATATTTACGGTAATTGGAGCTCGGTTTCTTGTTCTTAAAATGTTGATTGAACATAATTTTCGGACAAAATTCTCTAAGAAAATAAAATTAGAGACAGAAAACTATCAGGCTGGTGGTATTAAAAGGAGTATGAAAGAAACTTCGTAACAACAAGTGGGAAAGCTAAGGGAGATGTCTCTCAATATATTAAGGGTATCTCTTTATTTCAATTCTACATATAATTTTAACAAAATATAAACAAACAAACTCTCTTAAATGGTTTTCCCTTCACAGAGTTGTCAAATTTTTAACAGGCTCTCACTCTCGAACCACCCATACTTTCCAGATACCTTCCTTTCATCAAATTCGCTTCCCAGCGAGCACAACCAAAGTCAAAAGGGTTATATTATGTTCCTCCACTCACTATCTCTGACGACACTTGAGGCCCCCTCTAAATTTATGGTGAAATTCCAACACAACAGATATGTTCCCCCGTCTAATCGCTTGTCCACGACACAAAACTCATTTAACAGTTTGACAATTTGATGCTTTTTTCTCTCGTTGTTTATGAGGCAGTGGAAAAATTTGGTCGCTTCGGTCTCTGTTGATATTAATTACACTGCTCATATTCCCAATGTCATTTACGAACAAATGTTGTACTCCTTCAAACTCTCTTATTACTCTGGGCTAACACCAAAAGAGCACCAATAAATGTTTAGCAATTGAATTACACTTGAAAACCCGTACACGCTCAGTGCAAAAACTATACTAAACAATATGGTGGGGGGAAAAGCTTTTATGGCACACTCTCGCGATCGTTCTCGTTCTCTTAAGCGTTCTGTTCTCTTTAATTTATACAACTCTTACCGTGAGATCTAAATAAGTAGAACTAGAATACTTGGCTGCTATTGCCGTGCGACTGACTGGGCAACACTCCAAGCTAAAGCCTTTATATAGAAGTCCACCCCATATCGCTAAATAATTATCAGTTTATAGAAAAAAGTTTGATAAGCTCAATTAGCTCAATTCTTGATGAAACACTTTTTGGAGCTATCTGGAAAGTCATTAAATGTCAGGGGGAATACGATGTACAGTAGTGTCAGATTTGATGAAATACCATAAATAGTTTCTTTATGGTGGTAACATACTCCATGGCTACTCCATTCCAGTCTTATCACCCCCCGCGATCGATTAGTGTGACCTTTTTCACTATGGGAAGTGGAGTGCATTTCTCTCATTGCTGGCCGCTCTCCGCTCTCACTGTTTATTGCTTATCTCGTTCTGTTTTGTCATTGGCTTTTGCTTCTTATCTGAGTAAAAGCAACTCTTTGAGAGGACTGCAGCTGGAACAAGCTGCGCGCCTGCTCAAAATACCAGTTGGGGACTTTTCCCATGTGATTTGTGTGTGCGCTCGCTCACTCGCATGAGAGCAAATTTCCAATTGGAAGTGGCATGGGATGTTCCGGCCCCAAGACTCAGCCAGCCAGGCAGCCAGCCAGCGCTTGTGGAGCCCGGTGCCGTTGGAACGCTTTGGGTTGTGGAACCTACGGAACCGCAATCGCACCACAGAACGACCACGAAGCCCCACCGCAAACACTATTTTATAGTTTTTTGTACGTATTGCCGTTTTTTTTGTGAGCGGATCTGCTCAAATTTTGTCCGCAAAGCAGCAGGCGCCCAGAGTCAGACGCTGGCGGCTCACTTTGGATTTTTTTGGTATCGTTTCTGCCGTGGTGTGTGTGAAAGCAGCAGCAAGAATTGTTTTGACGCTAGTCGTTGGTTGTATACCCTTTAAGATAGTACAATTATATTCAGCATGTGTTTTTGACACAGAAATTTGCAGTTGCAATTTTCACCCTACATAAAGTTAACTAAAACTTGTCTACGTGTTGTGAATTCATATATAAATGGTATATATTACTGCAGTGAGGAGTAAGAATTTACCTGCAAGGGCATGAAATAAGTCGTTATTTTAAGCAAACTTCCATTTCCTGTTGTTGCTGTTGCTTTTGTGGTTGCGTTTTGTAGGGCGCAAGATTTTGAGAAGTGTTTTACTGCTCTCGCTCTCTCTCACTCTCTTTCTCTGCCATCCGTTCTGTTCTTTTGGAGAGTTTAGCTGCATGCACTTTGTCTAATTTGAAAACACACAAAAAGAAAAAACAAACGTCGTGTGTTGCGAGGGTGGCTTTTGTCATGACGCGCTGCGCTGCTTTTTCTTTGTGCTGTGTGTTTTTTGCTTTTCATTCTTTTGTTTTGTGTGGTGTGGTTTCTGTGTGATTTTTCTTTCGCGCTCCAGCCGCATTCGCAGAAGTCGCATTGTCTGCTGGCATTTTATGCTTTCCTGTTACCAAAACACGATGCGTCATTTTGACTGACGTAACCGGGAGACAGCTGTCTATCAGATGGCCGTAGCGACCGTCGTCGTCGTTGGCAACGTCGTGGTGGCTGTCACATGTACCGTTACGTCTGCTGCCGCTGGCATTGCCATCGCTGGCTGCGGTTTTGCGAACAAGCGTTCAGAAATTTGCAAAAGATGACATCCGACGCCAGAGAGAGAAAGACAAAGAGAGAGTGGCCAGCAAGTACGCAAAAGATGTGACACCCACAGGCAAAGAGAGAGAGCAACCGCAAAAGATGAGAGAGGCGACTAACGGTGCCAAAGTAACTGTGCTGTGCTGCGAGATGGCATTGCCACACGACCTACGGCTTGATCTCTCTTCTGTGCAACGCCCCCTAATCGTCGGGGAGGAAGTCGAAGTCAAATGTCAAGGCCACGCCGGCACCGCAGTGCTGGCCCCCGGGTCGTCTGCGTGTTGACAACGCTTCTAAGCAGCTTCCCATCCGTCCAGCCTTGTGGCACATTCTGTTTGCTTCATAGCCCCAGCTACAGAGCCGTCCAAAATCAAAAATAGTGGCCCCGCTAAGCTGCAAGCGACAAAGCTGCAAAACCGTTGCACTCCACGCAGGCGCCAAAACTCGAAGCGGCGCCTCTATAGGCGACCAAACCGATGTGCCCAAACTCCAATTCGGGGGGTTGGATGGAAATAGCAGCGCAACAACAAAAAAACGCCACAGCGGCGCTAATTTTTACGGTGTAGGCTCCCTAAAAGTGAACGCGCAACATTGAGGCAGGTCCCTCTACGCGATACGAGGGAACAGGCGGCCAGAGCCACGCGGCAAGCAAACGGCACCGCCAAACAGTAGACCCCAACCGAGCGAGTGAAAACGACACAAGTGTGCATGGCTGTGGCTGCTTAAGAGAGAGAGAGAGAGAGAGAGTGAGAATGGGAGAGTGAGAAACGGCCCCAACGCAGGTCGACGGGGGCCTACGTCACAGTGTTGGCAGCAAGAGCGAGAGAAACGTAAAGGGAAAGCAAGAGCTGCTCAAACCAAAGTTTGTGTGTGTACGTGTGAAGAGAGGGAGCGAGTGTTAGAGTGTGAGAGCGTGGGAGTTGATGCGCACATGCATGTTTGCTTACCCTTTACATTAACTCCAAGAGAGTATGCTGTGTACACTCTGCGGTTGTGCGTAATTAGTAATTTATGGGAAATTATGTGCATTCAAGTTGAGTGATATCTTTCTGTGAAGCAAACATTGTACTCCTACGGAGAGGCATTGCCTGCACCGAACGTATTAACTGGCTGATCATACCCCATTGCACTATGCTGCCCTCTCTTTTTCGGTGCTGCCAGCCACTGTTTCATTTACAGTTGCTTAACTGACGACGACGTCAATAGCGCTGCCTCTTCTGTTGTAGCTGCTTTGTTATAATGTTAACATTGACTGACATTAGCCACGGGCCGTAATTTACATGTTTCTTGTCGTTTCTACATCATACCCTTTTAGAGGGTATTATGGATTTTTCTAAGATGGTTGCAACCCAAAGAAGGGAGCATCTTCGATTGTGTTATGATTTGAGTTGATAGCTGTGCAAGGGTATTTAGAGCTTCGGCACCGTATGTCAGCTTTCTGTTCTGTCTGAAACTGCAGTTACCGTTGTCTTCTACTGGGAATGCTAATTGTGGGAATGCAAGTGTTTTGTTTTCGTTGTTCTTTCGCCAATGGGGTTACGATGTTTCTACACTGCAACAAAAGCTTGCCAAAAACTGGTCAAATACTTACTAGATACAGAACTACATTAGATTTATACAGGGATCGAAAACAAGTGTTAAATGTCCTCAATGTCGCGGAGGTACATAGATATTTTCGTTCACCATGCAAGAAGGAGCCTCATATTCTTCATTGTTCTCGTCTTCGTCTTCTTCCGAAACGCCATTGTTATGGCCTTCCGCCTCGTTGTCGGGTGCGTCATTTTCATTCCAGTATCCCGTCGCCATGAGCGCATCTCGGTGTCCCAGGCCTCTTTCAAAGTAATGTGGTCCCAGGTGGGGTGTAAAGAGGTACGCGTTCCGCCAGAGATATGGACTGGATTGGGCAGAATTTGTGCCAAGTGTCACCTCTGCATAGTGCCGGGGCCACGTATAAACCGAATAGTTATCGGTCGGAATATCAAAGTTTCCCAATGCGTCCATGGTGCGGCGTAGAGAGTTCTCTATGTCGTAGGCCGCAAAGTACAGTGTGCACAATCTCAGGAAGTTATACTGGTCATCCAGACTCAAGAGGGCATGCCTTGCCATTGCCTCAATCACATTGCTTAGTATGTCCACAACCATGAGGATGCTCTCGTACAGCAGGTGTCTGTGGTCGGCAATGTCCAGTGTGAGGTCCAAGGGTTCGGGATTGATCAGCAGCTCACGCAAATAGTCGAGGATGGGCAGCAGCGCGGGAGCAGAGCCTTCCTGGGCGAGTGGTGCTGCCGGTGGAGTGGGTGGAGCCTGACGGGGCGGAATACAAATCACGGCATTATGCGCACGTGCCTGAGGATGGGTTAATGGCTGGAAAGGATTCGCCTTGGATAATGTGCCACCTACCTGTGCCACACTTCCTTCGCGTACATCCTCCGCAGCTAATGTAAGCCTCGACATTATCTAATTTCGATTTACTAAAGATTTTGTCTTGCAAAAGTTGTTCTTAATTACTTTAAATTTTTGGTTGAATTTTTCCCAAATTTTCTGTGTACAATACTTGAATATGATGTGGAGAAAGTTCTCACAAGGAATGAGAGATCGAATGGATATCGGAAAGCAAACTTTGAGCAAATGACAACCACTGACAGAGACAGGAACAAACATTACCCACAAACGAGAACTCGAACAGAATCCATAGAAACCCAAACAGATAAATATATAGAGACATTATGTTGAGTCGTGATGCAAAGCCTTTGCAGGCCCAAGTGGGTTTTAAACATGCATTTCCACCGGAGGGTTTCTTTCCACTGCCACCGGCGGAGTCGCATCTCTGTCGCGATGCGTACCTCAAGGCGCTGCTGGCCCCTTTTGAGAGTGTATCCGAGGATGCAAGCGAAGAGCCGGAAGAGGATTGGGTGCCAAAAAAGGATTTTTTTGCTACGAAAAAATTCGAGATCGAGTTCATGATGATAAGTAGACGACGCACCACAATGTGGAAGCCCACGAAGTATCGCCCGTCGGCCATTAATGTGAACTTGAGATCCTCCGCCTACGATCTAAGTGCACTGGTCAAGGCCCGCTACGTGAGGCTGTTGGATGGATTTGGCATTTCCTGCATCACCTATCTGCTGGAGAAGATCATCAAGAAGATTGAGATCATGCGCACCATTCCGCCCGAGGGCACCGATCCAAAGAAAACCATTTTTGGTTGGTCCTGTCATGAATATTTCGAACGTTTCAAGAAGCATAGCGATACGATTTATTTGGATACCTTTTTGTTCGACCAAACCGCAGCGCAGCTGCAGGACCTCAAATACTATGTCGATCTGGAGGAGATTGTCCGTCTAATGAGATCTTTGAAGAACGATTTGATAGAGAATAATGATTTGTGTCAGGGTTTTGGGGCATTGTTGCGGTGAGTAGTGTGTAAATGTTGCCTTGGTCATGTCATGCACTGATTACTCTTGCACCGACAGAGACATTCAGGTGGATATCATGGAGGTGCTGGCCAAGCCCTACGAGGACATGTACACCGAACACGATAATCTCGCCACGCAATTGTTTAAGGCCAGACAGGGAAAGTGTCACGATCCGAAAATGATTTCCAAACATCGTATACTAAAAAGGGAGCAACAATACCTCATGGATTGTGAGTAATAGATTGACGCATAGATTGCTGTTATACTCGGACATGTTTCCTATGCAGACAAAGCTCCCATTGAGACACGTTATCAGATTGATTGTATCCGCAATAAGTTGGAGCAGAAAGATTTCGAAGATGCAAGTAAAGTAAAGGTTCGTTCAACGAGAAGGAGAACAAATTATAGAGGCAGATACATGAACAATTTGTCCACTTATTGTTGGATTATTCTCAACATTATACAACTTCATTCTCAATGACAGCCTACCCGCATCTTACGAGTTTTATTTATGGCATTTTGATGCCAATTCGTGTACCCTCACTCATTACTAATAGAAACATATAAAACCATAAAGATGTGCCCTGCAATCTTGAGTAAACTGAAACAACCTTCCCTTATCATGTGCCCACAGATAATCCAAGATGAACTCGACAAACTGAAAGAGCTGACTGATACGGATACCAAAGTGTGGAATGGTGCAAGCCGTAAGTACACGTCCCTGATTGAAGAGTACACGAATCGCATCAATTTAACGCAAGAGTGCTACGACGAGGACATGGAGACTGCCGAAAATAACGTACAGATGACACTGAACAAGCTGAACAAGTGCAAGGACGACCTGACGAGCTATCAGGAGAAGGTGCAAATGTTTCATTTGAAAATCGCAGAGACGCGCGCAAAAATAGCCAAAGAAGAGGCGGCAGAGCTGGAGAAACTTAGAATAGTAAGTTCTGAGCAGAAAACTCTTTCACTTTTCAACTAACAAATTGTTATGCAACGCAGCTGGAGGAAAAGCAAGCAAGAAAAAGTGAATTGAAGGAAAAAGCCAAAGCCACAGGCAAGAATGGCAAGAAAGAAAAGAAGAAAAAGTAAACAACACTCAAGGAAACGATCTCGGATAAGATATGTAACGATAAGGAGAGTTCTAGGTAATGTTTCAAAAATACTTTGAGCTATAAGCAGCTCAGCAGAGAAAACGTTGGAACGATCTCCCAAGCATCCTTCTTTCCATTTTCAGTTAGTAATTACTGTTGGGTTTTTTTTTTGTATACAACAAATTCCATATTAAAAAATGCAACGATTTTGTTAATGTAACTGTTTACCTACAATAAAATTTATTAATTCCAGAAACTGAATGTTTGTATATAGATTTTTATATTGTATATAGTTCTGTAATCTGTTTCAAATGTTCTTCTCTTCATTCTCCCGAGCTTCGGTCTCTGTCTCTGTCTTACGTTCTAACCACACGTTTGCTCTGTTTACAGCACTATCGATCCCATTAATATATAATCATAAAGATATAGATACATACGTCAGATACGTTCACATATAACTACACTAGATACAATATTTGTTTTGTTTGGTTTTTTGGAAGAAACGAAAACTTTGTACAAATGGTTTTAGGGGTGTCCAAATGAAGGGCAATCGATTTATCAATTAGTCCAAGAAAACGACAACTAAAGTTAGTGGCTACAACTAAGGTGAATATGGCTTAGAGCTAGGTTTAAACAATACAACTAGTTTTGCATAATATCAAAATGAAAACAGTTCTCAAAGTCAACACACATTAAACATATTTCGTTCCAATTTGGTTTAGGAATTAAATTATACGATGAGTCGCGGGGCGCAGGGGATGGTTTTAACATCCTCTAGTTGGGTCCATTCGCCGCTCGCAGCTTGGCGCGCACATTCAAATATTCGGGATTCACGTACTGCCGATCGTCGGACTCATCGGCGTCCTGCTTCTGAGCTGCCTCGTGCTTCTGGGCACGCTCCAAGATGACGCGGCCCAGCTCTCCCTTCAGGCCGGGTATGCCGCCCACCAGTTCTGCATCGGGGGAATGATGCTCGGCGGCTGCATGGCGCTCCTTTTGCTTGTCGTAGGCACGCTGGAGTTCCGATTTCTGGTTGAGCACACTCTTGCCACTGCAATACATGCATGAGAGAGAGAGAGATGGTTTAGTAGTTGTTATGGAGGACTATGTTATGCCCTGTGTTCCACTCACATTCTGGCATTGAATTTCAACTCTCGATGCAGCTCCTTGCGATCGGTGTTCTCCATGCAGGGATTAATCAGCTTCTTGGGCAATATGAGACCCTCGGAGTCGGTCTGCACGCCCGTCGGCGTTGCCGGTGGTGAGCTGCTCATGGACATCATGGTCGCTGCTCCGGCCTCGTTCTCTGACTCCGCTGAACTGTGCCTGAATGCGGTATCTGCAAGCGAAAAGAGTTCCAGAGATTAATAATGGTGAATGTGTGGTCCCTCTCCCTCTCTCTACGATCTTGGGGCAGCCAAAGTTTAATTGCCACTTGGCCTTCCATAAATCAGTTCAGCCTGCTGCAACAATGCATTCCACCACCAACCATAGAGGCACACAAGAAAAAATAACATAAACCAAACAAAAGACGTCTTCAGCCCGTTTATTAAGGTTAAATATTTCCTCTCATTCATGTCATTGTCAATTTGTTATTACAAAAAAAAACCGCCAAACACTACAAACAGCTCAAGAGCCGACAGGGCAGAAATATTCTGTAAAACCGTAAAAAAAAAAAACGAGGGAGCAGCATTTATGACGGCAAGCTGAAGCACGGATACCCTTGCGGCTCTCTAAAGTGTAATTATTGTGATCATAATAAATAGTTAAGTGCATTTATGCTTAAAAGAGTATAAAGAATACTCATGGACAGCGTTGCATGAGGAATTTTAATTATTTTTATCCGCTGAGTAGCTAAATGCATGCCGAAACGCTTGTCTTTTAGCGACTGTATCCGTTTCTTTATGGATAATTTGTACACATCATTTGATGTCTAATAAAAAGAGTAAATCGTATAGAAATATAAGGCCTGATGGAGAATCTGTCCACTTCTTTTGGTACTGCTACAAATCGCAGCATTTCCTTTCCCTTCTGCACTTTCCACACCTCTTAAAACCCCGACAAGAGCCTCTCCAAAAGGGTATTTTCCATATGACCCAAGTCAGCGTTAAAGTTCTTTCTTTTTTTTTCGTTTTGTTCACCGATTCTTTTCTTTGGTTCACTTCTGTTCTTTTTTTTGTAAATTCTTCTCTGAGCCATCAGCGGAGCAAAACTTCTTTTGTTCACCCATCATATTAACCCACATTTGGGGCGAACTAGTTAGTCGCTGTAGCTGTCGCACTGGCAACTGGCAACTGGCAACTGGCAAACCTAAACTAGATTAATAGGCGATGATAAGGGGAAGAGCCACAGAGAGGCACAGCGCAAAAAGGGCAATGACATTGCTGAAAACGCTGCGGGGGCGAAAGATGGCTCCCAATATGCTGCTGCAGCTTGGAATAAAAACTCGGAAAACACCAGCAGAGCTGTGCCAAAAACAAGCTGCAAGTGGAGTGCACTGTGCCAAAAACTTAATTCGATCAACACATAAACTAAGGGAGATTAAAGGGAGATTTTATTGCGTATCCACTAGTAAGTGGATGGCAGAAGGGATTTTCAGAACTTAAGGAGAAAAATGTGTAAAACAAGACCTAAGAATGCTTAATTTATTAGCTTTTGATTACACAGATATTTAATGGTTTAAAACACTAAAAAACTCTCGAAAATGTAAGCAGCTTAATGCGCCATCAAGCGAACTAATTGAACAAATTTCTTCATATCATCACGAACAGCAATTGAACATCATCTTTGATTTCTTCTACACAGCAATAGCACAAACATCTCAATCAAGAAGCATTTCAATTGGCAAACTAGTTCACACGAAGCCGGGCAACTCCAAGAGCGGTTTAGGGTTAACCAAAGGCTAAATTGCCGGCTCCAACATCCATCTCCAGCTCCAAAGTTCACATTCGACAATCAATCAATCAAATTTCATCAGAGTCATTTCAGGCAATTCCACAAACACAGTTTCCGACTCAGTTATTCGTTCATCAATGCCATATTGTTCGTCGAAATCTCTTTAGTTTGTCGGCCATTTAATGACCCTCAAAAGCCCCGAATCTTTGACCTTTAACCTAAGCTGTTGAGACCCTAATGATGAAACTTGCATCATGCACTCGGCTCACATATCTATGACCCAATCGGAAATCGTATGCAAATTCCTTTTGATTGATTTTTCTTTTTCTTCTTTTTGTTCAAATGCAAATTAGCTGCAAGTCGACTCTGGGCTCTGTCTGAGCCCTTTACTGACTAAGGACAAAAGTAGTTTCCGCACATAGAAGTTTCAGTTTGGAGCACATTTGTTTCTCTTTTGATCAGAATGGTTTCCATCATTTCACATGCAAATTTGTGCGCAGATTTGTTCAGGAAAATACGTGGAAAATAATGCAATTACCAATAAAGAGGGTGGCATTGGCTCTCATATAGAAAATACCGCGAAAACCGCTTCGAATCTTCAACAATTCTCAAGAAAAATAACAAACTTTGCACTTAAACCTAATCAAAATCAATTTGAGGAGTTTTAGCATGGAGAAAATAGTCTTAAAAATCTTAAAATGCAAACCAAAATCTTACAAAACAATAAATTGATCAAAAAGATCGTTTTAGAAAGAGAATTTCCTTGATGGCTCCACAAATTCGCACACTCAATAATGTTCCCTGATAAATCTCCAACAAAGTCTTGTTAACTAAATTGAATCTCAACGAAACTCAACTGAAACACGTACACTTAGGGCTATATCCGCCCAACAACTGATCTCTTAAAAAGTTTACAAAATGCCCAGAATGCCCCCCCATTGGGAGGGTATTTTTCCAGCACTTGCTTCACTTATGGTGTCCATCGTCGCCCCAACAAGTTTTCACTTGCGCAATCGAGTGGTTCGACTGGCTGTTTGTTTAACCAACAAAACGCAGACAAGACCCCCAGCCAGATATCCCCATACTCCATCCTACCAGAGGCCAGACCGTGTTAGAAAATTGTGCGGCAACTTGCTGCCATGTGGGTTAATGAGGTGCTGGCTGCAAGCATTTCCTCGTCTGGGTCCGAGTTTGGGTCGTGAAACGAACGCAAATGAAATAAACTCCATGCTAATTATATGCAATTTGTTTTCACCGAATGACCCCCAGACTTATGGCACATAAATCAACACAAAACATTAGACACCTAGAGACTTGCATTGTGATAGGAAAAAGCAGAGACTTTGAAATATGATCAAGTGCCAGGCCCTGGGTTAAATGAAAGTTTTTTTTATTTCAGAACGCCACTCGTCTAACCGGGTTAAGGGCCCAACAAGGCATGACAATCGTCGTCGTTGCTCAAAAGTTAAACGTGAACCATTTTCATGAGAGGTTAACTAGCGCCCAACCAAATGATATTCATCAGCAGGGGCATTGGGGCAGATTTTGCATGTCATCAAATGGTTAGAGTTATGCACATTTCATGGAGGTTTACTTTATAAAGGGAAAAGCAAAGAACACTCTGAGTTTGCTTCGAATTGAATGGGTAAAAGTTAAGGAATAGAATTCAGCTAGCTTTTGCACTCCCAAAAACTTATCTTTCGTTGCTTATTTTCCACACTTTCCATCTAGATTTGGACGCACTTTCAGGCATACTTAATCATTTCACACCTAACAATAAAATAAAAGCGCAAAAGAATGCACAGATTTCACTCTTGGTTGACTGATTCGAACACAACTGAGGACAAGGTTGGAACGGAGCTCTGCAGTTAAGGCACGAATTGTGTGAGGGACCCCACCGATTCGACTCACTTTCAAAGAGCGACATGCGGCTCATAATGCTGGTGGAGATATTCGGTGTTGGGCGCTGCATCTTTTCGATTTTTCACTGCACGATTTTATTCGACACTAAGAGACACTGTAGACATTTTTCGTTAATTTCAAAGCAGGAGGAATCGATTGCTGCCCCTGATGCGCGATGTTTGCTTCGCTGGCTCACATCTTATTGGCACAGTTTTTACTCTGCTTTCGCTTTCGAGGTGAGTGTGTTCTTATCAACGCAGCCAACGGCTAAAAACTGTGTGCAGAGCAGCTAAATGTTGGTAACCGGACCCCTGCAATCGATTGCTGGTTGCTGCCACACTGTCGCTGCTGCTGCTGCAACTTTGTGCAGCGTGCAACACACGTAACGCGTTTGCCATTTCTTTTTTCCCTCTTTCTGTTGCTATTTTAGGCTTCCTCATTTGCAGCCAGCTGTGCCCCAACCCTGTGCCAAAAAAGGGGTTGGGCTGGCTTTGGGGCCGGGACTTGCATAAGCCAAACAGCTGACCCAGATATAGACTCGACACAACACACGGCACGACTCGCACGTACGTGGATGATGTGTAATGGCAAGCCAAAGTGGATTATAAATCCTGTCGCTGAAAGTGAAAGCTCGCTTTTGTTCTGTGTCCTGTGTCAGCCACAGATGCCGCAGAATAACGGAAAAGCTGCACAAAACAATGGAACACACACACACACACATGGGCCTTGACCTGACCCCCGCACAGGCTGCTCAGCTGCACAGGAGAAGGACACACACTGCAAACAGCATCCAGCATACAGCATGCTCCTCCCTCGCTCTCTCCACACACACAACCTACAGCCGCCAGCCGCCAGCCGCCAGCTTGCCTCTCCCACTCTCCCGCTCTCGCTCTTTGAGCTTTTCCGGAATCTGTAGGGGCCGTCGCATCCTATTGCCGTTGCCTATTTCCTGCCTCCTGTTCGCCTGGTGCTAATTGGCTCCATGGAGAAAATGGCCGCTCCAGCCACACAAAACACTAACAAAACCTGCGGAAAATGCAGAGAGACCAGCAAGCACGCTCTCCCTCCCACCCAAGCGGCTGCCTACTGTGCTCAAGATGCCAGCCAAGACGTGCAGCAACTTCTTGCAAGCAGCCGCATATCCTGCAGGAGAAAAGCATACTCCAAAATGTTGGCAGGGTACGGGCTACAGGGTTTGGTGGAGTGCCGCGCCACCCTGCGGAAGGGGCGGGCTTTTGGAGCGCGCCATTCAACAACTCTAACTCAAATACTCCGCCTCAAATGAACCGGCGAGCAGCAAGCGGCAGCAGGCAGCAGGCAGGCAGGAGCAACAGGAGCGACCATCAAACAGGAGCAATGACGTCAGCAACAGGAGCAGAGAGCGCGCAGCAGAGAGCGCGCGAGATTAAGCTCCAAGCAACGCAAAAGTGAGCTTTAAGCGAAAGCTTTCTCTCTCTCTCTCTCTCTCTCTCACTCTCTCTTTCTCTGACGTCATGGGCGAACATCGACCTTTCGCTCTTTGTTCAAGTACTCTCTCTCTCTCTCTCTCTCTCCCTCTCTCTCTTTCTCTCTGTGGCTTTTTGTGCGAAAAACATCAATAAATAGATTTCCCTGATTTTTCAACAGGATAGCAGAAATGGTAGACAAAAAACGTAACGAAACGGAACACAACAATCGCAAAAATTGTCTCCACCGCCCCCTAAAGCCCTTACCCCCCGCGCATCAACATGCAGACAACGACGAGGAGGAGGAAGAGGAGGAGGAGGAGGAGGAGGAGAAGGAGGAGGAGGCTCTTGTGGTTGTTGGAGGCTCGTCAGGTGTCGCCTTGTGTGTCGCGAAGGGTAGGGCAACATCATCATCAGCTGTTCTATGCGCGGCTGTTGGCTACTTCGGGAAGCAACACTGGGGGTAGCGCAGAGAGTTCCCTAAAGTTGGGGCTGATTAGGGATTCTGGTGAGGGTTTTTATTTATTTTTGTATTATAGGAAGCTTTCTGTTGGCGAAGGAGAGGCCAGGAAGACTCCTCCTAATTGGTAGCAGCATGAGAGACGACCTTGATCACAGCTGTTCCCTGTTTTTGCCAACGTCTTAGGGCTCCCCCCCCCTGAGGGTTTCATTCCCCATTGTTTGCCTTGTGTTAACTCCAATAAAGCTAATGGGTTTCAATGTTCCACTCATTACAATGGGGTTGCATAGACCCAATGTCTCGGTGGTTTAGGGGGTTGCCGCGTAGACTGCCCTCAGGGTTGGGCTTCCAGTTTTTGCATAGTTTCCCTTCATGGCTAGCCATAAAAAACAGAAGAAATGGGGGTTGGCCCGTAAGTACGCATATCATCTGCTTGCTTGCCAAATATTCATAGAATTAGAGCGTGTCTGTGTGTGTCTAGACCAAATATTTACGCCGCCAGAACGGAAAACAGATCAATAAATAAATAAAACAATTGAAAGTGCCTGCTGTCTCAGCGGAAAAATATTCGTACACATAATCAATCATGGGAAAACCGATAAGAAGAATTCTGGCTTAAAACTTCAATTTTCTTTTGTCTTAAAACTTTTGTGCGGCTTTGACCAAAGTTGAAGTTTCAATCAAAGTTTAAGCAAACTTTTGGCTGGAATCTACTGGAGGACATTGTTTAAGTTTGGATTTACCTGCCAGCTGCAAGAGTTGGGAAATAGTTCAGCTTTATTGCAGCTCCAATTATGCCTTTCTTACATTGAATTCTGTTCCACATTTTATGCTCCACAATCCCTAATTACTTTCCCACTTGTGTCATGGCTGGCCCAAGTAATTGTGCTTAGCTCCAGTCGTTCCCTAGCCCTGCTCAAATAATTCCCCCCTGGAGGCACTGGTTGTAGGCGCGTGTTGGTCATAGAAATTTTTATATTTACTATTTATTTGTGTTTGCCACATTCGACTGGTGTTTGTCTGCCCCCCAGCCCAAGAACAAAAGGCAGGCCGCGCCGCTGCCACACGCAATCCAAAAGTATTTCCTATCATCTACTCTGACCTGCCATTTCCTATCCGTTACTAGGTTTAGCCTAGGAATTTACTTCGTTTTTTTCTAGATACTCTCGCCGGGGGGTACACTGAGCTGAGGGAAGTGTTTTGGCAGGTAGAAAAAGGAAATATCTGGCAGAAAATTGAGGCAAACTCTTGGCCAATATTTGCTGTCGTTTAATGTTTTGTTCCGCTTTAATTCTTATGAGAAATGTATCGAAATAAATTCCCTAGATCTCCTAGGCCTTCCAGTGCGAAACTTTTTCCTTTTTTCTCTATTTTCTTTTTCAATTTTAATGGCGTGTCAGAATTTATTGGCCCCGTTTAGTCGTTGTGGGCCCCTGGACTCATTTTATTCTGTGGCAGAGTGACTCATGAAATTAGCTAATCTGTTCCTGCCCCTACAACTCGCTGCACCCCGTGCGGTGTTGCCCCTGTTTGTGGTCAATCACCCAGCGGGAGATGCAACCACAGGAAGTCGGGCCAGTTGTCCAGAGTCGCCAAAAGCCATTCGGCAATGTAAGTCATTCGGTGCCGCAAAGTGGCTTACCGGCTTTCACTCTTTCACTGCAGCGAGTCTCCCCAGTCCCAGTCCGAGTCCCAGTCCCATCCCCATTAGCCAGCTGCCTCCCCTCCTCACTCATCACTCATTCACTCATTCAGTCATTCATTACTTCATTCAGAGCCACTCATTTTCCGCGTCGACATCGTTTGTCGTCTTGTACGAGCTTTTAATAACAATTTTCAGTTTAATTTGTGTGTCTGTGTTGTGGCTACTTTTTTGTTATTTTTGTGTCTTCGTGGAGTTGCGATGTACCCTAACAGGGGGGCACTTAATATGGAGACTTCTTTTGGGAATTAATTATAGGACAAATCTAAGGATTAAATCCCATGGTTAAAAGGTTTTAAACAATTAATTTAATATCAAAGAAAATTCATTTTTGTTTAAGAAAAGTTTCTACAAAATGTAGCAGAAATCGGGGGATTAAATTCAATGAGAAAAAGATTTAAAAATTGTTTCTAAGTCAAGAAAATATATTTAATAAATTTAATTATCTTCCTTTTTATATGCTTTCTTTTTAATTTATAGTAAAACCCGAGTGATCATTTTACTGCCGCATCTCTTAACCCAGTAATCGTCAAACTCGTTTTCCGCCTTTTAATTCGCTCCAGCCCAAAAGCCCGAAAGAGTATGTAATAATCGGCTTACATAAGCCCCAGTACTAAGTCTTAATGCATTTTTGTATATTTTTATTTTGGCCAGGCCCCGTTGCCCGGTCCCGAAAAACCGGACTGAGGATTACAAAGTCCAAAAACCGAGAAAACAGTTCAGTGCAAAAATTGCGCAATGGGAAAGCAGCCATTCGACATGGCAACGGGAGAGAGCCTCTAATGGACTACTGGGAATTAAAAGGGGGAGAAAATAAACTCAAAAACTTAACTCAAAACTGACCTTTCCACGAAGTGTCCAAGCTGCGAGGCATGCCACGGAACTCCAACTCCAAGAGCGTTTCCAAGAAACCAACACACAGAAAATATATTTCTAAAATGGAATATTTTGCTGCCTGCAGCGAAATCTGTTTATAAAACAGCAGCCACATGTGCCACATTCCGCATAAACAATAAACAATTCTTGAAGCGAGAATATTTTTGTGAACAATAAACAGAAAATTTGTCTGGGTTGGGGGTCGGAGCAGTCCATTAGGAGAATTTCGTAATCAAGCCCCGAAATATAATGCTCATGCGGGTGCAAAACGCTTATCAACAATCAGAATAAATGCTCACTCATTTTATTTTATGATTGCTCTTTTATATGAAAAGTGCTTTGAATTGCTTTTGACTCTAGTCAAATTATCTCTAAGCAGATTATATTTTTAGGCAAATATTTGGCCATGAATGAACATAAAGCCCCACCCAGACGTCAGTCTCGCATAGCAAAAGTTTTAGGCGCTTATCTGCTGTATTTGAAAATCATAAAAAGAGTCCACAACTATCAGCAAAAACAACTATCTGCAACAAAATGTCTAAAGTTTTCAATGAGCTTTTGTAAATATCATTAAATTTTATGCTTTCATTTTCAGTGTAACCAATTTTGGGTGATTTATTTTCTCTACTGAGCTATTGGGGCTAATGGAGCACATCAAAATCGCTAGTTTATGGAGGCCATTTAATTGGATTCTCAGTGATTTAACAGGGGTACAACATAAGGTGAATAAATAATTCAAAACAATCTGTAAAAATAAACCTTTCCGCTGTTAGGAATTTAGAAAGGAATTTTATCTTGTAACTTTCTACACCCTCGTAAATTCCTCGTAAATAAATAGAATCAAAGAATTTCATCAGCAATCGAAAAGATATCTCTGAGACAACGTCTTTAAATAGCCAATAGATCATAAATATATTCACAAATGATTAAAATCTTCAACCTTTTAGGCACGATTAAAACTCGATGAGAAATTTGAGCAGTATCCATGCTTGTCATATTATAAGAATCATTAAATTTAAATGGGTTTTGCTGCGATTTATGGAAGGGCTATTTTTTGCTGCCATAAGCTTGGAATTTAAGCAGAGATCGCTTCTAAAAATATGACTAATCAAATCGATTCAATTTCATCAGACAAACAAAAAAACAAAGAATATTTTTGTGCAAAAATCGCATAAATATTACGTGGATTTTATGACATCATTTATTAGGAATTCTCACTCATCAAATCAGCTGCCAAAAATATTTCATTTCACTCCTAAAAATTGTTCAGATTTTTATAAAGATTAAAACAAAAATCTCTACTCTATGTGTGTGCAGTTTTATTCTCAATGCAGCCATTAAAGAACATTAAAATTTATGGCTCAATTGGAGACTTGTTAAATTTGAATGCCTTGAGACTGTCGTTTATCGAATGAAGCCTCATAAAAATGATTAGTTAATATTCATTCGCCATACGGCCCCAAAAGCCCACCATTTGAAATATTTCACACAAGAAATGGCTTAAACCATAATGCGTGTAAATGAGCATTGCAACAAAACGTGGCCTTGACGAGCCGAAAACAACCAACAAACTTCAAATTAGCCAATCAAAAGCCACAATAAAATCAGACAAACGTGAAAAAGTCGACGAGGAGTAACCAGAAACACACATTTCACGCGCTCACAGACAATAATCACTTGAAAATGGTTAAATACAGCCCCGTTTATATAACCTGAAGAAATTGCAGCACACACAGCTTGTGGCCGAAAAAAAATGTACAATTAAATGAGCCACAAGAGAAAACAATGCCAAGACATACCTGTCTTTCACTCTCTGAAATGAGTGGGCAAAAAACAACAAACAAAGTCGTTTCGTATTGATTTGAAACAATAGAAATCAATCAGTGGCGGAAACGGAACGGCAGCCGCCACAGGAACCAAAGAGAGAGCAAGGAAACAATTTGCATGGGGCAACATTATTCGTACAAGATTAATGGATAAACACTTTTAGATAATTTATCCAAAAACTTGCACTTTCCCACATTCTTTCGTAGATCTTCCACAATCAAGTCCAAAAATAGCTTTAAAAATGCTACAAATTTCCAACACCTGTCAATTCTTTTGTTCCATTTGAATAAAATACAAAACAAAATGTATTTATTTTTAGTGCAACAAAACTTCCCAAATTCTTTTATCTGTGTCACGGAAATCTCTAGAGCTTATTGAGTGCTTTATTTTTAAGCAGCAGTACATTTAGAAAGAAAAAAGATTAACTTATTAGATTTAAGATTCGAAAATCAAATCAAATTTATTGATTTCATTTATTCTATAATTGAAAGTTCCATAAAAGGCAAAGTCCGAAATCGCTTACACGCGCTGACGTCACACCTTAAATTGCTAGAGAAGCACTCTCGCACTCACTCGCACTCGCTCGCTCTCTGTGGCAATCGCATGCAACAAGTTCCTTCACGTTGAAATATCCAAAATGTTCACAGGAAATCATCAAAAAGTGCAGCACGAACTCGAAAACCGAAAAAACAGTATTAGTCGGCTGTTGTGCTCTCTCTCTCTCTCTTCCGCTCTCTCCCACACAAACAGAGTTGGGGTGAACGCGTGTGCGTCGGTGTATTGTGTATTGGCGCTTGCTGCCCTCTGCTCTGCTCTCTCCTGATTTGAAACAGGGCATGTGCTCACTCAAGGTGAAGCATTGCCACAAGATGACTCTCTAAATAATCAAAGACACAGGCGCACAGACAAAGTGAGAGTGAGAGTGAGAGTGTGGGAGGTCGCGAAAATATTTCATTTGACTCAAGAAGTGGCGCATCTATCACCTTTTATTCACACACCTTGCATTTGAGTGGCGCGCTGCCCTCTGCTCTTGACTCTCTGCTGCTACTGCTGGCGCTCGCTGCCCTGCCCTCTGCTCTTGACTCTCTGCTGCTTTGAGAGCCTCGCGTCATTGCACTTCGTTCGCTTTTATAGGGGGGAAAAAGAGGCAGAGCAACAGCCTTCGGCTCAAAACACACACACACACACACACACCATCGAGCACTCAATGCTTATTTACTTGCCCGCCTAGCCCCCCCAGCCAAGCACCCAAATTGGGTTGTTGTTGCAAATGCGTGCGGGGTGACAAAAGGCATAAGACTGGGGGAGGAGGGAAAACCGAAAGCGCCGCTGTAGCGTCGCCAGCACAGTCACCACAAAATATTGGTGGTGGCTTTTGGGGTCTCGTCTCTCCCATGCACAGTGTAAAGCAGCAGCAGTCTGATAATCTAATGACCACTTTTAATGCAATTAACACCCACATTAAAGTGTGAAGATACAGTGCGATGCAACGGTTGCGGTAAACTGCGAGTTTTGAGGGATTATTGCGATTTCTAGAGGTATTTTTCAGACGTATTTGCAGCTTACAAAAACCACAAAAGTGTAACTTTGATCAACCTTGAATGAATTAGACAATCACTCATTTCCCTGCCACTTCAGGAGGGTTAAGGGTAACTAATTTCCATAGTCAATGCCTTTCGACACACTGTGATTGCGACTGTGACTGATGACGACGACCGACCGCAGCAAAGATGAGGGAAAAGAAGTGAAGCAGTAGAAGACAATTCGACTGTTGACGCCGCCTCGGTTGAAAAGTCAAAGTCAAATGCAAGACAAGACATAATAAAAAGAAGCTGAAAGAAAAATAGCAAACAACAACAAGAAAAAAACTAACAACTGCGAAAACAACGAGAAACAATAATACTCGTAGCTGGAAAGGAAAACAAGTTTTCACTTTTATATTTTGTGAGTTACTCGGGTTGCGCCTCCTCCAATGCGATGTGGATTGGGGTTGGGGCTGTTGCTGTTGCTGTTTGCTAGTGGTGGCATTCATTTCCAAACGCGATTCAATTGCATTTCGCTGTTCGTTTCATACTTCATGCATAGTTGGGGTCTGGTCTGTCGCTTGGGCAAATTGTGGCCATAATGATGAATTGCATAAGCCGGAATCGTAATTACAATCACTGACTACGACTATACAGGTGACTATCTTGTGCGCGTATCTTCCTCTCCCATGCCACGCACTACACAGCTGCTCATTCGCATTTGGGCAAAAATAATGCAAGCAACAGTAGATCAGGCTTTCCAGTGCACTCTTCCCCCTCCCCACACGGCTCGGCTCTCTAGCTGTTTCGCAATCTCTCTTCAAGTTTCAATTATTAATAGAGAAAAGATGGCAAAGATAAGATTGATTTAGTGCCTTTCCTTAAATATTCATTCAATATTATTTTTCTATTCTTGGGTTACAGTTATCAATCATTCTTCTCTTTGCACACACACCTTTCCAGGAGCCGAAATTACGGTAGTTCTCTGCCTTTCTCTCTCTCTTTCTCGCTTAATTCAGGAGCTGCGCCTTGGGCTTATCAACCTCCCAAAGCACTCCACAACACAAACTCTACACAAAACATGACCATATATGGAGACAAACATTGTCACACACAACAAATGGAATGGCTATTTGTGGTCACACAACAAAAATGCGATGATTACGTATCAAGCACATGGCCGACGACGCCCGCCCCTCCTTATTCGCACTCTTCACGATACAATTATTTCACCCCTTCTCTCCGCTCTCTAGACAACAGTCAAAAAAAGAAAAGAAAAAACTTTTCATTCATTCACTCGACGCCTGTTTTGCCCGTTACGCTAGGGAAGAGAAAGGGTATTGTCAACTGTGGCATTGAGTTGGGTGTCTGGAAATGGGATTTTTTTTTGTTCGGGATTATAACCAAATTTACAATCAACAAACATAGTTTCTTATCTTTTAGTAAAGGTGTTCCCTAATGCCTTTCCCTACATCTAACCAAGCTTGTCACATTTTATAAGTTTTTATCCATAAAAGACAAATATACGGAAGACTTTTTAAAGCCCTTATTCCTAAGACATACCACAATGATTTATGAGAGAAGTACATAAATATGTTTGAAGAACTCTTGCACTGAACCTTTAATCTCAATCAACACGATAAGGTGTGTGTGGTAGACTGGTTTGAATATGGGTTAAGTTTGATTGGCTTATCTTCCGGAATGCTCTTTGCTGCTTATATGCCCCTCCAGGTTAGGGTAAATCTATTTCGACTGCTCCCCATTTGGATTTCCTTTTTGTTCTTGCTCGCATTGATATTGTTTCTGTGTTTTGTGTGGCCTTGCTAGTTTTTTTTTTGCAAAAATCTAATCCAGAAATGGGAAGCAGAACAACCAGAAATGGGAGTGAGTGACTGAATGTGTGTGTTTCCCATGGAACTTACATGTGTGCTATGATGCTATGTAGTTGACCTAATCGTAATTTGAGCAAACAAAGCACTTAAGCAAATGGAAATATACGCGCCCTATTCGTATAAATAACAATTGCGATTCATTTAAATGTTTTACAATTCGCAGAGGGGAGCTCTTTTTGGCGTACGAAATTTAAATCACTTTCATTGTCTAGTTCAAGTTATAATGGAAACATCTGTACAATTTTTTATGTTTTGTGGGGATTTAGGAATGCAGGAATTAGCTCAAGTTTACTCTATAAAACATTTTGGGACTTTAAATTTCTTCTTTTATTTTATTTTCATTGTTATAATAACATCTGCTCAGTGTTGACATTTGAACGCCCCAAATTTAAATGCTTTGCAGCTTTCAAGCTTTATTTTTGGCACAAATAACATCTGGTTGCTGTTGGGTTTTGTTTTAGCTGTTCATCCAGTTTTATTTGCGTAATAGTCACAATTAATTGTACTTAATTTCGGCTCTAAAAACATCTGTTCAATGCTTGATTTTGGGACTCTCAAAATATGCTAACATTTCATTTTGGATTGCCTTAATATGCAAAAATATTGTAATTTTTGTTGGTGGAATAAAAGTGGGCTTTAAAATATGGGAGCTCACAAAAAACGTATCTTTTAAATGTGGAATTCTTTTGATGCATTAAAAATTCATGTGACAGAAGCTTTTCGCTGTTCCATCAATCAAGCAGAGATTAATAGCAGGCAATCAGGGCTACTGTTTTGGAGGACAGACTCCCCCCCATTCGGTACCCATCCGGGGCACTTTATCAATCATTAACCAAGCCAACCCAAATGGGCGACAACCCATGCCATGTGATATGCAGAGGTCGGGGCACTGGAGGCTAATAATCCGGAAAAAACACAAATTGTGCAGTAATTAGAAATTCATTGATAAAAATGTACATGAGCATGGGACAAAAACGATTCGATTTTTTGGGTAGATTGTGATATGAGCGAAAACGGAGTGAGTGTGAAACGAAAGGGCACTCGGGGATGGATGCCAGAGGCCAGGCCACGACTCTTTCACTCGCACCAATACAGCGGCATGCATGGGGGCGAGTGAGAAAAACGAGCGAATGAGCATGCTAATCACGAACACGACGAAACAAGCACAACAAAAACGAAAAAGAACGGTACACATATACCGTATACGCCCGCGCACACACACAGAAGTAACTCGATTGGGGAACAACTGGACTGCGGTTCGGTGCTCTCTCTGCTGCTGCTGCCAGCCGTTTTGCCTTCTGCCCTTTGCTTGGCGCCTGTTCAAATAAGTTTCAAATTTTGACAAATAAAACCATGGTTTTGTAATTTACGAGCATTATTTTCATAATGATTGAGTGGCATGGCCGCTCTGAGTGGAGTTCACACGAAAGAGTGACAGAAGAGCAGCAGAGCAAAGGACTGCTGTACGTTTTCTCGCAGTACTTCTTTCACTCTCTCTCGCTGACTTTGTATGCCCTTGTAGAAGGGATACTTGAAGTTTCGAAAGGCGACCTAAGACCAAAACTAATATCAAATCTTCTGTAATTTTCCATGGAACGATGCACTTTCAAGGGTATCAAATCAAACACAGAATTCCTTTCATATTTATCTTCTTCTGCTTCTTTTTCTCACTCAGCCGCAATAAAAACGGGATTATGTACAAGTATGTTGTTTTTGGTTTGTGAGTATGCAAGAGAGTTATGTGAAAGAGAGAGAGAGAGAGAGAGAGCAATGTCGGGCGTAGGGAGCCCTTACTGCTGTACGTTGTTGTTGTTGGTAGAGGGTTGGTTGCTTGTGGCGAAAAGCATGCAGGATAAAGAGAGGCAAAAAGGATGCAGGCTACAAAATAGAAAGAAGGGGGAGAAGGGTGTGACGGCTGCACACTGCACGTGGAAGGGGGAACGACTCCTAAAGAAGCTGCAACAACGACGGGACACTGTCTAGACGTTTGATTACCGGGGCGCAGCAGAGAGTCACAAGCACCACCAGACATTGCTCCGCACAGTGTGCCCCAAGCTACCATTAACGCTGGGGCGGGGGTCTCGGGGTCTTGTCTAATCATAATTGCCCGATTTTTTAGACCATTTTATGGGCTTTTTTTCGGGTTGTGCTTAAGACCGTCGTAAAATGTTCTCTTATCAGCTTTTACTTTCACATGCAGTGCTTGATGACGACACATGGTCTATGGTGTGTGACAGATAATGGGATAAGTGCCAGACAATTAGGGAGGAAAATACATTGCACATGGGATGGTTAGTTAAGGGAATGCCCTGTTGACCGATCCGGTTTGGAATCTCTAAGGACTGGTAAACTCTTTAGAAATCAGGTTTGAAACAGGAAACCAGCCTCTTAAAAATCCGGTTAGGGATTGTTGGGAAATAAGGATAATCTTTCTTGAGTTAAGGGCTGTTCGTTTTCAGAATAAATCAGGTTTAGTATTTTCAAGAGAGAGAGAGAGCAATCATTAGAAAATATTGTTAATCGTTTAAAGGCCCTTTGGCAGTAATTAAGATTATCATGAAATAAACTAAAAACCTTTCTTCTCAGCATTATGTTTCTTGGCGCATAAAAAAGCTAAAGCAACTTCATCGATCAATCATCATTTGGCATCTCCAGCATTCCAGCAGTTTTTGCAGTTCCTAAGAAATCAAGCTGCCTCCTGCTTCAATCCGGTTTCCAAAATAAAAGTTCTGCCTAAAATCGCATTCCATTTCGCCACACACGATCAATTCTCAAGGTAATTCGATCAAGATGCCCAGTCCCAGTCCCACGAACAGGAAAAAAGGCACGTAATCTCGTTCAGTTCCGAGGGTTGGCTGGGAATCTCTGTGTCGTTTTCTACCTGACTTCATTCGACATTTTGCGCGCATTATTATATACGACACAAGGCAGACATTTCTTTCAATTTCGTCACAGTGCATTAATCAGCATTGTGTTGGGCCATTGTTTCGCTATTTTTTTTCTTCACACAATCCCATAAGTAATGCCTGTTATTTCCTCATGGAAGTGCAGCAGCCTGATGACATGGGGCCTTGGGAATTGCTCAATTTTCGTGTGCAACACCAACCACTGTGCGGCATTTTCAGGAGCTGCCTGTCGCCAGTCAAGGACTCGGGATGTCGCCTGTGCACACACTCACTCCATTTTATTTTTTTTACACTCTTTTTTGTTGCTTTGCCAAAAGGTCAAAACGGCGCAAATCAAAAAACCCTGAATAGGAGCCTTGACTTTTGCACTTTGCCAAATGTTTTTGCCCAGAGGACATTGAATCGATGCAGGAGGAAAGGGCAGGGAGAATGGAGGAACCTTCAAAATGTCTGCACCTACACGGGCAATGGAGCGGGTGGGACCTATGGATAAATTGAAGTTCCAATAGATTGAAGGACACGCAGAAAGTTAAAGGGATGGAGGGACCGTAATTGAAAAACCATTGGAAAAAACTCACCACAGAGCCCAAATGCTTCAAGTGTTTTCGGTGTTTGTCTCTCCTCTCCACGTCCCCTTTGCTCGGTGGTGGGTAGAATAAATTGCGTTGTGTGGAAGGGAGAAGAGGATACTGGAATTCCAGAGGTCGCGTCGCTCTCTTTTGTGCTGTTGTTTTGATTTGTTATCCCGTTTTTGTTGTGGCGCTGTTTGTACTCTCAGCTGCTTTTGTTTGCTGTCCTGCTCTAACTTCCCGCTGTTTGTTGCTTCTGCTTCCAGATTCTGAGGCTCCGCACAGCTTCTGCGTTTTTTGTTCTCTCGCTTTCAGCTTCTCCTTCTGCACAGCTTATGTTTTTCGTTGATGCGTTTCCCTTTTGGTCTTTCTGCTTCTGTGTGGTTGCTGTTGCTTTTGTGTAATCCTTGGTTCGCTTTTGGCGCGCAATATTTTCGTGTCTCCCTCTCACACGCTGTTCTGCTTGTTGTTGCTATTGCTATTGCAAATACAATATTTTTCCAACACACGCGAAACCGTTTTGTTGTCGCTGTTGTTGCCGCAGTGATTGTTGTTTGTTGCTACTGCAATAATTTGCATTTCACGTTTCGCAGCATCGACTTTGACTTTGTTGCACAAACCGCACACCCAAACACACAGAGAGAGACACAAAAACAACAATTGGAGGAAGCTGTTTTTGCTTTTGGAGCGGGCGTCTTTTGCTACCAACAAGATGCTGATTCGGTGGAGTCTGCGATTGTTGATTTTCGTCGCAACCAAATAAACGACTCTTTTGATTTCTGTTGACGAAATCACAATTAAAATCCTCTCGAAATGAAAAGCCGTAAATAATTGAAATCACAACGATTTTGCCCGCGTGTTTTCAAAATTGTTTGCTGTCCAAACGTAAACAAACGACTTTTTAACTAGAAAATTCACTACAGCTTCGTCAGTTTTTGGTTTTTATGATATTTCTATTTTTGTGCAAATATCAATATATTTTGATTATTTTTGTGGAATTTATCAGCGATGTTTCTGAATTCAGAAAGAAATACGACACTCTTTTTAGTTATTCGCGGCGAAATGGCGCGCACCTCACCGTCCGACGTGTTCAAAGTTTTTTTTTGTTTTGCTGATTTTGGTTGTTGTTTTTCGGGTCCAGTGTGACCACGTAATTATCGATCAAATATAACGACAGACCATCAAAAATATACCGAAATATACCCATGCATTTTGAAAATATACTGTAAATATACAGTGAATCTTAAATTAATTTCCTCGATCTTGATGTTCTACTTAATATTACTATCTAGTTAGGAGTCTCCGCGCTAAAACTTTAATTTTATCCGATTTAATAATCAATTCTTCACAAGAGTGGCTAGTTTTCACGACATATGTTTCCAAATTAAGTTTAAAACTAAAAAGGTCAACTAACAAAGAGAGCGTTTTAGCTTTTAATAGGATTTGAATGGTATGATGAAATCATTAAATATACCATTATACAATATACAATGAACTCACCTTCGTGGTTAAAATATCCTGAAAAATATATATAATATACTTTAAATGGTCACCGTACTAGGGTCGTGAAAAAGCTAAGTTTTCGATTCAAAATATGGATGCGAGCGCGGTTCCCACTGTGAATTGGGGAATTTTTTGCTGTCAGTGAAATTCTCTCCGCTCTTCCGTTCTCAATTTTGCGTTTAAAATATGAGCGCTAAAATATCCCGGCAACATACCAATAATAATATACGTTCACACTCCCAAACATACCGTAGATATACCGGATCGTAAATAATTTTTCTCGAATTTGATGTTCCATTTGATATTGCCAGCTAGTTAGGATTCCTAGAACCAACACTATTGTTTTAAACGATTGATGAATTAATGCTGCATTGGATTGGCTGGTTGTCATGACTTCTTTCTATTAGATTGCTTACAAAAAAGATCAACTGAAAAAAACAACAAAACGTAACAAATGTATTGTCTCTGGTGTATGCAACAGATGCCGCCCCTCCAATAAAGGTCATCAAACAGTTTGAACAGCTTTTCTGCTAAGTTAACAGAGCGTCGAAAAGCTAATCCGCAAAAGCTCCATGCTTATGTTAATGTCTACAATTTCAGTTATGCGCTCGCTCTCTCGCCCAGCTGACGGTTGTATTAACTTGGCTTCCAGATTTCCGAGTGGTGTCTGGCTTGTGGCTTCTTGAAGCAGATTGAAAGACAAACAATTTTCGACTTGTTGTCAGCGGATGCGATGCTCTGCCGTGTGTCGCTCAAAACAATAACATTCAGTGATTTTTACAGAAATTAGTTTTGTGTGTGGAAAATATTTGCAGAAATTTCTGTTGGAGTTCCTTAACCTTCGAATTGATTCATTTTCGGAACTCCTTGACTCCCCCACCCCTTTGTCGTTTAGTGTCCAGCGAAAAGGGGCGCCAGAATGGTGCGATGGAGTGCCCGGTCCCGTCGGGCGGCGCGTCAGGACAAGGTTGAGCTGCTCGCCAGCAACAACAGGGTCAGTGCCGGCGAGGATGATACATCCGATAACGGTAGGTTTTAACGGTACATTAAGCTGTCGAAACGCTTTGTCATTTACGATTACTCGATTCCAGCGGCCTTTCGCCACTCCACGGACCTCTCCGACCACGACGAGATCTTCTTGAAGGGCCTGCTGCTCAGCAATCCCAGCACACCCCACAGGGAGCTGCTGGTAAGTGGACCAGAACACGAATCACATTTATTTCTGACCCACTTTTCGCCCTGGCCCGTGCTCCAGCGTGAGCATCTGTTCAATAAGAAAAAATTGCTCATACGTTTTCTTCTTTGCTTCCTCCATACACACAGTTTTCCATATAATTTCCACACACATACAGACAGACAGCCAGGCAGCCCCACATACAGGGGGCAATCTTTGTTTACTTTATCGATGGCATTGCATGCTGATTTTCGGTCTAGATATTACAGTTCCTCTGTGTGTGTTTGTGTTTGTTGCTTTCTTTATTACATCATTTTCGTCAGCGGAGGGGCATGTCCATGGCACAATCCACTAAAGGGTGTCGGCAGCAGTACACTGACTTCTCTCCGCACTGTGTCTTTTTTTATGGCCACACATTAACACCATCTCTTGTTATTCTTTTCGCACTTATTTTCGCACTAAACTTGACCCCCTAGAGATGTTTATTAGATCATTATTGTGTGATATAATAGTGGACTTGCTTGACCCCAAAGAAAATGTCTACAAGTTTCGCAGTAAAATCTGCATAAAACATGGAGCATGGCAGCTTAATCAAATAGTAAATACTTTTTGTGGATTGTTTACGCGAATTGCCTGGGAAAACAATAAAATAAATGATTGCCAGAGAGTTATAAGAGTTTCGGGAATGTGTCTGAATATAAAACTGAATATTGCTGGAGGGTTAATCAATTTTTGCCTTGGAACATATTGAAAAAGGTCTGCCCCAGAAATCTGTTTACCAGAGAGCTATCTTTGTACTTCTTATTGATTGCTTCTTTCTCTAATTATTGCACTTAAGATCTAATGATTTCATTGGTTTCCCTTAATTTTCCTCCTTTAACCCAACTTAAGCACGTATGCCCCTTAGCCTTCACTTAGCTTTGTGGAAATCCAAAACAAACCACGAAATCCAGCAAAACCAAAACCACGTTAATAATGAAAAGCGACATCGCGTGACGCGGATAATTAGAATTCCACATTTTCCTAGGTGGAAATTGTTTGTTGCTGTTGCTGTTGCTGTTGCTGTTGCTGTTGAGAAAGGCAGTGAAAGTAATTAAAACCACAAGTCACGAGATAAGAAAATATGAAATGTCAAACACAAACACAAACACAAACCCCAAATACTACCCAATCTACCATCATTATTGCTCTCTCAACACTCTTCGAGCACTCCCCTAGCGTATGCAGATTACATAAAATACGGCACAAGTCGTTGGAGTCTCAACTCTTTAATGTCCAACGCCCCAAAGAAGCTTTGTCTGCGCGCGTGTGTGTGTGTCTGTGTGTGTGTCTGTGAAGGAAAAACCGGTTTGGGAAACATATTTCTACGTAAATAACACATACCTGTGGTGGCTTTATGTTACCTGCTTCTTCCAACGATGCACAAAAAGCCCAATACTTGTTGGCCTACTAATGCAGCAGCCAGCCTGCGGAGAGAGAGAGAGAGCAAGATACATAAATGTAGATGCAGAGAGAGCGTGAAAAAAGCTTCACAGAGTGCGAGAAACTGTGGGAGATCTTCAGCTATTAACGAGCAGAGCTTTAAAGACTCCGCAAGACACACACAAAAAAGATAGTTAGATTTGAGTTCACGAAGAATGAAATTTTAAAGAGATGCTCTTCAGGGATTTCTTTCGGTTTAAGTTTTCATTATTTATAGCTGTAGCTGTAGCTGTAAATTCATATATAAATCTTGCCTGTTTGCACCCCTGCTTGTATTTCGAATTAGTGAGCATCTTCAAGTCGATCATATCCCACTTACTCGCAAGTCACTGTTAAAGCTAACATTCAACTTAAACTGCTCTCAGAAAGTGTGAGAGAGCACAGTAGCGCCTGCTTAAAGTCTCTGTTAAACAACAGCGCTAGCGCCTGTTAACCGTACAGTTGTAACGTAAGCTTCACGCGTTAGCTTTGCGCACGCACACCATCACAGCTCGAAGCACGCTCTGCGTCGTTCTCTTGGCTACTTGGAAACTAGCGAGCGGGGCCAGCTAGCCCTAGCTCTGTGCCGTACAAATGAAACTCATGTGAGTCAGATACTTTTAAGCAGTACTAAGGTGAGGTTGGATCCACAGAAAACGCGCGCGCTACGGTCCGTTGGGGTTCCGCTTCGAGCTGGTTCGATTCAGTGAGCATTTGCTGTGCTTGTGTGTGTGAGCGTGGCTTAAACGGGGCGGCATATGCAACAGTTAGTTCGCTCTCTCTCTCTATCTTTGAACGCGTCTGGTGTCCATTTCGTTTACAATTTGTGCGTTTTAACCAAGAAAAAGGTGACAATTCCAACAAGTACCAGCAACAGATCAATAATAAACAACCAAAATAGAAAACTAGAGCACATCGGAATTGCTTTTGTTGTGTCCAATTACTAGCAACTGCCTTGGAAACGAGAGCTTTTATGTTAGCCAAGTTAAGTCGTACTCTCACGAACATATATTGATGACGTAGTCGCGCTGTGTACACACCCCCCCGTGCAAAGAATTGTGTAACCTGGCCAACAAACAGCAGTCTTAACTGTGTTTTGGCATTTACAAAAAAAAACAAAAAAAAATATTCAACTCTCACACAGAGACTCACACCTGAACACACACCAACACACTCGCTCTCTCTCTCTCTCTCTCCGCGCTTTTGTGCTCTTCTTCGCTCTTCTTGGCTTTAAGCGCTCGCGCGTTTTGGGAGTGGCTCCGGCTCTACCCGAAAAAAAAACCAAGAAAAAGTCAAGACGAGAAAAAAAGTGTAATTGAAAAACGAAAGGCGCTTCCAATCAACCATTAAACTTATGGAATAAATGTGTTTCAATTAGCAATGTGAACCGCAGGGGGAAATTTATAGTACAAAAATACCCATAGATCGAATTTCCCAAGCAAGGCCTTGGTCAAAAGAGAGCGACAGAGAGAGAGGTACAGTGAGCGAGAGACGTTATTGTTTACGAGTTGTTTTTGGTGTGTGTTTAATTAACACTTTGCTTAATTAGTAATCACCTGTTGAAACGGTTAAGATGTTTAGCTGCTTTTTTTGTTGTTGTCTAAAGCAATTTGCGCTGCTGTCGTTGTCATGACAAACCCCATTTGGTAAGAGAGGTGAAAGCCCTTTACTTGCTAGCAGCAACAACAACAACAAACAGAAGCAGAAGAGCGACAGGAATGTAAAGAGAGCCGAAGCTTCTGATACTCTTTCAGTCGCAGTGTAGAATCCTTTTCGGTTGAACTTTTACCAAATTTAATAAATTTTAAACTCATTTAACTATCAGATATATTTATAGTAGCACTCATTATATTCGTTAACGTTTAAAATCAAACCCTGAAAAGGGTAACAAACAAACGGTACGGGCAGCAAGAAACACGTAACGGTAGAGCAAAAGTCTGCAAAGATATCAATGACAATTGTCGCCTGCATGCTCGTATTCCGGTGTGGTGCGGGTGCTGCGTGTGTGTGTGTGTGTACACGAGGTTGAGGATTATCTGTCGCGTGTCTCTTTGTGTGGTGGGGCTTCTTTGCTCTTTTCACACGGAAGAAAAGCTGAAGAGCTGAAATACTGAAGACTGAAACACGATCTTCGCCAGACAAAAATGTCTAAATAAATAAACAGAAGTCGGAGATGGCTGTCGCGACGTGTGGGAGCATCAAGGCAATTCCAATGTCCCTTGTCCAATAGGAAGAAAAAGAGTAAGAGAAGAGGAAGTGCATAAGGGGAAGAGCTAAAACGTATAGACAGCGTGAAGCTGATTGGAGGAGCAGAGAAATGGCAAAAGTTGCGCTGAATTTTGTAAAGGTTTATTTAATAGAAGTCCAAAAGAATATTTTTGTACGCGTTCTGTAATTTTGTTTCTAATTAGTATCCCATGAAGCTGGCTCTTTCTTGACTACAGAATAATTTTATTTTTTCAATACAAAATCAATAAAAGTTCATGGCAAGAATGTAGCTACTTACAGCAAGTGCAATTGACCATTCCCTCGCCTCTTAATCAACTGCACTATAGACTATCCCCCCACACTCCCCGCCACACTGTTATTTTTCAACAAAAAGAGAAACAGCGAAAGAGAAAGAGAAAAGATATATGTATGTATGTACCCAGCCGATACACGTATTCGTATAAATATTGCATGAGGTTGACTCAGAGACGCGTCTCGTCTTCCCCGCAACGTGGGCGGAAACTGCAGAAAAGGGGAACAAAAATAATATATACAAGACGCAAGGCAGGAGGCGCCGTCAACGAAAGCAAATTCCGAACACACACGAGAAAAGAATCAAATAAAAGTGTGTGTGTGTGTGGGGGGGGGGGGGGGACAAAAGAAAAGAATAGCAAAAGCCGGAAGAGACAAATGATGTGCAATTAAAGCAGAAACAAAAATTCACTTTTTATGCCTAGACGACCCAAATTGTACCCAAAAGAGCGACCCAATTTTTGACCTAAGACTCGAAATATTTTGTTGGCTTTTGGCGAAAAGGTCACTGGGGTTAAATGGGGATAGGGCAGGGCTGGATACAGCTTCTCCAAAAAAGAGCTTCAGCCAATTAAATCACTCACTCAATTAACGCACAGTGAATAAATGGAGTGGCTGGATGCGAGACAAGACTTGACCTAGGGCAGGCACGCCCCAGTCCACACTCGTAACTTAATTAGTTGTACATGACAAATGTTGAATGCTCGAAATTGTGTGTTTATTGCAGCTAAATCCCACAGAGCCACAGCCAGTGCCCGTCTTTCTGCCCGCTCATCTCAACAATAAGCCAATCTGTGACGATATTATACGTAAATTTTCACCCTCCAGGCGATTGGAGTCGCGAGAGCTAGCTAAACTATTGGCCCAACCTCATTTTCGTGTAAGTAAAAGAGAGATTATTTCAGCCATAAATATTTAACGCCCTTTCGGCCCCACTTTCTCTTAGGCTCTCTTGCGTGCCCACGATGAGATAGGATATTTGTTTGAGCAACGTTTAAAAGCTGCCGGCGGCTCAACCACCCAACTAGAACTCGCCAGTCAACGCCCAACCGGCACCTATCTCTACACGGAGGATATACTGAAAAGCAAAATGCCAGTGGAGACCATCAAGATGGTGGGTCTGCGTCGTGATCCCAGCAAACCCCTGGGCCTCACCGTCGAAATGGACGAGTACAAGCAGCTGGTGATTGCGAGGATTCTAGCAGGCGGTGTCATTGATAAGCAGAGCATGCTGCACGTCGGTGATGTTATACTGGAGGTGAATGGCACGCCCGTGCACTCGCCCGACGAGCTCCAGGTGGAGGTGTCGCGCGCCAAGGAGAATTTAACCTTGAAGATTGGCCCCAATGTGGATGAGGAGATCAAGAGTGGGCGCTATACCGTGAGTGGGGGACAGGTAAAACAGAACGGCATCGCGGGCCTAGAGGCGGGCAAGAAGCTGACGGTAAGTTTTGTGCATGTTTTTAGAGTTTTTTTTGGGGAGTTTTCGCCAAAGGCTATTTAAATAGTAAGGATGAGTAATGCTCTGAAGATACTTTAAAACTGCCAGTTGGTCATCTTACTATTTAGTTTGTCCTTGCTTGCTCCCAGCATTTTCTGCTTTTTTGCATGGATTTTTGATTAGCTACTTCCCATTTTTGCTATTATTTCAAACAAAATTCAACCAATTTTTGAGTTAAGAGTACAGAAATAGGAACATTATAGCATGCCCTATACAGATACTTCCATTCACACAGTCCTCAAATTGAATTGAATAAATAAAACGAATAAAAGCTAATCTTAGAACAAAAAGTCGCACTTCAAAATTTCTCGAATCACTTGCAACTAAGTAAGTAAATCTTGGCTTAAACTACTCTAAAAGCTATAAACAACAATGATAAATGTTTAATATGTTTATTCGCAGTGCTACATGCGCGCCCTGTTCACATATCATCCCTCGGAGGACTCTTTGCTGCCATGCAGGGACATTGGCCTGCCCTTCAAGTCGGGCGACATTCTGCAGATCATCAATGTCAAGGATCCCAATTGGTGGCAGGCCAAGAACATCACTGCAGAATCGGATAAAATTGGTCTAATACCGTCACAAGAGTTGGAGGAGCGCCGCAAGGCGTTTGTGGCACCCGAGGCGGATTATGTGCACAAAATTGGCATCTGCGGCACGAGGGTGAGTGCTTCATTGGAGACCCAAAAATAAACACAAATAAGGTCAATCCCCTAATCCCCTAACAGATCTCCAAACGAAAGCGCAAGACCATGTACCGATCCGTGGCCAATTGTGAGTTCGACAAGGCGGAACTTCTCCTCTATGAGGAGGTGACGCGCATGCCGCCATTTCGCAGGAAAACTTTGGTACTGATTGGCGTCTCCGGTGTGGGCAGACGCACGCTCAAAAATCGCTTGATCAACAGCGATGTGGATAAGTTTGGTGCAGTCATTCCACGTGAGTCGAGCAGCACCTTGCCTGAACACAGAAAACATATTTTAAATATTCTCTTCCCGCAGATACGAGTCGCCCGAAGCGCGCCTTGGAGGAGAATGGCACCAGCTATTGGTTCATGGATCGCGAGGAAATGGAGGAGGCTGTCAAACAGAATGAATTTCTCGAATACGGCGAGCACAATGGCAATCTCTATGGCACCCACTTGCAGTCCATCAAGGATGTCATCAACAGCGGTCGCATGTGCATCCTGGACTGTGCACCAAATGCTCTCAAGATCCTACACAATAGCCAGGAACTGATGCCATTTGTTATATTCGTTGCGGCACCCGGCATGGAGCAGCTCAAGACAATCTATGCCGATCGCCGGGCAACCGGTTCCAATAGAAATCTATCCGTAGGTTACCCGTACAGCTCCCCCCATAGGCAACCTTTTAATTATGTTTTGCGCCTTTGACTCCACAGTTTGATCGTCAAAGTTCCATACGCTTCAGCTCCCGGCGTGCACGTACGCTCGAATCGTTAGCATCGCTTTATGAGGTAAAGTTTGAGCTGGCAAGCCAAAGACGGGATCTAAATTTGTTACCACTCACACGCTCTTGTGCACACACCTGATCCGTAGGCCACACTTGTAGCCCTTTTAGATCTGTGCCTGAATACCCAAACATTGCTTAACACATACAATTTGTCTCACATTCACCCGCAGGATGATGATCTGGTGGCCACTGTGGAGGAGAGCAGCTTTGTGCAGCGCAAGTACGAGAAATATTTCGACATGGTTATCGTCAATGAGGACTTTGATGAGACGTTCCGTCAGGTGGTGGAGACACTCGATCAGATGAGCCACGAGGATCAATGGGTGCCCGTTAATTGGATTTACTAGACCATACAAATGTCTTCTTGCATTATGCATAAAATATAACATCTCCGCAGAATATTTCTCTACAGCAAACAGCTAATTTGTAGCCTAAGCAAAGTGTTCGTTCAACTCCAAAATTGTTTTATCTTTATGTATATATGCAATGCAATTCATTTTTTGTAACCATTTTTGAGCTCTCCTTTTGAGTTTCCCCTGCGTGAAATGTGCCCTCCGTTTATGCTTCGATTTAAGCCTAAGTTTACCTAACGAATTCGTCCATTTATAAACTACAAACTATATTATTTTGTTTAATTTATACAAAAAGCAAAAACAAATATCATTTATGCAATTTATAATGTTAAATACGAATCTCCTGAGTACAAGAAACCAATCCTTTCTGCCAATATTTCAGTTTAGCGTTTAGTTTTTTTGTGTTGAATAAAGTTTCGTAAGTGTAAAAGAAACTAATTAGCTAAATATTGAACTTGCAGCAACAAAATAAATGCATTTTTGGCTCAAAGAAACAAACAAAAGTCTTGGGAGCCTTCCTTTAATTTATTTTTTCTGGTGTAAATCGCTAGGCGTTCGTGCTTGGGAGTGTCTTAAAGTGTGCGTGAATTTTAGTAGATGCCCAGAGATTTCTCCACGACAGCGTGGGGCTGACGCATGTGCTCGTTGTACTCGGGCAGACCCAAAAAGTCCTCGAAGTCGATGCTCTCATTGCGTCCAGTCAGCACCTCATCCATAAAGTTGCTGGAAAACAAGGCACATTACCACCAGAAACAGATTTAACCCATGGCCCGCACTCACCTGGAGGGCAAGAAGGGCAAACGTCCAATCTGGCGTGCGGAATGACGCTCCATGCCCATCTTCAGTGGAATGCCCAGACCCTCGCGATTGCGCAGCATCTGCATATTGAGCGAATACTGATGCTCATGGTAGTTGGCCTCCGAGTCGCGCAGACGATGCACATGAGCCAGTTGATTGTAGCAGTTCTCCTCTGTGGGCATGCCCACTTTGCCGGAGGCATGGAGCACCGTCAGCTCGCTTGGCTGCACTTTCAACGATTGCTGATTCTAGGCGCAGAACATGCACTTTGTGTTAATAAACCATTTTGCAGTGTGGCACATGGCATTACTTACCATTTTGCTTCAAATTTGTACTCAATTTGAACAGTTTATATGGAGAATTTGAGAAATTTATAAAATTTTTGTTGAATGACAATCAAAAACCGAACAAGTGTGACCGTGGATTTATGAACAAAATATACCGCGGGAATATACCAAAATATACCTCACACTTCAAAAAAATATACCTTTACATTTTCTAAATTGACCGCACATGTAATTATATTATTTTTTTATATTATTATTTAATCACAACTACTATAATCAAAACATGTTTCCGTTTATTAACTATTGGAGGTCGTAAAATAATATTTACAACGACCGCTTATAAAAATATCGACCATTGCTGTAAGAAAACATCGACAAGACTTTTAACACGTTCTATAGCAGTTAGCTGCTGATGAAGAGCACAATTTATGTAGGCGCCACATGCAGAATTTAAATTGAGAGCAAAGAAATTAAAACATTGCACAAAAGCAATTGTTATTAAAAAACCAGTTAATATTGGAATTACATATACTTTTTTTTAATATTGCATCATGTATGTTTTTCTATTTAAATTTATTGAATTAGCATATTTAGCACTTTTTCACTGTGTGTTGTAGCAATTAGCTTGTGGTGGCGTAACAATTTGCAGTTGGCGGAACATTTGAATTTGAATCTATGATGGGAAGGAAGAGTGAGTCCTGCAAACTAAAATGCCAGAAATGGAGTCTAGTTGCAAAATAATCGACTCTAAAACTGATTTCTAACTGAGTCAGTTTTGATTTAGAAACACTTTTCCGTGCGTTTCTCTATGTAAATTCGTTTTATTAGCGTAGTTAGCACTTTTGTCAAGTGACGAACTTGAGTGTTGTGATTAATTACACCCTCGCCAGCATAGCGACACACAAAAAATATCAAAAACCACGCACATATGACGACTGTGGGGCACGGCTCTAATCAATTCAATCAACAAATCGAATCAAAGCTCCCCAAAAGCAGAAAAAACAAAAGCCAAATTGTTGTTTTCCTTTTTCACGCCCACACCTTTTAGCGGCATTTATGATCTTGTGCTCCACAGAGCAGCGATTCATTTGCAGTGACAAAAAGTGAAGACTCGACAAATCACACGACAAAGTTTAATTAGTGCACGGTCACTAATAAACATTTCGTTGCTGGGACAATGATTTGTGGGTGTTAATCAAACTCCCGCATACAATGGACACAAACTGTCTCCGAGGGGAGACTAGACTCCACTCCAGTCTGATCGATCTGAACTTGAAACTGAAATCAAGAGAAATACCAAAACAATAACCGGATAAGGTTTGGGGAATTCTTTTGAAATTCGAATGCAAATTTTAAGCGGAGTGGCGGTTGGGTCTTTGATTTATGGATTGGCTTGGCGTCTCCTTTTGTGCATACTTGACGCAGTTTTAACATAATTTATTATATTAACTACGTTATAAATTAATATACAAATAAACATTTAATTAAGTGAATAAATATGTAAGCATGAGCAAAAGCAGTCGCCGAATTATTTTAATTGAGTAAACTTCACGCATTGCTGGCTGTTTATGCAGACAACATTTATGGTCTACAATTATGCATTTAAATGTCAGATTTCTTTGCTTTATCCGCCTTCGGGAAACAGTTTCCGCCTTAAGCATCGTTGAATGATTTCTCAGAACCTATAAATGAGTCAGAGCACTTCCACTGATAAGCGAAGTTAATCGATTAAAATAAGAACCAAAAAGTGCATAAAATCAGCTTGGAACTAAAGTAAACATAATGGAATTGGCCATAAATATTTAAGGCTGCTAACTTGATCAAATGAAATCCATTTTAGCTCTGATTAAAGCTGCAAAAAGACTCTTCCACTCTCCGTCAAAGCAACGCCCCTCTCTACATCGAATTTCTTTTCAACGATTGATTTATGGCACTTACTTTCCGTTTTATATGCACCATCCAATTAATACATAGTAGAGGAGTAGGAGGAGACATATTTTTCTGGATAAATTTACTGCTAGTCCAGAGTCAACTATGTATGAAGATCTCTCTTCTCTTCTATTCTCTTTTATTCTCTTCTCGCTCGCTGAGGGTGAGAAGATCGATATGTAAAAGTCAAATAAAAGTATAACGTTCAAGAATTAACATTTTTTCACAGCAATAAATGCATAAAAGTCAAAGATGTGTACACAAAAGATGGGAACAGTGAGGCGTAACCGGAGAGAGAGACTCTGGATAGGCAGCTTGATTGGACCCTGGCTGTATCGATCGTACATCCATATGTGTGCCTGACTTATATGGCATTCAATTTATAATCTTTTGCAGCACATTCGCCGCTGGATGCTGCACATCGTCCAGCATTGTCCAACGCTAATAGAGACATACAACGGCCAATCTGGGAATTGATCGGGCCCAGTCCCCGGGGTCGGGGGCTTCGTTAACAGCGGAAAAAAAACTTTGAAAAATGTTTCGAACGTTTCGTTAGGTTTCGTCCGGGTGTCATAAACTTTTATTGGACCGAAGACGAGGACAATGGGGACGGGACGGAGCCAGCTGTAAGCAGAAGTCAAGATGATTGGGCATTATGCGCTGCACAGACCCAAAACTGAGTCCAGGCTGGGACTCTTTCTTTTTAATGTCCATAGGGGTCGGATCGCTGCTGCTTTCAACGATCCTCTGACTCCGTCTCCCGTCTGCTGCTGCTGCTGCTGCTCTTTCTCCGCCCATGGGTGCCAATTAAGATACGAAGAAGCGATGCGGGACGGGGGGGGAGAGACGGATGCGAGATTGTGCTCTGCTCGGGATCCTATTAAGCAGCCATATTGGTGCGCACACTGAGAGAAAAATAGAGGGAATAATTTGTGGACCTACATTTTGAATGTATTTTAAATAAAATTATCATTTTTTGTATGGTTTTAAAAACTTTATACCAAAAATTAAATGAAATCTGAACTGAAACATTTTAATAGATTAAAAAAGTGTTTCGTTTATTTATTTAATTAATTTTTTTTTAAATCAAATCACTATTTTATTTATAGTTCACTTCAACACCAAAAATGTTCCCTGCGCACCAAAACTTTCCCCTTTTTCTCTTCGTGTAATCCACGCCATAAAAGCCGATTTCCCGTTCGTGAGTGATCCGAGTAAGATCACTCCGTACATTTTATAACCCCCCCACATACGTCCGCTGTTCTTGATGCTCCTTGCCTGGCACCGTCCAATGGCCAACGGCTTTCATGTGAAACCAGATACAGATACAGTCCGCACCATAAATCACTTGTGAGTGAGTGAGAGGCTGGCTGCCTGCCCAATTCAACGACATTGCCTGGCCTGCTGCTTTTTATCCATTTTTGAGAATGTCGTGGCTGAGTCCAAAATGGCGGACGGGACACTAAACGCAGGAGAAGAACATAAGCTGTGAATTCAGCGTAATTTTGGCACAACACTGGGTAATGCAGTAGCTGGAAACGGGGAGTGCGGGAGTGCTGGAGTGCAGGGGACATCAAACAGTCTGCGGCAAAAGTCAAACAATTTCGTTACGGCAGAGTGACCAAAGGCCAGCGACCAAGACGCAGCAGCAGCAGCAGCAGCAGCACCGTGGAACGGGTTGAATTCTGCCCAAGCAGTGGCGGGGGGATGGAGAGATATTTCGGCATGTGCATTTGGCGTAACAAACAAATGCAAACACACACTCCGGGCACTCCGTGCGATCCACTGCAGTCCCAATTTCAGTTCCCAATTTCTTGTGTTTTTTGTTTTTAGCGTGTAGGTGCGAAAAGAAACCGTTTTGCCGTCCTCCTCCACTTCCTTTATCTGCATCTGTATCGCTTGGTGTTTTCTGTGTCCATTTCTGGTTACTTGGCCCTGGGTTTTTGCATCGCTCTTACATAAAAAGAGTCAAAATATTGTCGGTGCCATGTGTACAAACACAAAGCAAAGCGAAAAAAAAAACCCATTCCATTGCGCAGCGTTTGCTGACAAAAGTTTTTAATCTTAAAACGTTTTTGGCCCACGTCTCGATTCGGTTTGTGTTTCGTTGCACGGGTATCAAAATCTGGACAGGTTGTATATTTAACATTCGGCTTTGACATTTCCGATTTTGCTAATCGTGGTGTGCACTATAAATCAACTTCTCGAGAGCCTCCGGCTGGGTACAACCAATGGAAGAGAACACTACACTCCTCCCATCCTCTGCCTATCGGTGTTGTCGTCTAGCACTTCAGATCGTCGTCGTCTTCGTCTTGTTTGTTGTGACGGTGGTTCGATGGGGCGCCAATTGAATGGGTTTCAGTTATTTCATTACATTCATTCAAATTTGCTTTATTTAAGTGCAAACATTTATAATTTATTGATATTTTAATCTTCAGCTAAGTTTCACTGGGTAGAGTTATTTTAATCTCTCTTTCTTGTTCACTTTCAGCAAACGCAGCAAAAGTACGGTACACAACATAAGCAACACATACATACACACAAAGCTGGTCTCTCGGATTAACACCACCAGTTGCATATTTTATTTCTCTACACAAAAATAAGCTCAATTCCATATTTTCCCACAAGAAATGCCTCAATCCAACACTCGCGCAACTTCTCTGCATATATTAGCTGCAATCGACGTGTATTTAATTGACTTTTTATGAACTTTAATTGCAAACAAAATAAAAACACACACACGCGCTGAATGACAGCCAGGCGCGATTGTCTCGCCCTACAGTTATGCATGAGTGCAAGTGAGCAGGCAATAGTGGCTGGTGAGAGCAGAGAGCAATGGCTGAGAGCGGGGGTGAGAATAATTGACAACTTGCTCAATTGATGTTGTTGTTGCTGTCAATAGGTGGAGCGTCGCGACGCTGCGCCCATTGTGAATGCTTAACCCCAGTAATTAAAATTAACCCTTAATAAAAAGATGAAGATTCTTGTGGTTGGTATTTTGTTGTTCATATTTTATTTAAATAGCTAAGCACATATACACACATACATCAAATATAAATTAATTGCCGCCATAATTGAACTAATTAAATTATATGAACATGGGGTATACTGGTATATATATTTGTTTGTGGCCAAAAACATTACATATTTATTTTGTTTAGTTTGTTTTTATTTTAATTTTGCTTTTTGTGCTCAAATAATGCTCATTAAATGTAGTATGTATATTTTAGATTACACTACAAGCTAATTGTTATTACGATATAAAAGTAATAAACGTTAAAACACTCTCTATGTCGTTATATTTACACGGGTTGAAGAATCAAGTGGTTCTCTTTTTATAATTAATTGCACAGAAAGTTGAAGGTTTTATCTCTGGTGCAAACTTGTACTAAATTATGTTAAGTTTTTTCTCTTGCTCGGGGGCCGGTGGACGGCTAAGGTGTAAATTTGTTTTTCCTGGGCAACTTAAGAACTAGATTCATAGATATTTAAGATCTTACGCGTTAAACATTTACTTTAAATTACTTTTGAACAAAAAAACAAACATAATACATACAAGTTGTGCGTATTGCGGGGAGGAGGGAAAAGTATATTAAATTTACATTGAAACTGGAGAGCTTTGGAGAGGGTTGTGCGCGTGTGTGGGCTTGCAGCGTTATAACACCAGGAATATACAATCACAAAAATTAACAACGTGCAATATTCCAAGGTTTCGCTGCACCCACTCTACCTTTGCCCACTCTTCACATTGGGGTCACAAACAGTCTAACTGTGCAACCTGTGTAAGGGTTAAGCCAAGTCCCCTGCTAGAGCAGCAGCACTATAGGCTGCTCCTCCTCCTCGCTCGCTCACACCAACACCACCCCCCATTAGCGGATGCTGCTCGTGATGCTCCATATAACTGTTGTTGCTGTTGTTGTGGTTGCTATAGCACATTGCTGTCGACGTCGCTGCTCTTGGATGATGTGCATCAGCAGCAGCGGCCGCAGCAGTGGCCCCTTCATAATCATGTCACATCGAAAGCGCACCTACGCCGGCCACCGCCGCAGCGGACATCTGTGCACTGTGCTGCTGCTGCAGCTGATGGGAATGCGCCGCTGCCGCTGCCAGCGAATGACTGTGCGCCGCCAGGTGCGGATGCAGTCGCATCGCGGGTATGTTCATGGCCATGGGATTCATCGAGTGCAGCGTGTGCGGCAAGTGCAGGCCCGGCTCCAGTTTCGCCTTGGCTTCCATCAGCTGGCTGTAGTCTGTGTGCTGCACACCACCCATCACATTGGGGTCGCTGCCCTTTTTGTTCTGTTTGCGCTCCTTGGCGCGACGATTCTGGAACCAGATCTTAACCTGACGCTCGGACAGGGAGAGGGTTTGGGCCAGTTCGCTCTTGCGGCGAATGGTAATGTAACGGGATGTGCAGTACTCCTTCTCCAGTTCGAGACGCTGGAAATCGGTGTAGACCACGCGATATTTGTCCTTGGTGCGGGTTTTGCCTGCAAAGAAGAAGGAAGAAAATTGTTAGAAAATATGTAAAAAGTTTTAAAATTAATAGAACAATCATGCGGCCGTTATAGTTATAGTTATTCTCCAAAGCATTCCTCAACGATCCAAAATCAAGCCAAATCAAGACTGTTAACCATGCAAAAAATGAAATATCATGTGCCGACGATTGTCGTCACTTTTTGCCTGACTTCCAACAGCCAAGAGCCATCCGGGGGCTAAGTCAACTTGACTCAACCTGGGATGGATGGATGGGTGACTTGGGGAGTGACTGGCGTCAGGTGGACAAACATGTTTCCGCCTCATCGGAGGGGCTCATCTTGTTATAATAGATGACAATATTTAAATTATGATAGCCATAGAAAGCTGTCACATGCCAAGGCGAAAGAGAGTGTCCCCCAGCAACTGCCTCCCAGCCCAAGCGGTAAACATGAAAAATATTTCAGACAGAGCCGACAATCCTCAGTTTCTGAGTAATGGACACAAGAGGATTGTATGGGGAAGGGCCTGGCGCTGAGCTGTGCAATTAGTCAATCAAAATTCAAATAAATGACGGAACAAGAAGAACTAGATTTACAAAAATTAACTCAAAAAGAGGCTAACATTTTGAATACCCTGAAGAAAATGTTTTCAAGATTTTATGTATGAAATTCCCCATGAAGATTCATCTAGTTGGAAAGTTGTACCAAACATCTGCTCAAAATCATAATACCCTAAAAAAGAGTATCGAAAGAGACAAAAACACAACTAAGGAGATGAGAAATAGGCATGAAAAAGGCCACGGGATCATGCCATAGACTGCCTACGTGATAAGCACACCATCAGCAAAACACCAACACCAACAAACCGGGCATATTCTTGGGCAAACAACACTTTTTGGTATGAAATGGAATGGGGATTTTGCTCTAATTTTGTATGTACGATACGGTACGGTTACCTTCTCTTCTCACAATTAAAATCGAGCAAACAAACAAACAAACACAGATTTTCACAGATGATAAAGTTCAAGCCAGCAACAAAAAATATATATATGTAAAGCAAACGTCACAGTGGTTGAGTCCACGTTTGGTAGAGACAAGGTGAAAGAGTGCAGAGAAGGTACAATAGGTGTTGGAGACCTTAGAGATGCTCTGCAATTTGAATTTAAGTGAATTAAGAGTGCAAAAGGGAAGCCTGAAGCTTCAATTCCTACTCCTACTCCTACTCCACGGACTGGCTTCAATTCTCCGTTGTTCAACAGAGTCTACACTCACTCTACTTTGGAGACCAACGCTTTGTAGACTTTCAAGTACCAGCCGCTCTCCCGTTCAATCACCGCTGTAAGCTGCATTTGTTTTTGTTTTCTTTGAGCGCTCTTTCTAAACTCCTTTCCTCTGATCTGCTGCTATCTCTGTCTGTCTGCCATAGACTGGGAACTGAAAACCGTTTGCTCTGTTGCTGCTCCCCTCTTATCTGCTCGCTCTCGCTCTTTTATTTGTTCTTTACACTTTGTTTAGACGTGAATTTATTGCAGTCGCTCCACAGCCTGTCTCTCTCTTTATTTGATTTGGTCTAATGTGGCAATATCTCGTACTAGCACCGAGTAGTGCTCGCACTATAAAGCAGAAACCCTCAAAATCTACGAATAATAATGTTAAGCCTTTTAGTTCCTGTTAAGTCCACACTCATAATCTGGTTTCTTTCTTTCTTTCTTTTTTTTTTTGCTCTATCTAATAAATCTACAATTTTCAGTCTACCTTGCCATTTTTTTCTCTTGCGCGTGTTCTTGTGGATCCAAAAATCTACTGATTAAGTGGGCATGGCTCGCTGTGTGGGCGCAGGGGCATCGCTCCGGCTGTGATAACAAACCCCGAAAAAATAGAACGTGTTTAGACAGACTTGACGGATTTCAAGAAGTGCACAAATAAAGAAAGAACAGAACAAAAAAAAAAGACGAGTATTATCAACATTTTGAGGATTTACTGTGTAAATTCAAGAAAATAAAACATATTTTTGGTTGATTTCGCAATCCGCAATCTGAGGTAAACTAAAGTGGAAATAGAATTGTGGGTAAAGCATTACGTAAGAGTTTCGAGATCTTGAAGACAGACATAACAAAGTGAAAGATAAGCAATGACACTATGGTAGTGGAAGGAATAGTTAGGGAAGGTTTTTTTTCAGACTTGAACATTTATAGACTGTTGAAGAAACTTTACCAAAATATTACTGATATTTTTATGAGAAATTTTAGGAATGTTGATGCAACTTTTTGAACAAAAAATGTTCTTTTCTTTAGAGGGATTATCTTCTGATATTTTTTAACAAGAACCCAAGAAAAATATCTATAAATTAATATGCATTTGTATGTAAAATGTATCCAAAACCTCTTCCAAATCCCTGCCTCAAGTCTCAATCAAATTTCAGCCTAGTTTCCAGCAAAATACGACCCCATTAGCCCATCCCATCCCATCCCATCCCATCCATGTGCCGCAGCAAACCTCTTTGTGGCTGCACGCTGTACCACAATGGGGTTATCTTTATCTTTGCCACAGGCACACATGAGCTTTATCTAGTTACCACTTTCAGGTCCCAATTTCTCACACCTGAAACGGAGCACACGCAGGGCAAACAATAAAATCCGCACAGAATTAGAAGAGACAAACTGGAGCACAAGAGCACGCTGCCTGCCGAGTGGTATGTATGAGTGGGTGGCACCGGCACCGGCACCGCTGACCTTCACAGTCATAATCTAATAAATTGTAAACATTCGTATATTGTGCATAAAACTATAAAAAGTCACTCTATATCCCTCCACCCCATACTGAGTGTTTTATTGTGGGCTCATAAACAAGGCCAAGACAAACACCATGAATGTAGATCAAGTCGAGCTAATGCTAATGTCTGCCCTGCCCCATACTTAGTCTAAAGCCAACTGTCTGTGAGTCGCCACTAAGATCTGGCTAACTCTTACGCTCCTCCGGCTTTAACCGATAAGATTATGAATGAATGGCAAAAAAACATCAAGAAAAACCTCGTCATTTGAACAAATAAATTTCGTTTCAAAATCTTTCTGATATATATCCCCGGGGGGATAATACTCACTCGTATACGTTGCCTGGCTTTAGGCCATACAAATATATTTATTTGTAATTAAATAAAAATTGTGCGTCCAAGGTGTGACATTTTTTTATGACTTTGTCACTGGGGGCCCTCGTCATGTCTGCATGGTGTAGGAGAAGGTTCATAATTTATATCGAATGGAGCTCTGTACTCGATAAAAGGTATCCCGAGGTTCTGCCTAATTGAAAGTTTGATTTTCAACGACTGGCTAGTTTGTTTGCTCCATTTGTAATGATAGATTAGTTGCTGGGCTTACTTTGGCCGTCGGCAAAAGTTCAAAAACCAAATCCAGTGTGCAGACGGGCACGCACTCTCCTAATCCCAGTTGAGGTCTATATCAATATTAATGGAGTTACAAACTGTAGAGTTTCGAATCGAATCGAATCGATTGGAGGGGTGTGTGTCGACGGTGTGAAACTTTGTTCCGATAAGCTTTAATGGTTGTTCTACACTCATTGAGTGCGTACAATAATGTGATATAGGGCTGGGGTTACGATGGGGTTCTACTCTCTATTGATTGCAGAAGCAGACACTGTGCAAAAATTATGGACAAATATCTGAAGTAAGGAGTGGCAGAACGAAGATTTTGGCATAATAAAATTAAAGTATTCAAAAATAGTTCATGGGTTTCCTTTGGGGTTTTTGGTAGAGTTTGAATGGGGTTTGAAGGAACTTATTGGTTTTGGAAGGAAAATCCATTGGGAAAGCTATTTCTAGTAGATATTCATATTAAATATGAAATTTCTGTCATTTTCGTTTCTATACTTCTTTCTTCCATAAACAGCCTTGAAAGATCTCTCAGTGTGCACAATAATTCCTGCCTGAACCATCTTTAAACATTAACAATCCTACTATCGAGTCCCAATTGCTTATGGATCCTATCATAACTTCAAATGCCGACAAAGGAGTCTTGTTTAAACAGCAAAAACTCGACTTAAGAGGCCATCCCATGGTAAATACAGAAATAGTACCTATAAATTATATCAGGTTGGTTGGTGGCTGACCGTGTTCCCTGTCTATTGGAACAGCTGTTGATTGCTGGGCAATTATGTGGTCTGCTCCCCGGGGAGAAATCACGGCAGCCAAGGACAAGCACAGTTACACTTACAGTTACGCTTACAGTTACGCCAGCCGGATGTAACAGTTACTGCTTGTGGTTAGTTACGGCTGCTAACCGTTAAGGGTCTTTCAATGTGCTGCTGACAGCTGCGGTGGTGGTTTGTCCCGCCTCTGCCCTGCTGTGCGTTAATTTGTCACTTGCAATGGATAAGCACTGTGTTGAGTAGCATCATCCATGGTGACATCTTTGTCCCTTTTGCCCATGCCCAGACAGATACGTGAAAATCTTTTGGGAGACATTTATTACCTGACTGGCACTGGCACAAGAGTATTCTCAATCTGTTCTGTTTGCATTTAAACGTTTTGCGGGTGGCTGGTAAGTTAAAGCTTTTTGGTCGCGAAAGTTTTGTTTCGACCGTTCGTCTCCCCCCCCCCCTGTTCAACCACAACAGCAATTTCGTCTATGGCACCCGTGAGAATTGAACGGAACAGAACAGAACAGAACAACAGCAACACTTGACTTTTCTGACACTCTTTGCCCCCTCCCCGTCAATTCCAAGCTGTTCACACTCTCTCTCTCTCCACTTAAAGTCTGGCAAAAATTGTGCACTCTTTTCTTTGCTATTTTCTCTCTCTCTCACGCTCTCCAGAGTGCAGCATCATAAATGTGGGTGTGAGAGCCACGTTACAGTTAGAGTGCGAGAGACAGAGAGTGTTACAGCTGGAGTGCGAGAGAGCGGGTGTGTGTTTGTGTTATATGTTTGTCTCGGTCGACACCACCCAAGCGACAATATAACAATAACATTTATTTGGCATTTTGCTGCTGTTTTAGCTGTTCTTATATCGTAAATATTAGCTCAAATTACATCATAAAATCATTTGATTCGATTTGACGTTTATTTTTTTTGGCTGCCTTTTCCTTGCTTTTCTCTAGCCTTTTGTGTACGACTGCGTCCTTCCTGGGTTCCAGAGAGAGCCTACCATAATGGTATATTACCCTTTGGGGTTGGCATTGGAGCAAGGGTTTATTTAGAGATTTTGCTGATTTTTTCTGGTGGTCTTGTAAATAAGGTTGTGACATGGCTATGGTCGTTGCTTGTAATGGGAATTGTTTTTGGGTAAATTTATGAGAAATGGAATCGTAGTGTGGTAATTGTCGGTTGTGAGAGGGGAAATAGTTGAACTGAAGGAGGACATTGGGATTAAAGAGAAGCATGCAAAAATGTGGAACAAATATTTGGAACATATGTGGAACATATTAATGCTCACAGTATTCCCTTTTGGTTAATAAGCTTTTAAAGTCTTTGTTTTAAAGGGTTGGGTATTATTATAATTCATCAAATATCCATCAATAACTAGATATAATTAGTCTTAATTTATTAAGCAATACAATTTGGGACATAATATAATATGATTATAAAAAACAAATGCAAACTTCGACTTGGAACAAACAAGTCCATTTCTAATCTACCAAATTGCATCAAATTACAGTCAAGGAAAAAAAAGTGTAACCTGAATTATAGAAGGGATCATAAATAAGCAACTCACGCACACACACACACACATGCACATATAAAACAAAGAGAATTCAAAATGGCTTCCATCAAGTAGGAAACATGCGACTGGCATGCATTATACATACATAAATACATATCTGTATGTACATATGTATACCCCGCACATATGCAAATGTATTACACCCCCAAGCCCCGCTCTAGGACCACTCCCAGCACTGCTCCAGCCCTGGGCCGGATGCAGACCGCGCCCTGGCACGCAGCATTATAAATTCCCACCATTCCAAAAATAAGAAAAAAAAAACGTAGAAGGAAAAGAAATAATAATATTATCAGATCGCGTGCAACAAACGAATGCCGCTCGCGTACGTGCCCCAGCCAAATGTGGCACGCAACCCAGAGGGCAGCTGTAGGGGAAGGAGTTGCAGCTGGAGTTGGGGCAACGCTTTGATGAGGCACGCCAATGGCAGCGATGGCTTCACGTTCCAGCTCCAGCGCCAAGTCTGACTCTGAGTCAGCTCTAGAGCTCGTTTTTTATTTATGGCTTAAAGCGGGTGCGAACGAGACGGGCATATGTCAGAGGGAGAAACACACAAATAAAATGGCAGCCATCGGTTGCCCGAAAAGAAAAAAATGTTGGCCTGCCTCTGCTTATGGCCTGAATGAGTCGCCATTAAAGTCATAAATACCCAAAAGCCAGTAATAGAAAGAGAGGGAAAGAGATGGGGGAATAGGAGGAGACGAAGTAGAGCCTAGAGGCTTGCGGGCCGCAACGTTTCTTTGGGCCACAAACAATTATTTTCAAATGTACGTTAATTATTTGCCACAAAAAGAAAAAAAAAAGAGAAAAATACGACGACGACGACGACGACGATGCATGCCATAAAATTTATGGATATATGATAGAGAGAGGCTTGCCAGCAGGCGGTGTGGAGGGGAGTGGGGAGGGTCCATGCTTTATGATATTCCCCCACCAGACCCAACAAATGCAAAGAAAAATTCGCATGCAGCAAAATGCAAAACACAAAAATCGCATTAGACCGCAAGAAAATAAAAAACCGGTCAAAAAGGAAAGCTAATTTTGTTTTGTAGTAATTAAAGGGAAATGGTTTGGGGATCCATTTGGAATGGATCCGCCTCCTACCGCTTGCGTCCAGCAATTCGCTCAGATCCTCTAGGTTCGGAGTGCTGCAAAGGTCTGCCAGAGGAGGGTGAAGGGGTTTTTAAAAGAATTATATTTAATATTAGTTTTTAAGAGTAATTTATGAAAGGAATATTTTTGGTAAGAATTAATCAGAAATAGTTATTAATATTTTTGAAATGTTCTGCTAATAATTCCTTAGGCTTATTCCATCCAGAAATGATCTATAATACAAATAGAATTCCCTCGGAACTGGGAAAGCAAACTATAAATTTTCAAAGGCCCAGCCAAAAGTGCTCTTTGGTTTCCCCTCTCTTCCTGCTACAGCATCCCAGCGATGTGTTATCTCAGTGGGTTAAAACAAGACAAACGTCTGGGGTCAGTGTGCAGCAACAATATTTGTTTAAACTCTGGGGTTGAAGACTGAGCAAACAAACAAACAAATGTGTGGGAGAGTGAGTGAAAGCTAGGCAAGGGTAATCCCCATCATCAAGCGTATAATCATCCTAATCAAAGTTGGAAATAAAAATCACAAATATGGCAATCATATACATATATTCATTCATGGTTATGGGTCATTTATACGAGCGGGCGGCAGTCGCCATTTAATATAGTTTTTTATAATTATTGCTACTTTATTGTATTGTTAAGCGATTAACTTTTTTCCTTTTTTTTTTCTTTTATTTTTGCTACCGTATCGTAAATGTCTGCCCTCCCCCTCTATAGAATATCATAAAAAGAATCGCCAAATGAAATCACAATTCGTTTGCTTTTCGTTTACCCTCCCACCAGTCAGTCAATCATTCAATCAGCTCAGACTTGTGAGACATAAACAGGTGTCATCCTCATCAGCCTCAATCCTCGTCGTCCGTCGTCGTTTTTGATTGACAATCGGATTTCGATGTCGCGTTTTTTTGCTGGGCTGGCGAGTCTCGTTTCATTTCGATATTATGGTTTATGACTGCACAGGAAATGTTCCATCTAATTTATAGTCTCGATTCTGTGTTTGCTTTAGTGTTTACTCAACCATTGATAAAGCCCCCAACACACGACTTGAGGCAGGACTGGGTAAGAAGTATTTAAAGTACTCTTTGGAATGCGAATTGGGTGAAGGAATCAGTGTGATAAGGGGCAGGGGAATGAGAGATGAATGCAAGGTAGAAACACAAAGTTTCGGCAGGAATTAATAAGGGAAAAAAAGGGAAACAGTTCAAGCATATGGAGAAAAAATAATGTAATTAAGAAAAGGCTAGAAAAGGTAAAATCATACGAAGAAAGTACCCAAGAAAGTGCCGCAGAAATTGCATCATTTTGAGATTTAATTTTTAAGCAGAAAACAATAGAAAAATATGCAAAAAAAGTATTACTAAAGATCTATAGAAGGAAAGTGTACAAGGAATAAATAATTAATAAGCAAAGAAAAACTTTATTTTGTGCAAGTTAAAAAAGGCAAACCGAAACCCCTACCAAAAGTGCAAACCAATCAAAGAACGCTTTCTGCAAATATTTCCCCAAACAACACTTATAACAATCAACATTCTCGGCACTTCGTCTTTATTATTTACCACCTACCTTTTAGTCAGTAAACCCCAACTAAACCAAAAATAAGCCCACCAAATCCCTCCCCGGGCGCCTCCAATATAAATTCGATACACTCGAATGGTATATCAAAGTAAATTGAACATCATATATATTCGTATATATAACAACACACATGTGCCACATACACCCGATAGATACGAAATGTACAACTGTCTGTAGGTGTTCCGAGGGCTTTGGCAGACAACAGAAACAGTACAAATTTCTGGTTATTACTAATATCGGGAGAGCCAATACAAATACCGCACGGAAAATGTACGGGGCCACATATATATTTCGTGCTGTATTTGGTGAACTAAGCCCAAAGTAAATGACACAATGGTAACAAGTCCGTGACAAGCAGAGAGAGAGGAGTGTGTGGAGTGTGTGGAGTCCTATGCTAATCCCATCGTGTCAATCACATGCATAAAGCAGACCTAGATGAGCCTCAAACTGAAATTGGACTTTAGTTTTTTTGACTGGCCTGTGGAGAAGGGTAAATGTCATCAGCAAACATTGATAGCTGCTGATAACGATCCGAAACCAACTGCAGCCAGTGGCCATTTTTAATGGCTTATCATGGACTCCACACAGCTGAGTATCCTCCTATCCATATCTTTGGGTGCTGTAATAATTTTCGATGTGTCAGGGATCGTGGAACTATAATCACAAATTCTTTTACTCTTTCAGCTCTTTGTCTCTCCCTCTGCTCGATTATTTATGTGGTATACATTTTCTGTGCATATTGACACATTAAATCTCAATGTGTCATGTGGCATTAGGGTTTTTTTTATATGCCCCAAACATGGACAATGACGAAAATGAAGAGACAATTCTAGTTGGGAGCTTCACTTGTGTGTTTTGATGGGTGAGACAAGCTGATTTCTTCAATGAAACGAACACTTTTTGTACTAAATTCAGAAGAAACTAAAAAGGAAACAGGTGCAGAAAATTATGCTAACAGGGAGCTGGTTCTAAAGGTTATTTAAATCTTTTAATTAAAGGATTTTTATGGAAAAAATCTCTTTTACATTTTCTTTTTTTGCATATTTAGGTATCCCATATTTTTGTTCAAATTTCGCGCCATTATCTTGAAGGTGTCTGAGACGTCTGGAGAAAGTCATAAAGATAGCATATCGTGGGATATTAATTACCCATTATAGTCATAAATGATTCATGGACGTGAAAGCTTTGAATGATAATGATTGATGCACTCTGATGAAAATATATAAAGAACTTTAGTTTTTCTACAAGTAAATAAAGTGGAAATTCACTTTTTGGGCGTGTTGTGCCTAAAATTCTTCGAATTAAATTCCGCAAATGTTTGAGAGTGAAAAGAAATGACGAAAGAAAAAACTGCCATTTAATAATGATTGCATAGATTTGATCGTAAATGTCGCTATTTAGTTTTTATTGGAAGTAATACTAATTTTTATTGGTTTATGGCCTTATATTGTTTTAATCAATATGCCCGCCGCAAAACCCAACGGCAAAGCGCTTATCTACAATGCCTTTTGACGTTCCTCCCCCCAGATAACACCACACAGGGGAAAAAGAACGTTCGGCTGGCTGGCTGGCTGGCTGGCTGGACGGCTCGTTTGCTAGCCACGTTTCCATATCACTCGAAATGTGTATTATTGAAGCAACAGAAAATAGAACTGGTAACCCAGCGCGGTGGGTGTGAGTGGGAGAGAGAGAGATAGAGAGAGAGGAGCAGCCAGGCCCAGGACTTATTGACAGGGCGGGCGTTTATTTGATTTCCACCTCACTAATCTAATCGCGAAAAACCTGCCAGAACCAGCCACAGCCAGCCATTGAAACAAAAGTACAAGGAGGCATCAGGGCAGGCAGCAGAAACCCCCAGGCAGATTGCTGGGAGGCTAGAGAATTGTTTTATTGCCACACCCCAAAATGAAGTGGGGCCGCGCGCTGTGACGTGAACAGGCACATGCCCCAAAAAATAAATAGGCCTGTGCCATGCAGCTACAATTGTAGTTAGAAAACTAGAACTGATGGAGAGATATTACATTTGATTGCTGTAGAGAAAGAATAAAAGTCATTAAAATATATTTAAATAGAGCAAAACCTCTTATATCTTTCTGTCCTTCAGCTTTAACCTTACAATCTGAATTTTAAGCAACCAAAAACTTGACCTTACTCTTTGTTTAATTTCCTCAGCTGAAATCAAAGAATATTACTCAGTCCCAGAGTCAAAAGAGTTCCCCACAAGTCTCCTCCCCACATCCAGCCAACTCTTTGAATAATAAATAAAGCAAACTTAAGTTGCCTTGTCGGCTTGACCAGGTGGATTAACCGACAACAAAAAACGGCAACGGGCAACGGGCAAAGGCCATAAACGTTAATTGCATACCAACAGATTTTATGGGCTTAATGGATATCGTCGATATTGTCGATATCGTCGTCGATGTCGTTCGTCTTGACATGCGCTCTCGGGTCATAAATCGTAAGCGTGTTCACGTGTGTGTGTGTGTGTGTGTGTGTGTGTGTATGTCTCCGCTTGTGTATTTAGTCTTTCTCTCTCTCTTTCGCGTGTGCATTGACATTTGCATTGCTCTCTCTTGTTGTTTCTGTGGCTTTGCGGCTTGCGCTGAAGTTTCAAAGAGTTGGGGGGAGGAGGCAAAGACGAGACCACGGAGACAAACAAAACACGAAAAGATAACAGCAAAAACTGCATATGCACAAAATTTGCATCAGCAGGCGTAGGCAGTAGGGGGAAGGGAAGGGGATGGTGGAACATAGAAAGAGCTAGAAGTTGATTGCGGGAAGGAGCTTTTTGGGAGTTGAGGAGCTTTCACCATAGGAGAACAGATGCCCAAAGGTCTTAAGCGTTTCTTTAGTCAGCGTACAGTGAACAATTTGGAAGCAAAATGAAAGTAAAGAAGGCAAAAATACATCTGAAGTGTATGATAATCAAAGTGTATGATATCAAAGACCGAGAGGCTATCCTTTTAGTAAAATTTGCTCTGAAAAGACACTAGACCAAAGAAAAAGCTCCTCCAAAATGTAATCCATGAAATAGCCTTCTTCCCACTCAAATATTTAAATTATTATAATTGAGTTGTTTTCTTTCCTTTTCCAAGGCACAACTAAACCAACAAACAGACCCACAACAGCTCTCCGCACTTCAAAAAACTCCAATTAGAGACGCTGAATGCTAATTGCTGTGAGATTTTACTCGCTCTCTCTCTCGTACTCTTTCTCCTAACCTCTTTGTTTAGATTTTTCATTAAATATTGGTAGTTTTTGAGAGGATGATCAAACCATTTGGTATGTATGTTTTATAGTTAAATTGATTTACGATACGAAATTAGTCAATAGAATCCACAGACAAACAAACAAACAGCAAGCTGCTGCTGGCCAGCATACACACAAATTTCGTGAATGCCTTTGGCCTGGCACATAAATCAAAGCGTCTCTTGGGATCAATCTCTCGCCCTCAACTTTTTTTGGTGGCACTCCGAATGGGAATATCATAAAAACGAAGCTTGAACAAATTTTGGATTTTTATGAGCTAATTGGCCATTGGAGGTGGATCTATGGCAGGTAAACGATTTCTTATAAAATTATACATCTTTCAGTGGAAACATACTTATATGGAGATGGGGAAAAGCGCGAACCGCACGAGCTCAAGTTAAAGTTTGACATAAAGACAATGCCACAGCTCTGTGTTGTGGAGTATCCGGGAGATTTGGGAAAAACCCCAAGTAACCCAAGCGAAGGTCAGACGAATTTCAGGGCACAAAACAGAGAGACTGATTAATGTGTGACTAAGAATTTGGGATAAGTCAGGGGGGTGTCTTATGGGTGGGTTTTTACAGCAGATACTATACAAATTCGGATCTTTTTGGGATCAAAAGTAAAACTCTTTTTGCTAGCAGTAATTTAAGATCTTGTATAGAGATTCTTCTCTAAGAAAATGTACACCAAAAGAGGAGTATACATTGGAGATTCCTCTATTAAATTCCGTTCTATATACTTAAGCTGAACACTTACCAGGTTGTGGCTGCGCTGGGTATGCGGGCTTCTTCATCCACTCGTAGTACTGCGGTTTCTGTGGCGATGTTCGATTGTTGTTGTTCACAGTGACACTGTTGTTGTTGTTGTTGTGGGTGGATGGACTGTTGTTGTTGTTGTTGCCAGCAGCGCCACTCAGATGATGGGCAAGATGGTGATGCGGCGAGGAGGCCGATGTGGGTGCACCTGGGCTGGAGATCTCACTGCCCGAAACGGTAATCGGTGGCGATGGCAGTCCCTCGGCTATGTGCTGCTGCTGCTGTTGCTGTGCATGAATGGGCGGTGCCTCGGCGCCCAGGCTGCTGTTTGTCTCGTTCAGTTGTGTGCCGCCGATAGTGGGTCCTGGTCCACCGGCGGAACTGCTGCCCGAACTGGCGGAGCTGCTGGATCCAGCGCTGGCCAGACCTCCGCCAACATGGGCATGATGCTGCTGCATCAGTTGGTGGGCCGATGCGGGTACGTTCTGGACGAAATTATCAGACGCCGCAGCGCTGGAGGCGGGCGTGTGCCAATCCCCGGCCGCTGCCGCCGAGTGGAACATGTGATGGGAGTTGTAGTACATCTGATGGGCGGCGGCGGCGTGATGTGCCGCATGCGAGGAGTCCACATCGCCCAGGAACTGATGATTCGGCGGCGTGTGATAGTTGGGCGTCCAGTTCCAGGGCTGGCCGGCGGCGGAGGCATAGGCCAGATTGGCGGCACTATGCTTTTGCGTGTAGGGCAGTGTATTGTAGTAGTGTGAAACCATTTTGAGGGTCTCTGAGCTCTCGTCTCTCAATTTGAGGTTAAACGCGATTGTTGATTAGTTGCTCTGAGCCGGCTGTGTGATATTAGTTGCTCCAGCTGTAGGCTTGACTTAATCCTTAAAGGTTTACTAAATGTTTTTTTTTGTTGCTTTCAAATGTAATTGCACATTTTATCGGGTTTATTTGCGCATTCGTATTCCGTTAGCTTTCCACTTTGAGTCTCACTTTTGCTGATCTTCTCTCTCTCTTCCCACTCTCTCTCTCTCTGCTCTTTCACAAACGCACGCACACTCTCCGACCGCACAGCTTGCACGCTTGCACTTGGCAGAACTTATCGATTTGGGTATTTTTTATTTGCGTAAATGTTGGTATTTTCGGTGCACTCACTTTCGCGCAGTTTTAACTTTTGGTTCTCTTGATTTGGTTTCCGTTTTGCGGTGTTGCGTTGTTGCGACGTGAAGCACGTTAAACGTACTGAACACAGAAAGCAAAGTAAAGGCAAATTCAACTGATAAAAAAACCACCACCAGCAGCAGGCAGCAACCCACACACACACACACACACACACTGGTTGTCTCGCTTGCTCACACGCGCTTTGCCTTAAGCTGGTTTTTTTTTTAACCCTCGTTTCCGTTGTGCATTCGAAATTCAAGATGGCTTATGTTTGGCCGCAGCTGCTGTCTCGTTCTGTCGCGCTGTGATGGCTGCTGGCAGGTAGCCACGCCCCTTGCTGCAGCATTCAGGTAAGGTAAGCCAAAAGGGGTTTGTTTTCTCTTCTCTTCTCACCTTTACCTTTACCTACAGGCCGCATTCGATTTGTACTTTAATTGCAATTGCCGTTGGCTAATTAAGTAATTGCACGCCTTGTATTATGCAATTAGTGGCTATAAAATCATATTTCTACGATCATAATCTCATCGGTGGTTATGTCTTGAACAAATGTCTCGCATGTAAAGGATTTCCTATTCTTTTACTACTCCCCCAAGTGCCAATCAATGTTTTACTATACAGATTTTGAGAGTTTTATAGGCATCAAGTACTCCATATATGCACAGTCCTATTGTATTATCGTGTTTGATACGGACTTGGCTCCATTGTCCAGATATTTGTTGTTTGCCAAGCAATTGTCGTTTACGAGTATATGTATGATTGTTGCTCTAATTGCCTCATAATTGCTGCCTTTGGATCGGTTAGGATACTGACAAGGTGCCACCATCATTGTGCTTGACTGGGGGAGGCTAAGGCGGAATGGAACTGAAGGGCTTCGATAAGAAGCTATCGAAAAATATAGAAAAACAAACTGCAACTCACTGTTTTGACTTTTGTATACTGATAAATGGGCACTAGAGATGTAGGATAGAATTATGCTGCCTTACCTTATATAATATCCCAAGTCTACATTCTTTAACTCAAGTTCCAGCGTTCTACGAAATGCCACTGCACTGGAGAGATTTGCAAGAAAAATCTATAAGAACTTTAGGCTATTTTCATACTGATCTTCCACCATTAAATAGCAGATTTTCGTTAATATATCGAACAATGTTGTCCACATTTTTTCAGATGATGCAGCTCAAAGGAAATTGATGAAATTTGAACATTGATCCTATTTCATTCACTCAAACCCACACCAGAACTTCTGGCAAAACAAAAGATTTGAGAAACCGTTACAAAAACCACCGAATCTACCGTTTTAGGCGTAATCTTTGTTTGCCATTCCCCAGAAAAGTCAACTCCCTCGCTAATCCCAAAAACAAGAAGACAGCAAAGATGAGCCTCACCTCGCGCCGATTGAGTAATCCCACGGGATTCCAGAAACTCGAGAAGCATAAAGCTATAAAGAATACATTCATTGATCATTCTAGACCTGCAAATGTCGCGTCAAATAATTAGAAATGAATACAGCTGTGACAATGGAAGCAAAGCTGGACATGGTTAAGAGCAGCAGCAGCAGCAGCAGCAGCAGCAGGAGGACCAGGAGCAACAGCAACAGCAACAGCCGTTGGCCTCGCGAGGGAGGTACTTAAAATTCACTTATTAACGCTGGGCGCAGGAGCGAGCTGTGTTGTGTGATGTGATCTACCAGAGAACTGGTTCGCTTCGAGCACACAAAAAACCCCTTAATGTCCGTAAGACAAAACATTGTAAAACAATTGAAAGGGCCAAAGGACGGGTAACAGAAGAAACGTTTTATGATTGCGCGAACGCGACCTAGAACGGGAGGACACCAAATAAGGCTTATGGAGAGACATCGAGGGGCTGGGTTGGGCTGGCATCGCATCTGATCGTGCCTGAGATCATAAAGTTCACACAACAATTAGGCAGCCACAGCCCAGATTTTTGCTTCGTTTTTTTTTCTTTTCGCAAATCGTCAACAATTCGAAGGAATTTACTGCGTGGGCAGGGCAACCGGGTAGGTGCCTAGGTTGCAGCTCGATTTCGGCTGGGTTCTGGGGTCTGGCACGGGCAAGTCATGTAACAAGGTAAGAAGGTTACCTGGAAGTCATTAGGGGCTTACACAGGCTCATCCGAAAAGGGAGGTATGTAAACATATGCCGTACAAATATTTACACACAGAATGAATCTAGTCTAGAATGAATCAAAGATCTTTAAGAAGAAGTTGGATCATGTATTTGCATGATAGATTTTGAGATCTCTTCATCAGATTTCTGTCTAATTTATGCTCTTCTAGTATATCCAAAAAGATTAATCAATTTGTGCTTCAAATGTCTAAGATGCCTCTTAAAACGCTTCTTCTGTTATAACTGGATGCAATCATTATACTTATTTAAGCCAGTTTAGCATCCAATTAGAGTTAGAGAGAATATTAAAACATCTAAACATAATTAAACACACAACAATGAGGCATCCTTCTTCCACATAAATTGTCTATGAATCAAAAGTATTTTGAAATGCATCAACATAAATTTATTGATCCCATCCTCTTACCGATCCGCACTGAACTCATCCCAGCTCCAATAAAACCTTATCCCTGATCTCTAAAACACTCTAATGCATCTCTATTCAATCATCATAAATTAGCATCTGTCCCAAGGGAGGACATAAACAGATTGTAAAGAACTCCAGAAAAAATATTTATATATTTTTGTATTTTCTTCAATTGTCTTAATAAATCCAGCCATGTCCAAGCCCATAAAGCAGACTCCAAAATGAAACTCGAGGGGCAATCAGCCAAAGCTAAAGAGATATTATAACGAATATATGTAAGTCCAAACATGTGTATAACGTATTTACCGTCGCCAGACTAGGAACGATGACAGATTGGAATGGGCTTTGTCGTGCGGCTTCGTTTAACGTTTTGGAGAGTTTTATGGCCGTTGGCCCCGCAGCAAGCCCATGTCCGCACTCCTACGAGCAGCAGGCCAGACCCGCTCCCCTCTCTGCCGCAGAGCAAGTGCATTTTGTGCGTTGTACGAGGTAATCGCAGTACCCTCCAGCACCTCCATAGAGCTTTATGGGTGCCGCGACACTAGCGATAAAATATCTTTGTTAATAAAACAAACTAAAAATGAAGGAAAACCCCTAAAAGGTTTCAAATGGGGAATATCCGCGATAATAGTTGCAGACATTAAACATTTTTCTGCGTATATTTTTGATTTTGCTAAAAAATAGAATTTATTTCATTTCTCAAAGTGTATTTTCTACGTTTATCAATTGTCACAAAAAAAATATTGTATGCAAGGTATAAAGTAACAAATTGTTAAGTGTAGCGCGAAGAGTTAAAAACACGATTTTAAAAGTTTCACTTAAAAACAAATTAAATACAAAAAGGAATATCATTTTATCTCTTCAAGTACAAAGATCTCACATCGAGTGCCACGAAAACGAAGTGCACAGCAAAACGAACAGAGAAATCGCGAGTTTATAAAGATCCACAAAAGATCCATCGACTTGTTTTTGTTTTTAGTTTCTAGCATAAGAACAGGCAACATTGACCCATTGATCAGTTTCAGTAGTAAAAGCGTATAAAAAATGTATAATTTTATTCTATTTTTCGTTTGTCTTTTGGGGTTGGTAGCCCAAAGATTGGTTTTGATTTTGATTTGGAGGCATTGCTGATTTTTCTGAACTACAATAGGGCGGGATAACATTTCTTAAGAAAGTTGTGTACAATTTCAGGATGCAGATGCAGTCTTATACAAGGTTAAAATAAATCAATTTTAAATATTCTTCGACTGGATTCAGACTTTGTGGCTAATATGGCAGTCCATTTAATTTGATTAAATTAAAAATTCATTTTTAAATCAGGTTTTATAAGCATTTTTGTTTAAATACTAATGACTTTTGATTATCATTCGAATAGAGGAATAGTATTTGAAGAAACAATGAATTTAAAACGGATATAAAAGGCAATTAACAATGAAAAACTGACTGACAAATATGGAAGCCAAAAGTTTACCACACAAAATATGCCTCTAAAATGTGTAAATTAAATGGAATTATGTGCTTTAGGGTATTTGTTTCAATATTATTGAAATTCCATAAAAAAGTGTGAATAAAAGAAACAAAATAGACTCTATGGAAACAATTTAAAATGTGCATTTGTGTGAAGAGTAATGAAAATACAGTCTCCACAAGGTTTTAGACTCGTTAGACCCAACATAGTTATTGGCCATTCAACGCCTTCCAGATCACAATTCAAACAACAATTTAAGATTCTTTCTGTACAGCTATAAGTACAATTTTTGCTTTTGGAATACCTTGCACAAGACCTTGGTTAAATGTAGAACAAATGTATCCATTTTGTGACTTGATAGGACTGTTTCAGCAATGCCATACACCAACGAGAGCAGCTACCGCCCAGCTTAATTAGTACTTTTGCGGCTTTGTTACAGTAAAAATTACCCGATACACATGCCAATCGAATTGATATGTACACACGGAGGAGATACACAGATAAACGGATACAGATACAGATGTACATAGCTAATGTCTTAGGCCCTTAGATCGCTACAGATGTCTATTTATATATTTACAGGAGGAGGTGGAGCAGGAGTAGGTGGAGCAGGAGTAGGTGGAGTAGTGAAAACTACGCCGAACCGAGCACCTCATTCAATATCATCTCGCGGGTCATTAGCTGTCCATTATTCACACGCGTCCGGGATCGACTGCGACTGAGTTGTGCCCGCCGTTCGGCACCCGCCGGTCGTTGTCTGCGCGCCTGTCTATTCCGCTGGCCAAAGGCCGAACCCGTTTGCAGTGCCTCCAGCAGGCTGTCCATGACGCCCTCCTGGGCCTGTGCCGCATCCATATCGACCAGCGCACGCTTCTGCTGTTGTCGCGCCATTTGCTCCCGCGCCGATTGTTCGCGTGCCTCCTGCATGCGTTGCTTCTTCTCGAGCTCCTCGCGCGCGCGCACATTATCGTTGTGGGCGGACTTGAAGGCATCCTTGAAGGTCTTGATATCCGCAAAGAACTCTTCCATGGTGTATTTGCTGGGATCAAAGGCATAGTACTCGCTCAGGTCTTTGTATAGCTTCTCCATTTGCAGCTGCATTTTGCCTGTAAAAAAATAAGTTCAATCATTTCTGCGGCAGCTAGAGGAGGGGTTATCCAAGACCTACCCAACACATCGACTTGCTGTCTGCATTCCTCTGCAAATTTACCCATCACCTCACAGAACTTATCATCATCGCATTGCGGCACTTTGTTGTTCTGCAAATCCGTTTCCAGATTCTTAACCGCTGAATTCATTTGCCGCATTGCCTTCTGTATGGCATCCATGTTCACACGCGACGCCCGATCCACATGCGACAAATCGTTGTAAAAGTTGAGCGCATCGGGGAACTTCTTTTCCACCAGATCAGCCAGATAATGGAGCAGCGTCTGCTTGTTATCCGCATCCTTGGTGTTGGTTAGCTTCGTCAGATAACTGATCTCAAAGCCAAAGGCTGCCTCGTTCTTGGAGCCCGAATTCATGTAGTTGCCCAGCAGCAGTATGAGCTCCAATATTTTGGAGAACTTTTTGCTATTGTGCATCTCCTCGCAGGCAGCTGTGCCGGCCACAATGTCGGGCTTGATGTCCGTCACCATGTCCGCATAAGTGAGCTTAAAGTTGAGATTGTGCAGGCGCGGCGACAGGCGTTTGATTTCACCTGAAAGAGGGATAAAAATGTAAGTTATATTCCTCTTTTTTATAGTGCTTCCTCTCACCTATGGTCGCTGCAAACTGTTCAATGGCCGGCAGTGGTTCACCCTTTGTCTTGATCTCCTGCAAACGCTTCAGCTGCTCTGGCGGCGGCAAATATTGTATCAATTGCTGCAGAATATTCGACGATAGTATAGCCGTATCGCAGCGCAGCAAACAAATCTTAATCTGTTCATATGACAAATGCTTCAGGGAGCCACCCAAAAGTATAGCCAAATTCTGTGCCGACTTGGAGTCGAGCACGCGCAGATCGACCGTCTTTTTGGTCAACGTTGTTGGCTTGTCCACCGCATCCTTTTGCTCTTTTTTCACCGGTTTGGAGGAGAATTTCATGGCCAGTTCGGCCAGGAAATCATCTTGTGCCAGCTTATCCTCCTGGCACTTGACCCAAAACGCCTTCTCGGACATCTTGGCGGGCACAATGGCCTTCCAGTTAGCGCGCTTCATCGGGTTCTTCACGTCCCACTTTTTCTTGGGCTTCAGGCCATGCGGCAGTACCGGCACCATGGGTCCCATCATCATGGGTGGCGGCGGTGGACCTCCCGGTCGCATCATGCCCGGCATCATGGGCGGCGGGGGTGGACCACCACCCATGCCAGGCATAGGCGGAGGTGGTGGCGGTCTGGGTCCACCCATGCCAGGCATGGGCGGTGGTGGCGGCGGGCCACCCGCTTGCCCTGGCATAGGTGGCGGCGGCGGTGGTGGTGCGCCTGCTCCGCCCGGTGGTGGCGGTGCCATGGGTATGTTGACCTTTGGCAGCTTATTGGGCGACGGAGCTGCCACACCATTCGCCTCCATCAGCTTGACCTTCTCCTCGAGATGCGCGGCCTTGGCCTCCGCCTCCTGCTTGGCGCTCTCCAGCTCCTCGATTTTCTTTTCGTACTCCTCCGAACGCTTCGACTCCTTGGCCTTGGCCTTCTCCACAATATCGTCCAGCAGCAGCGAGGTGTCAATGTTAAAGTCGCGATTGGCAAAGTTCGGATCGCAGTACCCCTTGTGGAAGACAATCTGTGAGATGCATTCCTCAATCAACTGATAGTACGCAGGTCGGAAGTAAAAGTCGTCGCGAATGTACAGCAAATGCTGCAGAATGGACAGGAAATACGGCTCCGAGTTTGTGTCCGTAATGAGGTTCTTGAGCACATCGAAACAATCCTGAGCATCGTCCATGTTGAAGGTGACATTATCGAAGCGCTGCACAAACTCCTCAAAGTCATCCTCGCGTATCTCGTTGAAGATCTTGAAGTGCTGCTGCAACGCCTCATTGTTGCTCGTCTCCACGATCTTCTTGAACTCATCCAAACGATCGTACAGCCCCATGCGCATAATCTCGCACCTCAAATGCAGGCGGAAATTCAGATCCGTGGGCGTATTTGTCAGCGTGTTGATAAAGATCAGGCTGTGGCAGGCCAACTCTCGCTTGGGATCCTGTTTGTCCGAGGCAAAGAGAGCATCCACAATCGGTCGAAAGCGTTCGCTGGACTTGTACGATGTCGCCGCTATGGTGGTGATGGCTCGGAGCACCTTCTCGTAGCCATTTCGCTCGTAGACAATGCAAAAGGATGCGAGTAGCTTGAGGGCCTCGCACATGGTCTGCGGCTTTCGGGGATCCAGCGACTGTGCCAACAGCAGCACCACACTATGCTGATCCGGCACCAGCACCACATTGAGTCCCCACGTGTTGTTCATGATCGCTTTGAGGCATCGTATCGCCTCGAATTCGATGCGATCGTAGGTGCGATCCTTCTTGGCTCTCGACAGCAGTTGCTCAATCTGTCCGATGCCCGCCTCCCCGAACTCCTTGATCCACGAAATGGGATTGCTGGTGAGGGCCACGCGCAATGATTCCACGCACTGGTAGACCTTGTGCTCGCTGTGCTCGCCATTCTGCAGATATTCCACATAGTCGATGGGCTTCTCGAAGCGCGAGTGCGTATTCCGCTCCAGCGAGTTTTTGCCTGGTTGAAAGAAGAGACGAGAGTTACAGAGAATATTGCATTAGTGTGGCTTTAAAAAAGGTTACGAGTGGGCTGCATATCTTATCAAATAATGCTCCCAATTAAATCCCATTAACACGCAATGGATGATTAATCGAATGACCTCATACTAGCACACTTTTCACACACATTTTTTGCCGATTCATAGCTGAGTTGATAAGAATATAATATGATAACTCTAAGATACAACAGGTGCATTGGTAGAGCACTTAAATTGTGATGCAAAAAACATTAGCTTGGTGCATATTTACATTTAAATAGATTGAAAAACCTCTAGGGTTCTCCAATCTGCGGCGTTCCCGCGCTAAATTTGTGTGTATAATCAGTGGGTTCTACCGTTAAGTTTTGTTAGTGGTTCTACCCATATTTGACAATGGTGATTCATTCGACTTTATCTTTTGGGCCCCCCATACTTTTTTAACACAATTCTTTGCGCGACTAAAGTGGAAGCTAGATAATAAGAACCACTAAAAATTGTGCAAAGCTTCAGAAATACTTAGATATAAGCATGACGAGGAATCTGGCACACGGCATGCATTTTGTTTTAGCATTCTACCCGAAGTCTTGTATTTTGTATTCTCTTTTCGCTTGTGCAACTTGCTGGCGTCACCTATGGAAGAATAATCCACAGAGACATGGCATTATTTCTAGGCTGTTCTCCAGCTCTTATAATATGCCGCTTATATGTAGTTTTTACATTAATTTATTTACCTAATTTGACCTTGGAGTTCCACAAGTTTCAGTTATTTTTATGGCTCGTAAAATATTCACAAAATTCCAAATGAAAATCATCAAGCTTCTGATTGACACAATCAATTCAATTGATTCTAACAACAAATGTGAAGTATTTTATAGTTTTTCCACATGTAAACACATTTAAAATGTTGAACTAGCCAGATCACATCCGCTGCTGTACAGTCTAAAGTTTATACCCAGAAAATAATAATGGTAGGGCGTAGATGATTATGTTCTTAGCATTCTAAGAACTCGCTCTCCAGAACACAATTATTCAGTGTAGTTTCACTGCACAACCTTATCCCAAAACGCTTGTTAGCAAAAAGAAAACCTCGAAATACAATCCACAAAAATTAGCCTTGAAGTGGGGGGGGGAACCTTCCCCCATACACCACAACACACCCACTCCAATCATTCCGCTTAATATGCAATCGAAAAAACATTCAAATTGGCCCTCCCCCATGGCAAAGACTCCCGATATGGATACAAGTAGCCATCGGAGAGGCCTCAAAGTACTCGGGTACTGCGCTGCTCGTACACTAACTGTTTTATTAATTAACTCTGTGAGAGCCAAACGAAGCGTGTTAATGAACGGATTTCAGCTGTTTGTTGGCCAGCAGTCAAACCGTTGTTTAAGCTTTCAGTTCATTTCGCAAACAAGTGGCAGAGGCAGTGGCGGGGGGTTTGGTTCTGCCACACTAAACACGACCCATAAAGCAAATGTTTACTTTATATTCGGTTTATTTATTGTTTACTTGAATATTCCCGCAAGCAGGCTGGACCACGCTCACACCCCCCCCCAGCAGCCAATCCGCACTCAGCTCAACCTCCAGTCAGGTGGGTTTGCTTATTGGCAACATCATCATTATTTATTTTCAGCCGATTTTGTCATAAACTGTATTTAACGCTTTTATTTACGATTATTTTTGCATTCTAATGAGAGGAAAATTCGATGGATGACTTTTATCGACTATCTGATGCCCTGTAATCTTCATTTGGGAGAAGTTTAGAAGAAAAAGTTTGTAAATTTGAGCGGGAAAATAGCTGAGAGCATCATTACATATTCCATATTCTTCGGTATCTTCGGAAGCGGAAGTGGCAGCGCAAAACAAATAAAATAATTTTAGACGCTTACTTCAACCCGTAACACGCACCAAAGTGAATGAAATATACCCTGCCACTGCACATGTACCGTGTGTAAATTCAGAGAGCAAAGAAGAGAGCAAAAGCTTTCTCTCACATGCGAATTTTACCTTGTGCTGGTCTCTCTCTCTGTCTCCCACTATTTTGGATGCACTTGCTCATGGAGAGCACAACCACAAGCACACTGCTGTTCACGCTCTTGACACTTGACGTAATTAAAATTGTATAATATGCATGGTTTAAAAATTCAATTTTCAATGTCTTTGTATACTTAAAATATTTATATTTCCATATGACTTTATGTCACGCAGTCGCTTGTGCTTGTACGAGAATAAAACGTACGATTATATACATATATTATAATATTTGATAAAAAGAAAGAGAACGAATGAGCAGAAGTAGTACGGCTATGTACAGTTCAGTCAAGGTTAACGCACAAGTAAACCGTTACAAACGATAAGACAGAGAGAGACAGAAACTTTTGATGGCGTCGAGAGCATTTACTTCGCGACTCCTAACCTGATAATGGACCATGGACCATGGGCCATGGGCACAGGGGCAATTAACTGGAGCGAGACGAGACGAGACGAGTCGAGTAGATTCTTCAGTTAATGTTGGCATTGAGAACATATTTTCAAGATACGCAAAGAGAGCTCGTTACAGTGGTAATTGCTTGTGGTTCATAACATAATTGTGCTGGCTTATGGAAAGACTGGGAAAAGCTGATGAAGGAAATGGCAGAAGTGGAAATGTTTAAAAGTGGAAATGGAAAAAAAAGATAACAAATTAGAAGAGACCCTAGTTGATGGAATTTACCTTTTAGATGCTCTATGATAGCTTTCTTACTAGAGATATTTATTGGTTGAATCAAATTTATCCCAACCGATGCACAAGCGAAAAGTGCAAAAAAGAGGATGTCCAAGAATTAAAAAAAAACAATCTCTATGGCATCTAAATAAATAAGTCTATGATATATTGCGCCGATTCTAGCGCATCTATCCTATATACAGCCTTCATCAGTAATGCAAATCTTTGCCAACTTTTAGCGAAATATTTTTAAAATTGTGTTAATATTTTGTATATAGAAATAATGTGCAACATTTCCAATACTGCCCATGCATTACTTTCTAGCAGATCGTTGACATCATATTCATCATAAAACCGCCAAATAGCGGTGATATCTTGTATAAAAAAAGAAACAAAAGTGGAGACAAGTATGAAGCATATTGGCAAATAAAACAAAGGAGAAACAAACAGAGGGACAGACAACAGAGAAATTTCACGAGAATTCAGACACAGTGCATACAAACACGCACTCTGATAACCACACGTACACCCGTATACCCCACCGTGGTTACCGTTACCACTAGGTCTTTGGGTAATCTTATCAGAATGGAATGCAATAAAGTCGGAAACACACACAGAACAAGGGAAACAAGAGAATGAAAGTATTGAAATGAAAAGTCGATTTACCTTTTAGATGCCAGAGTATCATCTTTTGACGCTCCTCCTTGGACTTGGCCAGCAACGGTTCCCGTTTGTCCTTGGGTATATTCATATCCTCGATGATTTCCAAGAACTGAGCATCCACCTGAGCCTCGCTTAGCTCCTGTATGTAATGCTCCACATCTTCGACACCACCCAGCACGCCGTCATTTTCCAACGAGGTGGGTCGACCGCCGTGAGTCAGAGTGCCGCTGTTGAAGCTATTGCCTTTCGATTTGGATGGTCGTCCGAACAGGCTCTCCAGTAAGCCACCGCCTGTGGACTTTGACTTCTCATGCCGAGACATTCTAGAATTATTAAATGGTAAACCAATTAATATTTCATTTTGGTAAGGGAAAAAACAACGTAAGCAGACCCGAGCTTCTTGAGACGCATTTTGCCGACAAATGGATTTTTTTTTTTGGTTTTGGGACATGCGCAGCTCCCAACAGCTGTTCTTTGTTTACAGTTGAAGCACAGAGACAGAGAGAACTGAATTTGTCGAGCTGCAGAAACCGATTGATGATGGCTTTTGTCTGACGAATGCAATCGATGATGGAATAGGTGATGTGTCGATGGTGGTACGTGGAGGCAGGGAATGGGAAGTCATTATCAGCTTGTGGTTTATTTACAATTGATCAGGGAAGGCAGAGCATCCCCCCACCACCACCACCACCTCATCCACTATCTCGCAGCTCAGTGTGGAATTTTCAATTAGCATGTAAATAATGAGCGGGAGGATGGAGACCAGAGAGCGCATGCTTTTCGATGGCTCATACGAAGCGTGAAAACGGTTGATTAAAAAAATAAACAAAACACAAACTCGAAAATAAACCAAAGCAATTAGATAAATACATGCATTAATAATCGCGCAAACTAATTTTACAAAATGATGTGATGAACGATAATCGTGTAGAACCAAAATAGGAAATTTCAACAAGTTGGATTCACATTTCAACTATGGGATACCCTTTCCCTGATTTATGCATTAATAACGGATGATGCAAAAGTGATTTAAAAGATATGAATAGGTACGTCAAGATGTTAGAAATTAGAGTAAAAGATTTTCCTGTAAATCATTATTGGAATTTATTTCAAATCTCTTAACAGAACACTAAATCTACTCCGAGCAAATGTACCCTTTCAGAACACAGGGTACACACGAGAGAGAGTTTTGCGAGAGAGGTAGAGAGAGGCCAAGCAGTCTGTCTGTCGCGAGAGAGGTAAAAATTAATGTTTATGGCTGATTTGTGTGTGTGTGTGTGTGTGTGCGTATTGGCTATTGTGTGAATCATGTGGTTAGAGAACAAAATGCAAGCCGTTAAGATTTGAAGTGGCCTCCATTCGCGAGGATCGCTTGGGAACGGCGAACGCTTAGACAACGCATCCATCTAATGAATCACTAATGGAATCACATCATCGGAATCGGAGTTCGCCTCAGCAGTCGAAGTATGTCGATGTAGCAGAAAAAGGCAGACGAGCAACAGGTTTTGCGGATTCTACTTTTTATACCCTTGTCAATCGGAGGTATTATGATTATGATTAAAAGTTGGCAACGCAACAGCTTCGGTTCCCGTCTTCCAGTTCGCTCTTCGTTCCAGTCTGCCATTCCATTCCTATTGACTCTGTTTGATGGGCGTGCAAAACGTACGCAAATCATTCACAATTGTCAAGCAGAAATCACATTTAATGCCAATGTGAATGATGTGCTTGACAAAGTGTCGCTGTGTGTTCGTATGAGAGAGTGTGGGAAGACAGCAAGACAGCACTCGAGAGCGTCCACGTCGAGTGGCACAGAGCACAGAGTGGAGCGACAAGTTCATGCCAGGGCAGCGCAAAGCAAAGCAAATCACAATTTCTTTTCATGTCTAAGCATGTGTGGAGGAAATGCTTTCAACAAGATTTCTTTTACTTCAGAATTTTACCGAGCCGGTCGGCTGTTGCAATTGCCTTTTGCCCTGTCGAGAGAGGGGGTAAGGTTGGTGTTGCGTCTGTGGAATCTCTTTCTCTATTTTGTTTACACGGTTGCACTTTCTGCAGTGGTGTTTGTGCATGTGTGTGAATAGTTCAGAGGCCGCTGCAGCAACCACAAAACTAAAACTACAAGAAAGCCGCTGCTTTTGATACCCTTGCTATCGTTAACAGTTGCTATGGTGACCACCTGTATCCGATCTTGCCAGCTACGACTTACATACAGCATAAGGCAGTGAAGCATGGAGAGGCAGAATAAAGAAACAAACGAGCATTGACCCACCGTTTGATCAAACAACAAAATCACCATCAAACTAGTTATATCCTGTCATACCCTACAATTAGACGAAATGTAAACAAGCCCTATCGCACGAGAAAATGAGCCTTTGCCATTCCAGAACAGACCTGGTGTTGCCTGGAAATTCTAAGAAAGAGCCAGTTCAAATAAGAGTTTACAAACTGAGAATTCAAATATGCGCTCACCTTCTTTATATATGTATATATATATTCTGTGTCGCCCTCTGCTCACTTTTGATTTTTTTCGGAGGTTTACGTCATAAGACAGAAAAATAATGGCTTGGCGCAGACACACACATAAACACACCAACGCACTCACACACAGCCAAAATCAAACGGCTTCTGCCTGCTTTCTGTTTGTTTTATACGCGTCGACGCCGACGTTGACGCTTGCGCTAAGCTGAGCTGAGCTGCGCAAACCGCTTCAAACACAAAAAACACACTTTTGCGTGGTAATTACTAGCCAACTTGTTGTACACCCAAAATATTTGGTGTATGCCAAGTGGTGATTTCCTTTTGTTTTGCTTACTTTTCTTTTTATTGCTGGCTTTTACTTTAATGATCGCTAGGCCACCACTTGTTGCTGTCTCGCCTTGGCTGATACATGAAATATACAAGCAACTGTTGGCTGCTCCGTGCTGTGCCGTACAATCAAACACAAACTTGGAGTATCGGTATAAACAACTTAACACGTAATTTGTTGGCCTTTAGTATCTGGTTATGCGCAAAAATTCATAAAAATGCAAGCGCGTTCCACTCAGCGCGTTGTTCGTAGTGTGACCGTGGGTTTATTTGTGAAATATACCGACTGATGATGATAAATATACCAAAATAGTCGTGTCGTTTTAAAAATATACTGAGCAGAAGATATAGCCAGAAATCTAGCTATTTGCTGCTTATTCGAGAATACTTTACTTCCAGTTCAAAATGTAATGAACTTTTTTCAAGGATATGAGATTATATTCTAATGTATATAAATAAATACAATTTTTTTTATCCAACATTCAAAATTGAATTGTTTTGAGCTTCGGTGGTATTTTAGTGTTACCGCACGCTCTCAACAAGAAAAAACCGGCAAGTTCAGCGTATTTGATTGTCATGCTGTTGGATATGTGGTTCGATTTGATTTGTTAAATTAAAATTAAGTTAAAACTGTTTAAATGGATCGCGAACGCGATTCCGACAACCATGCCCGTAAAGGCAACCGTCCGCCCGGGCTGAAGGGCAAAGCAATTGGGATGTACTACCGTGACCAGGGTCGCCAGCGCGCCAAGGAGCGCGGAAGGCAGAACAAGAATGGGGGAAATCCCGAGCCGGAGGTGCCCAAAATAAGGATGGGCTGCGGTGTCAATGTGCCCGGCGGCGTGCTAGAGCAGGTCAAAAAGTTCATGCAGGACTTTAACAAGACGCCGAGGAAATCCCACACTGACGGAGATGAACAATTCGAGCTGCAATTCCGCCACTTGCTGAGCGTCAATTTCCACCAATTCATTGCCGAGAAGAAGCAGGAAAACTCCACGCTGAACTACATAAACCAAAACTTGGATACCAAATTGATGGAGCAGCACCGGGAGCGACTGCAGGCACCCAATCTGAGGGAGCGTCTGCAGGCACGCGAGCAGCTGCCGGCCATGGCGCATGCCGAGGAGATAATACGCACCGTCCAGCAGCATCAAGTGATACTGATCGTTGGCAGCACCGGCTGTGGCAAGACGACACAAGTGCCGCAACTGCTGCTCGACCACAGCATTGTACAGGGCCGTGGCTCCGACTGTCGCATTGTGTGCACCCAGCCGCGTCGCATTTCCGCCATCACGATAGCCGAACGTGTGAGCTACGAGCGTGGCGAGAGTCTCGGCCAGTCCGTGGGCTATCAGATACGTCTGGAGAGTCGCAAGCCGCGGGATCGTGCCTCCATTACCTACTGCACCACGGGCGTGCTGCTGCAGCAGCTTCAGTCCGATCCGCTGATGCACAGCCTCAGCGTGCTCATCCTGGACGAGATACACGAGCGCAGCGTGGAGACAGACATGCTGATGGGTCTGCTGAAGGTGATACTGCCCCACAGGCCCAACCTGAAGGTGATTCTGATGAGCGCCACCGTGCGGGAGCAAGATTTCTGCGATTACTTCGAGAACTGTCCCATGTTTCGCATCGAAGGTGTCATGTTTCCCGTGCGCATGCTCTACCTGGAGGATGTTCTGTCCCTCACCAACTACCAATTTGACAACAATTCGCGTGGCTCCAAACGGAAACCTAGACAGGATCGCAGGGAGTGCGTAATGGAACACGAGGCCATGATTCTGCCTTATGTGCGTCGCGTGCGTCACATGTACGATCGCCGGGTGCTCGACCAACTGCGTCTGCCCGAGTCGGAGGGCTGTGAGGACATTGATTTCATAGCAGATCTCGTGTACTACATTTGCGAGCACGAGCCAGAGGGTGCCATTTTGGTCTTCCTACCCGGCTTTGACAAGATCTCAAAGCTGAACAAGGCACTCGAAAACCCCCAAGGCTCGGTCAAGGGTCAACACTGGCGTCACAGTCTCGTGCTCTATCCGCTGCACTCGCTGATGCCCTCGGTGGAGCAGCAGGCCGTGTTTCGCCGCCCGCCCGCGGGCAAGCGCAAGGTCATCATGTCCACCATCATAGCGGAGACGTCGGTGACCATTGACGATGTCGTTTATGTCATCAATTCGGGCCGCACCAAGGCCAGCAACTATGACATAGCCAGCAACATTCAAAGCCTCGATGAGGTGTGGGTGAGCAAAGCGAACACGCAGCAGCGCAAGGGACGTGCTGGACGCGTGCGTCCAGGCATTTGCTACAATTTGTTTACACGCGCAAGGGAGGAGCGCATGGAGGACATACCCACACCGGACATACTGCGCTCCAAGCTGGAGTCCATCATTTTGAGTCTGAAATTGTTGCACATTGATAATCCTTATGACTTTCTCGGCACACTCATCAGTGCGCCCGAACAGGAGGCCATCAAGAATGGTGTGCTGCTGCTCATGCGGTGAGTGAATGAATTTCTGGCCAAAATAAAATCTAATTGAATTTATTCCTCCAGCATTGGTGCGCTGGACAAGGCTGGCATTTTGACACCCCTCGGCGTGCATCTGGCCAAGCTTCCTGTGGATCCACAAATGGGCAAAATGATGCTCATGTCGGCGCTCTTTTGTTGCCTGGATCCCATTACCTCGGCCGCGGCGGCGCTCTCCTACAAGTCGCCTTTTTACACGCCCCTCGGGCAGGAGAGTCGCGTGGATCAGGTCAAGCGGCGCATGGCACACAGTGTGCGCAGCGATCATCTCATGGTGCACAATACCATTTGTGCCTATCGCAAGAGCGGTCGCAGTGGCGATAGAAACTTTTGCTACACAAATTATCTCAGCTACATGACGCTGCAGCAGCTGGAGCGCATGAAGCATCAATTTGCTGAGTTGCTGTGCAATTACAAGTGGGTTTCAGAGTTATAATTGTAATCTTAAATATGTATGCTCATCTTTTGTTCTTTGCAGATTTCTTAGCTCTCCTGGCTTGCTGGATAAGTCATCCAATATTAATTCGGAGAAGATTCCGCTGCTGAGAGCTATCATTGGAGCGGGTCTCTATCCTAATATGGCTTACTTGCGGTAAGATTGGGGGATCTTAAACGCTCTCTCATGGGTCCAAATTAGTTAGAAATTTGAGTCATAAGTCGTTCCTTTTTGTGGCAGTGAAACGAGCGAGCAAGCGAGCGTTTTGTTACATGTTGCGAGAGAAATTTCTCAGCGAGACGTTGGCTTGTCGTTGTATCTCCTGTAAAGATGCAAAACGAACTCGTTGAAACTTAACAATTACCAATGAAAATCCTTTCATTTCCCATCATTTATCCCTTAGCAAAGCGCGTCGCATCAAAAATTCGGTGCGTGCTGTCCACAACATGTCCACGGACGATGGCAAGCGTGTCAATTTCCATCCGTCCTCTGTGAACAGCGGCGAAAGCAGCTTCGATTCGGATTACTTTGTGTATTATCAGCGACAGAAATCCTCATCGTTGTATCTGCTCGATTCCACAATGGTCTTTCCCATGGCACTCATCATATTCGGCGATGGCGTGGAGGCGGGTGTCGCCGACAGAGTGCCGTATCTATGCGTGGCCAATACATACTAGTGAGTGCAGCTCTAAAATCTTGAAAGATCAAACTTAAATGTGATTTTCTTGACAGCTTTAAATGCAATCCAGAGACTGCCAAAGTGGTGCTGGAGCTGCGCACTCATCTGGGTCGATTGCTGCTCAAAAAGGCGTTGTACCCTGCACCCATAGAGGAGCATGGCGAAGAGAAGCAGTTGATTAAGTAAGGGCATAAATCTTAGACTATAAAATTAACAAGATGTGGCATGAGGCAGCTGTCCCTTTACTTTTGAGGCCTTTATGGTTTCGGGCAGCTGAGTCGGTGCCCAAATCCAAAGAACAATTTTCAAGTTTTTTTTTTAAAAAACAACATACATGTCTTGTGCATGAATTTGTAATTGAAGTACCTGTAGCAAGCGCTGTCCAACCACCAACAACTGTTAGCTTTTTAATCTTTGGCTTAGAAAAAACCTTTTTCTTGGCAAATTTTTAATGCAAATTCCTTTTGCTTTTGCAGAGCCATCGAGTTGCTGCTTTCTTTGGATGAAAAACTGGATCATGATTCATTTTCTTCCGATGAAATTGATGATATATAAACGAGCAGAAGAGGCACACGCAGGCTGAGAGGCTCTTTAGCATAATTTAATGCCAATTTATTGTTTTTTTTTGTTTGTTTGTTGTATAGTCGATTTGGTATATTACCAGAAAAATATAGAGCTATGCATGATCAAAAAATAAATTATGTGTGTGTGAGTCTGTCCAGTGATAAATCTTATTCGTCTTCGAGCAGCGCAAAAACATTACGCGAGCGTGGAGCCTCGTCCTCCTCGATGGCGCAAGAGTCTTCATCAGCATTGGTCTCATCATTCGAGCTATCCTCGTCCTCATCCTCGCTATCAGCAGCTGCAAGAGAAAGGTTACTAAAAGAGGAGCTAGATATTGCAGCAGCCAACTCACTGTCGGAGCACACGGAGGAAGTATCGCCATTGGTCTCGCTCTCTGGCTCATCCTGCAGCTCCACTTGCTGGTACTTCTTCACCTCCGGCACATCGGCATGCTGCAGCCAGTGCTCGCGACGTGCATCGTAGCCTGGGGGATAGAACTGCAGCACCAGCTGCTGCTGTCCGGCCAGGCACATGCGCAGAATGTGATTGGCCGCACGATAGCGATCCGGGCGGGCTGCCTTGGCGGTGAGAAAGCCGCGCTTGTAGGCCCACGCATCGGAAATGGCCACCGCCGACCACTCGTCATAGTCCTCGGGCAGCTGCAGGCGCAGCAGCTGCGGCAGATTCACATGCTCGCCGAGAAACTTCAGCGCGCGATAGGGCACCGCCAGCTGGGAGATGGGAAAGCTGCCGAGCAGCACTTGCAGGCACTTTGGCGTTGTCGAGGGAAAGACTAGACCCGGGCAGTCGCACAGCCGCACGAGTGGCGTCAGAAAGATGGTCTGAAAGTGTTTGGTGTGCCCGGGCGTGCGACTAACGCTGACCACTTTGCGTCCTTTGAGGGCATTGATGAGCGAGGACTTGCCCACGTTGGGGAAGCCAATGCAGCCGATGGTCAGCACTCCACTGTGATATTTGACATGCTCATGGGGCGTGGTGTCGATGCTGCTGCTGATCTTTAGCTCCCCCTCCACGGCGGCAGCGACATCCTCCAGTATGTCCAGCTGATCGCTGCGCATATCATCGCGTATCTTTTGCTCCCACGCGGATAGGTCCACCTCGGACTGCACATACCGCTGGCACTCGCGATAAATGTTGTACACGCCCTCCATGCTGCGTTTGTGTGCCTGGGGACCACGCTGGCAGCCCTTGCGTGAGCGTGGCAAGAAGGAGGCAAACATCACGACAGGCAGCTGGGGATAACGCTCCTGGAAGTACGCACGCCAGGCGACAACCACCTGCGGCTCGACCAGATCCACCTTGTTGAACACCACAATTGCATGCTTCTTGAGTGTCTTGATGATGTAGTCGTACAGGGAGGGTGGAAACATCAACGTGGCATAGCGCACATCCACAATGATGAGCAATATATCCGAGAATTCCAGCACACGCCACAGCTGACGCCACGTCTCGAGGTTCAACTCGAACAGCGAAAGTTCCTTGGAGTCGCCGCTGCGTTGCTTCTTTTGCAGCTCATCCACATAGTCCTGGGGGCAGCCAGAGTTGCACAATTAACTAACGCACACAGTTACACATGCCCTGAGCCATGACCTACCTTAAAGTAACGGTTCTCACAGCGGTCCAGCTGTTCTTTGGTGCTCGACAAACTCCAGGGCGGACGCACGGGAAAATCACAGCCGGCAAAGTAACGCTCATCGATTTCGCGCTCTATCGGACTGAGCGTCTGCAGTGGCTTGAAACCCTCCAGCTTTAGCTGCTCCAGTTCCTTCTTGCCCTCCTGGTAGAACTGCAAATTGTAGCGATTTACATTCTTGTTGCGATTGCCACCGCGAGCAAAGGGCTGCTCCATGAGCTTGCGCGTCGTTTCGGGCACATCGCTGTCCTCGTAGGATTCCTGGGCACTGCGTAAATACTTGGGCGGACCTGCCGGCAAAATGACAATTGTTGGTGTTGGTTCGTGGGATTTTTGATTTCTTTTCTTTTCTTTCTCTTATTGGACGGGGCGGGGGGCGTACCTTTTGTGTTGCGTTTCTGCAACATCTGATCCTTCTTCTTCTTGCCACTGAAGGCTACCTTGCGTCTCTGCTGTGGCATTGCGGAATGTTTAGTTAATTTCGGTTACTGTTTCTGCCTAATTTTCATTAATTTAATTCTGATTAAATGTTATTGCGGCTTCCCCTTTGTACCGACATTCCGTTGCTGGGTCAGGCAACCAGGGCTGCTCCAAATTGTTGGCAGCGCCAAATCAGTGATGGCAGACTAGAAAAAAAGCTGAATTATTTAACATGGAATTTAAACACGAAAAATTGAACAAAATGAACTAGAATATGCAATATTTTACAATAAGTAACTAAGGTACGTTCCAGTAGCACATCAGTTACCGCTAGTAACCATTAACTTTTAATGAATAGCTAAAATCCTATAATTTTCTTACATTAAGAACAAGCCAAGTTGACAGCACTAATGCAATGGCGTCCAAAGTGCAATTAAGCCTCGTACTAGCACTAGTACCTACTAAAAGACTTGCAGCCTTTGAAATATGCCGCTGAAAGGCATCAAAGTATTGGAATTCGTTGGCCTGGCGCCTGGTCCACTGTGTGGCAAAATTCTGACGGATTTTGGAGCCACCGTCACGCGCATTGACAAGGTAAACAAAGCAGTTCGAAATTCCATCCTTTGTTTAACTTTACTTAAACTTAAAGCTACTCGACAATCCGTTGGATGTACTGCAGCATGGCAAGCGCACAATGTGTGTCAATGTAAAAGACCCCGCGGGACAGCAGCTGGTGCGTCGACTGGCCAGAAAATGCGATGTTCTCATCGAACCCTTCCGACCCGGCGTCATGGAGAAACTTCACTTGGGTCCCGCCGAGTTGTGTGCAGAGAATCCGCTCTTGATTTATGCCAGATTGACTGGTTTTGGTCAGCAGGGACGTCTGGCGGCACGTGCTGGTCACGATCTAAACTATGCAGCCATTTCGGGGGTGCTGTCCATGCTGGGCCGCAGCCACGAGAAGCCCACGTCGCCGATTAATCTGTTGGCTGACTTTGCCGGCGGCAGTGTGATGTGTGCCCTGGGCATTTGCCTGGCCCTGCTGGAGCGACACAATTCCGGCCGTGGGCAGGTTGTGGATGCTTCCATGGTCGAATGTGCTGCCTATGTGGCCAGCTGGTTGTTCCTGTCCCGAGATCTGCACATTTGGGGAAAGCAGCGTGGCGATAACATCCTCGATGGCGGAGCGTACTTCTACGACACCTACGAAACAAAGGATGGTCTCTACATGTCTGTGGGCGCACTGGAGCCGCAGTTCTTTGAGCTGCTCAGGCAGCGACTGCAGCTGCCAGAGGATCTGTCGCAGTTCGGAGACGAGCATCAAGAGCGTGGCAGGCGACTGCTAACGGAAGCATTCCTCACAAAAACCCAAGCAGAATGGTCGCAGATCTTCGAAGATGTTGATGCTTGCGTTTATCCCGTGCTGGACTATCGAAAGGTTAACCAACACACGCACAATAAAGAGCGGGAATCCTTCGAGCTGCTCGGCGACACAGTGACGCCACGTCCCGCTCCACGATTGAGTCGTACGCCTGGCAAGCTGCCCAAGGCGGAAAACACCAGGCAGGCAGAACTGATCGAGGAACTGGAGCTGAAACCCGCAGAACTGAAGCAATTGTTGGAGTCGGGAGTGCTGACGTTACCAGAACGGGCAAAGCTCTAGCCTGTTGAAAGCTCCAAAGGGCCGTTTATTGCAAACACGCGTATTAAAAGCTACCCCAATTATTATTTTGAATAAAAGACTACCGTTTGTTTTGTTGCTCTTTCATTCAAAATTCTTTTATTCTCGCTCTTGCACACAGAAACACAATTTACATTTGCTAAAACTTGTCGCGTACAAACTATCAGTCATACAATTTGTTCATGAACAGGTTGTGGGCCGAACTAGGGGTGTATTTTTGGATATTGTGATAATACAGCATAATTTAATAGAAACTAACTTATCGTTTAAATTCCGATTTAAAAGCTCACGCAATTTACGCTCTCTCGCTTTCGTACACGCTCACTTTCGCTCTCTTTCTATCTCTCGACTAAAATTTGTTATAACTATCATACAGAATTAGCACAGAAATATGCGCCAAAAGCACCGCGCGTCAGCTTTGCCTTTAGTTATTATTCATCTTAGTTTCGTTTAAATATACATTTGTCAATGCATATTTTTGATACAATTAATTTATTATAATGCTCATATGTATGTAATGTATATGTAATGCATAAGTAAGTTATGTATGTATGTATGTTTCATGTAAATTTCACTAGTTTGACGTTTTGTTTTTGTTTTTGTTTTGGTTATGTTTTGGTAGTACGTTCCGTAAATATGTTTTGTCCCATAGTCCCGTGTAAAGTAATTCATTGTGAGAGTCCTTAAGTGAGTGTTTTCGTTTAGTTTAGTTTGTTGCCGTTGCGTATTTGTTGTATAAATAGTAAGTCTCAGTTCTCAGTATAAAATCAGTACCATATGTTACGTTTTTCAATTTGTTTATCTTCTCGTTTTCGTTTCGTTTACAATTACCGTTGTGTACAGTTTATTTATTATTTTATGTTTTTGTTTTTACATTTAAAAAATATCTCATCATTTCTTTACATTTCTTCTTTGCTCTCTGCTGCGCGTGGTGCTTTTTTCCTTACTCAATATCATAACCGTACACACACACACACACACACACACACACACACACACTTGCAAGCATGCTCGCACGCACACACTTAGCATACACAGTTGATCAAATCACAGGCAATGTTTACAGTTATAGTTGTAGCACAATTGGCAATTTCTTGTAGAACAGACGACGACGACGACCTACACCCTATCCACACACATATAATTAAGCGGTAAAAATGTGTCCAAAATTGGAGCAACCATTTAACCCTTATTCTAATTTATGTTTTTAAACCTAATGACGGCAAAATAAAATGTTTACAGGCTTAGTTTTAAACAAACTCATGAAAAGTCTGAAGAGGTTTTGGTTTTTGGGTTTTCTTTTATGTTTTCTTATAATTTTTGTTTGTTGGAATGATAAACATACAGATAAACTCAGTCACAGTTGCGGGCACACACATGTTCTTACACTTATACTAGATCTCTAATGTATGTAGCTTGTTATGTAATGTAATGTAATGTATAAAAGGTAGAAATTTGTGCTAGATGAGTGTTTTCTCTAGTACTTGGGTGGTATTTTGTTCCATTCACTCCCAACACTCGTTTTCTCTTTCCCAAACAACTTTTCTTTGCCATAAACAACCATTTGTCAATCATCACATTATACATCATCATCACCATTTCATCATACAACGCACGCACAAGCATCATCTCAAGTACTCATCTCATCAAGTCATACTCAATCAACACACCTGTGAAGAATATGTGCAAAGAAAGAGAAATATATGATTATTAGCAAAATATTTTATGTATGTGTTTCGGGACGCTTGTGCGCAGATTTTTCTTTGGTTTTTTTTTGGTTAATGTAACTAACTTATTTAGATAAATTGAATTTAAAATATTCTATGCATCACTTACATTTTTCGTTTACCACAGCCATAAAGTGCTAGATCCACTCGACGGGGCTGCCTTTGCTCAGGCTCAGGCTCAGGCCCAGCGCTCAGCTCTTCTTCAATAGATTCAGAAGTCATCCAAGAGTCATTCAAGAGGCAGACATAGACATAGACATACATCACCATTCTTCATCTCCATCATTCTTAATCTTCATCATATTGAAACATTCATTGCTAATTTTAGTACATATTAATTTCATTCAGTTTGGCAATTCAAATTGTCTCGTTATTGTATGAGTGTTCTTGATATTGGTTCTAAAGTTGTCATTTCAAAAAATTCCATTACATCATTTTTTTGATATGTTGAAAGGGGTTGCATTTATTTTTTAAATTTCAACTTTTTTAGCTCTCTTTTGGACGGCTGTGCGATATTTCAATTGCAAAACGGAAAATTTACCAATGTTTACTTTGTTTTTGGAATTACTTATTGAAATGACAACTTATTTGCAGGAGTTTTCATTGAAAAAAGCTCAAAGTGCATTCCAATTGAGCTTTGTTTAATGAATTCCATATTCTAATTACAAATCATTTCATATTTGTATGCTTAACTAGGGTCTATTATGCTACACACAATAGTTTGCTTTACATTCAGTTTTCAACACACTTGTATACCTAGTTTTAATTGTAAGTGTAATGAAATGTTTGCAAAAGATTTTAAACGGTTAGTTTTTCACTTGATTTCTATAGGATTTTCGTTATTCTTCATCGTCTCTTCTCTTTCTCGTTCACAGTCGCGTCTTTTTCGTAAGGTAGTTTCTGGTTATGTTTTGCGTTTGCGTATGGAAGTGTTAATGAACTTACGGTAATATAATGTAATGGTCCTAAGTATGTAAGTGTCGTCGAGTCGGAACCAGGTCTGGGCTTTTAAAGGCACATTCTTAGAGGCGAAGGAAGATCAAAAAACTATTTTAGCAAAATAAAAAGATACGCAGTTTTTTTTTTAAGTTTAGAATTGCTTAAATAATTGTTGTGCCGATTCTAAATCATGTTTTTATGTTCTTATTGAAAGATACATTTTTTACGAATAAATAACTTATAAGCTTAGTTTTTTGTTGTAACTACAAATGATGAAAAAAGTTAACTTTGTAAGTTGGTAATAGAAAAAAAACTAAGCAGAATATGTGCAAATTTAAATATTAAAAAAAAAGAATATATTTACAGCATTGAAGTTCGAAATTTGCTAATTTATTTGGGTAAAAAACGTTGACCCTTTGGTTCCGTTCCATCTCTTGTTATCGTCCCATGTCGTTGAATGTATGTAAAATGTAATGTATATTTGTCTTTCAGCGCAGCTCTTTAATGCCATATGTAAAGTACGGGTTTTTTCTAGTCTTCGTTTTTGTTTTTCCTTTGTTTTTGTTGTATACCCTGGTCCGTTTGCTCGTTGAGTTTTAGTATCTTTCGTTTATCTAATATATATTTATATATGTTTTGTGTGTGCTGCAGGTAGTTGCTTGGTTGTTATTGCTGTTATTTTTTTACACAATTTAAATACCACAAAAACAAATATAATTAAAGTCGTTAAGCGTCATTAATCAAAGCAAAAAGAAACTGTAAATAATTTCATTAAGTTAAGGTATATTTTTGTATGGAGCGTAGCGACATAAATTTACTGTAATTTAATGCACAAAAAATATAGTTTTAATTTGTAATTTATTGGTGTATTTTGAGAGGTTTATTGTTCTATTTTTGTTTTTTATATTTCCTAACCGCCACGCCCCAATGCTTTGTACGTCCCCTAAGTCATTTTTGTATTTCGTTTTTTTTCCATTATAGTTACTAAGTTTGTTTTTTTTTTCAGTCGTCTTTGAGTCTTACAATTGTTTTTCGTTTCGTTTTCGGTTTTTTTGTTTGTGTAAATTTTAAATTCAAATCCGTTTAAAATCTTTTTTCTTGTTTTGGTTTTGCTTACAACTATATTCATTCACTAGAAAAATTCTTACGCTTAATCATTTAATATCACACACGCGCGCCAAACGAAAATGTGAGGGGCAGGAGAAGGAGGAAGCAGATTAACATCATCCAAACTCAACACACAAAATTCATTTGCTCTCACACGGGCATCCAATCACAGATTCACACTAGAAATATGATAATTTGGGGATTCCTTTTGGGGGAAAGTGGTTTAAGGCAGTTTGTCAGACTCGCGCACACTGGCAGGCACTCAGACTTGTAAGTAGACAAATACATACGCTCTCTCGATTGCAGTCATATAATCATCTTCATCATTTGTCATTCATTTTAGCATAATCGTACATCAGATTCAGTTGCATTATCATCATCATTAGCTCACATATCATCTCACACGCATTTTTTTTTGTAATTTTTAGTTTTTTCTAGGTTGTTTTATGTTTTGTTTAGATTACATATAAGGATAGGTATAATTACGTCTTATAAACTAGGGTTTCGTTTTTTATAGCAGCTAACTACAAGTTAATGTTTCCAGGGAATTTTGTAATGCATTTAATGTGTTTTTTAACCGATTTTCCACACACTTAGATTAGGGTTTGACATAATTTCGTTGAACAAACTTCTGATATCTGATTAAAATCGGGAGTTGGGGGTACAACAGCAGCCATGCCAAACAGTCTGCCCATAAATCATAATTGTCATAATTTGCTTCTGGCCATAATAGATAATAGATTAATAGAAGGGTTGGGTAGGTCAATGGGCAGTCTGTTTGGGTTGGGGGAACCATTTTCTTTCAACTTAAAATTAATTTTTAGTTTTATAAACAATGTGTCTTAGCATTTACACGTTGCACAGCAACAATATATGTATAAATCGGACAAACAAAACTTAGCAAATAGAATCAGAGAGAGATTTTTCGGACCGGACTGCAAAAATCAAAATGAAACAAACAGAAAAATGTTGAACATAATTTGTTTCAGCTGTGAGTGGTCTCGTTCGTGGATGGTTTAAATAACGAGAATCTACTTACCAGCGGCTGTATTAAACATTCACTCATTGTAGGGAGGATTTTGGTATGGAGGAAACATTAACCTCTGGTTAGATTTTCACTGCGTTATGCTCTGGCTATTGATCTTCTTGATCTCCTTGATGGCCCACGAGCATAACATTTTCGTGCGCTGACCCTTTGAACGCTTACCCTCGGACAGGAATTGTGTAATGACAACATCGTCCAACAGTGAGTGGAGACGTGGCCCAAATGAAGTGCACAAATCGCCTATGAATCCAGCAGCACTGGCCATCATCGAATCGGAGACTTCACCATCCTGTGCAATGCGCTTTATGAAGCCAATGATGTGCATAAGATGCGGTTCCATGTGCATCACATCGGGATGGGCAGTTTGATCGAGTCCCTTGAGACCCTGAATGATGCCAGTGTAAGCCTCCAGCACGCTCTCGCGCAGCTCGGCAATGTATTCGTTCATGTCAAAGTTGCTGGCATCCGTCTGAGAAAAAGGAGTGGGGCTTTAAAGCTACTCTGGGCTAAGGATAATGTCTGCCACTCACCTGCAAATTGGAAGCGGCACGCAGCATCTCAAGCACCACGCTCAAATACTTCAAGAAATGACTGCCAATACTGAGCGCCATATCGCCAAAGGCCGAAAGTATTTGCGGCTTGACGGTGCGATGTAGAGTGGGCTCTGCCAAATTGGTCATCATAACAGACATAATCTCATCGCAGTACGGCACCATTTGCTCCTTGAGTGCGCGGCAAATGTCTCCGGTTAAGCCGACAGTGGCACAGCAGACCTGATACTCCTGATGGTTCTTCAGGCCCATGATCAGCACATCCTTGAAGGCCGGCATGTACTTGGCAAACTGTACGCCCAAGAGCTCCACCAGTGTGGAGACAGCCAGAAAGGCATCCTCCTGCACACCGCCCGATTTGCCAGCACTCGAATTGAACATTGTAAGCAGAGCACTCATAATGGCATCGGATATCTGTGGGGCATCCTGTTCGTGCACCTTGCGCAACACACTCTGCAGCGTGGCACACAGCAGCGACTGCAGATCGTTGAACTGATGACGATCGCTGTGATTGCTGATGTGCGACTCCATCTGCATGACCTGGTTCAAGCGCTCCAGGATAACAATTGTGGTGCGCTGCACCACCAGATAGCAATCGAGTGGCGAATTCTTGATCATATCCATGAGTGCCTCGTAGGCAGCGCCACGCAAATTGGCCTGTGCACCATCCGAACGATCGGTGGTCTCCAGCAGCTGAGTGATGATAAACTCAAAGTACGGCGACAGTGCGTACGTCTCGGGTGTCTCACGCTCGCCAGTGGAGGCGGCATCATAGGCAGCATCGGAGAGACCAATGAATGCCCAGCACACATTGGCAGCGACACGCGGCTCCGACTTTAAGCTCTTCACAAAGCACTCGAGCAACGGCTGCAGATATGTCTTATCGATGGCTGCCTCAGGAATGATCTGTGGAAGAGACAAAAACAAAGATTTAGAAACGGAAAACAGAGGTGTGGCTTGGTGCTTACATCGCAAATGCGTCCAAAGGTCCAGGCTGTGGTGTCGCGCACAATGACACTCGAATCGTACATCAAACGTATTAATGTGGGCATGGCCTGCTCCACCAGCGGCTTCAGCGTGTTCGGTTCCAGTCCATTGAGCACCGAGCCAAATGTCATGACAGCAGCATCGCGGAAACGCCAGTTGGGCGACTCAATGTTCTCCTTGATGAATGGCAAGACATGGGGCACTATCTCATCCTCGCAACAGGTGGCCAGCACCATTAGGCACACGGATGAGGCCTTGGCCGGACTCCAGGTATCCTCATCATCGCACTCATCCTGTTTGGTTAGCTTATCGACCAGCACGGGCGTCAGGAACTGCAGCGCACCGCGGGCATAATGCTTGGACACACGCGCTGGGGCACGTCCCTGATCGGTGGCCTCCTGGCTCTCGATGGCCAAATCAATCTCCTCATCGCAAACATTCGACCAGAATTCAATGCCCTGCAGGGCAACGGCATCATTTTCCGCCTTCATGGCCTCCAGTGTAATGGGGAACAGAGCCTGAGCCATGTAGGGCTCCATGAACTGATAGTACAGCGTCATAATCTTCACCAGACACTGAAGAGCGGCCACACAGATCTGTGTGTCCGTGGACTGGGTGGCCTCGCACACCACCTCCATGATGAAGTTGCGCTCCAAATCCTTCTCAAAATTGGCCTTGGTGAACTCCAGTGAGTTGTGCAGGGCTGTGGTGGCAGCCAGACGAACATGATTGCTGGGCTCCACCTTTCGCATGCCATGAATGATGGCCGTGAGCACCTGATTCGATTGATTCTCCATGACGCCATAGCGTATGTCCTGGCAAATGTAGCCAATTGCCTCCAGGGCTGACTCGCGGTGCATTTCGCTGGATCCCTCGCTGACCACCTTGTTCACCAGGGTCTGAATGACCATGGGCCAGCGATTGATGGGCAACTCGATGACCGCCACATAGGCCACGCACTGAGCGGCGCATGATGGACGCGTGTTCTCCGTACCCAAAGCATTGAGAATCTGTGAATAAAACAAAGCAAATGTTTTGGTATCTATGGGGAGCGGTGGCTTCTTTCTGCACTCACATTATTCTTGATTAGTTCACGGATCTCGTTGGGGAACTGATGCCAACGCTCCTGATGCTGTTGCCGCACATTCTCGTCCTTGCTGGTTAGGTGATTCTTGAGCTGCAGACCGGCGGCCATGCGTGCCACGGCGCTGTTTGTCGTATTGACCAGAATCTCGGACAGCGCCTTAAGGAACTCCGGCAGATTGCTGGCCGCTGCCTGCTCCAAAAAGTTTTTCGCCGACAGTAGTTCATTTTTGTCTGGGGAAAGAGTATATGTGTGAGGTTAGTGCTAGGGCTTCACGCAGACTTTATCACCAACCGGAAGAACTGGTTGTGGGACTTATCGGGGTAGTAGGCAAGAAAAATGATTTCCTCCCACCAATGCACACATGTACACACACGCGTGTGTGAAATCTTTAAGATGACGCACGTTTGTGGCTTGGAGGGAGGGACTGGCATGATTCTGTGTAGGATCTGCCCCTGTTTGAGGTTAGGTTCGTGCCAATTTATAAATCCTTAATCATTGTACGTAAAAATGCATACATTCATAAAAGTATATACGTGTATGTGTGTATGCGTGTGCACCTAGCAACGAAACATATGCTATCCGACTCGAGTATTGCAACCCTGCGCAACATACAACGAGCGGCGCGCGCGTCCCTCCCGCCAAACGACAGCAGAGACAACCCAAAAAAATGGCCCTGAGAGGCACCTATACTTGTGTGGAAAATGTATGCCCAAAAAAAGGGGTTGGGGGTCAGCACTCACCTGGCGACACTGTCTTCTCCAAAATAGCAATCAATTGCAGCGTTATGTCGGAAGTCATTTTGCGTTTTTTTTGTGTTTTTTTATTACTTTCTATTTCGTGCAGACGTCTCGAAGAGGCCAGGCGGACGGGGGATGTTAATATGTGTGCTTCTGCCTGTCTGTGTGTGTGGGAATTTGCGTAATTTTTGACAATTGTCCGAGAGCAACTGTAAAAAGAATAATATTACGAATAAATATTGCAATACGAGGGGCTGGGCACCAGTGGGGGGAAGATTGCAACACCTTGAACGTCAGCGAATTGATTTTTTTCGCTTTCAGCTCTACACGACTACACACGCACACACGCAGTAAAAACTCACTTTTTTCGCTGTTGCTTTACGATTCACCTTTGTCTCGTCTGCTTGCGAACCTTCCCCACCTGTCGGATAAACGCGCGGAATGCCAGGCCAAATTGATAGTCCACTTACTTAGGATTGGATTTAATAAGCGGTCAAGTTGGGATTAATATGGCTAGATGCCTTTTTTTGTGGCTGCCTTAAAGCGAATTGAAAGCGAAACAGGCCGGTTCTGAGTAATTTCACACACATGTGAAGCCTCGCAATCGATGGCAACTCTGAATGCAATTCTGGCAGTTGTATTTGAATATCAAAAGAAGATTAACAAAAGCGCTAGAAAAACACAAGCTCGAAGCGAGATATTTATGAATTGAACTATTTTGTCAAGCTATGCTTGTTTCCTTATTTCGTAAATTTACTTTGATTAATAAAAGAAATGTATATTATTGAGACAACCATAACCAGTGATGCCATATTAGCATATTGTTGAGGACCAAGAACGAGAAATCTGTGTGAAATTCGAGAAGCTCGAAATCTAGATTTGTATACCCATATAATGTATACATATATATTCAAAGTCGAGTTGTATGATTTTCGTTGGTATATTTTGAATATGAGAAGGTATAAGCACCTAGTGGTATAAGTCCGCAGGCAAACTGACTACGTCGAATTCCATTTAGGGCAGTCATATTTTTAAAAAATATCATATCACAATATAAAATATATATCACTGCAAAAATATCGATATATTGATATTTTGATATATATTTGACAACCCTAATTCCATTTTGAAATCCCAGGTGGCAACGCCTGACTACGCAGTGCTGACGTTCGGCCCAAAAAAAAGGAAACGTAGGTGGAAAAGTAAGAAAAACACGTAAAACACACGGCAAGAAACGCAAAAATAGTTGCTGCACTCGTCCCCCATCTGTGTGTGCAACGTGTGTTAACCTGCCAGTAAGCATACATCGGCCAATCTCTCTGGGAAACCATTCGCCAACACACCGAAGATGATCCTGCATTCTGGTCCGCCACGGGGCCTGTCCCCGCTGCTGTTGTTGCTCCTGCTGCACACGCTGTTGACATTGGGTGGTGCCTTCTATTTGCCTGGCCTGGCACCGGTGAACTTTTGCAAGAAAACCGATACGTCCAGCACATGCAAGGTATGTACAAATACACTAGCCTACAAAAGTCTCGATTTGTGTCGGTGTTTGTGTACGTGTTTGTGTGTTTCTGTGTTTTATGCCTTAACAATTAGCAAAAGGGCAGTGCAAGTGCTGATAAATTCCACTAATGGCTGCGGGTAAAAGGCGGAAGCATACCGATAAGGTTCAGCAATGTGTGTGCCATGTCCGCTAAGTGCTCGCTGCTGGCTGCTGTCTGCTGACGTTGCTGCTGTTTAGTCTTAGACATGCTTTAATATCATAGCTGCCGTCTTGTTGGTTCAGTTGGCCAAGATACCATACCTCACCATTATGATGATCTAAACATTATTTGTTCGGCCTTATGCGCTTGTTAATCGTTTCGTTTACGCCGCTCTCAAGCAATAGTTTTGCAGATAAAAAAGAGGCAGAGGCAGCGCTCCAGATAGCATAAAACCAATTGAAACTGTCGCACATTTATCAACATATTCCCCTGATTGATGTTGTTTTATTTCCCATTTTCTAAAACCTTTTTTGTTTTGTTCGCAGTCGGATGTTATCTTGTATGTGAACCGCTTGAATACTGAGGAATCGGTCATACCCTATGAATATCATCATTTTGATTTCTGTCTGGGCATAGAGGAGAACTCACCCGTGGAGAATCTCGGACAGGTGGTCTTTGGCGAGCGCATACGCCCGGGTCCATATAAAATTCAGTTTCTGGAGAATCAAGCATGCGCTGTGGTAAGTCGAAGCTCAGGGCAAGTCCCAAGGAGTTCATCAATTTCAAGCACTTTCTGTGTTTCCCCCCTGTAGGCCTGCACCAAGGAGTACAAGGGTGGCGATCCCATCAGCAATCGTCGCATGATGGTCCTCAAGAAGGGCATCAGCTTGAACTATCAGCATCATTGGATTGTGGACAATATGCCGGTGACCTGGTGCTACCCCCTGGAGAATGGCAAACAATATTGCGGCACCGGCTTCCCCATGGGCTGTCTCGTGCGCACCGATGGCGAGGGCTGTCCCATCAACTCCATCTACAACCAGCCCATGCATTACTATCCCTTTAATCATGTGGATCTGGAGATAACCTATCACAGCGGACAGCTCGAGGACTGGGGCATCGGTTTTGGCAACAGTGGCAGGATTATCTCCGTGAAGGTTACACCCAAATCCATCAAACACACCGATCTCAACTCAGTCAACTGCCTGAGCGCCGAACCGCTGGCCATAAGTGAGACTTCCCTGAAGACCGGCGAGCAGCTGAAAATTATCTACACGTACAGCGTCAAGTTTGTGAAGAATGATGCCATCAAGTGGTCCTCCCGCTGGGATTACATTCTCGAGTCCATGCCCCACACGAATATTCAGTGGTTCTCCATTCTCAATTCCCTGGTGATTGTGCTCTTCCTCAGCGGCATGGTGGCCATGATAATGCTGCGTACGTTGCACAAGGATATTGCCAGATATAATCAGATGGATAGCGGCGAGGATGCCCAAGAGGAATTTGGCTGGAAGCTGGTCCATGGCGATGTGTTCCGGCCGCCACGCAAGGGCATGCTGCTGTCTGTTTTCCTGGGCTCTGGCATCCAGGTGCTCGTCATGTCCATGATTACCTTGGCCTTTGCCTGCTTGGGTTTCCTGTCGCCAGCTAATCGCGGCGCTTTGATGACTTGCTCCATGGTTTTGTTTGTGTCGCTGGGCACACCCGCTGGCTATGTGTCGGCGCGTATTTACAAGAGTTTTGGCGGTCTCAAATGGAAGAGTAATGTTATACTCACCTCGATTGTGTGTCCAGGGTGAGTTCAGGCAGATATTTAACAATGCTTTATATTAATCTTCCCTCTTGCAGCGTTGTCTTCTCGCTGTTCTTTGTCATGAATCTGGTGCTGTGGTTTGAGAACAGCTCGGGCGCTGTGCCCTTCAGCACTTTGATTGCCCTGCTGGCTTTATGGTTTGGTGTCTCCGTGCCGCTGACATTTGTTGGGGCTTACTTTGGTTTCCGCAAGCGCGTAAGTAGACCACAACTTCCACTGCTATGCCTACTAATGCTCTGTGTTCTTTGCAGGCCCTGGAGCATCCTGTGCGCACCAATCAGATACCACGCCAGATACCCGATCAATCGATTTATACACAACCCATACCCGGCATTGTGATGGGCGGCGTGCTGCCATTTGGCTGCATTTTCATCCAGCTCTTCTTTATACTGAGTTCGCTGTGGTCAAGCCAGATGTACTACATGTTTGGCTTTCTCTTTCTGGTCTTTCTTATACTGGTCATCACGTGCTCGGAGACGACCATTTTGCTGTGCTATTTCCATTTATGTGCCGAGGATTATCACTGGTGGTGGCGCTCCTTTCTCACATCGGGCTTTACGGCTGTCTATCTATTTATTTACTGCTGTCACTACTTCATCACGAAGCTCTCGATCAAGGATAGTGCCTCGACGTTCCTGTATTTTGGCTACACAGCCATTATGGTCTTTCTTTTCTTCTTGCTCACCGGCACCATTGGTTTCTTTGCGTGCTTTTGGTTCATACGAAAGATTTACAGTGTGGTGAAGGTGGATTAAATGCTGGACCATGGATGGAGCGGCAGGATCGAGCGAGAATTGTGTGCAAGAAATGTATTTTTGTATTTGTTTAGCCACAAATTTACACTTAAGCCTAATGTGTGTGCGTGTGTGTGATTTCAGCGACAGTTTTTCTGTTTACTTACGTTTGATGGATAGATATACATATTTAACTGTGTATGGAACGAAGCGCGCAATAATCTTTAAGTAAAAACATTGATAATGATCGCCCCCAAAACATTTTCTGTAAACGATTCCAGCAAAAACTGTATTCAAATTTCGTACTTTAAGCGTAGGCAAAACCCAACAGAAAGTACTAAATCTATGCAGCAGTGTTTAAAGTACTTTAATTTAATATTTCTACCTTGCTTTATTGTTAAATCAAAGCCTAAACAACTGTAATTAGTGGCTCGTCTTAGCTATAATTCGAGCGAATTTCAATTTTTCAAGCGTGTGTGTAATATTTTACTTTAGTTTAAACTTTAATTTAAATCTAACGTTTGCGACTAAAGAATAAACAAACAAAACAATATATAAATATAAATTATAAAGTGGAACCCTCGCTGGCGCTATATAAAATAATTTTTACTATTCTGCAACCCTTGACTGCACTTCTGTGGCTTCTGCCAGCTCGCTCTTGTGGCAGACACACTCGGGCCTCAGGCATTTCCAGCTCAGCGTTTGGCCATGTCAGAGACTGTGGACAGCGATGTGGATGAATACGATGAGCTATCGGAGCTGCGACAACGACAGAAACCCCAAGCTCAACCTTCAGTTGATGTGCGTAAGCGTAATACACCCAAAACTCCAATCAAAACTCACACTCCCTTACACTTCCAGGAGGCCTTCGACTTGGACGACTTGCTGCCGACCATTGGGGAATTTGGCAAATATCAAAAACTTTTGGTCTTTGGCATTTGTCTGCCCGCTTGCATTCCCTGTGGCTTTTGTGCCTTCAATCAGCTGTTTATGGCTGATACTCCGGATGATTATTGGTGTCGCATACCCGAACTGGGGGACATGCAGCTGGAGCAGCGCAAATATTTGGCCATACCCAAGGAACTGGTGAGTGTGTGGGCAGCCATACGAGTGCGCTATCAAGCGGCCAGAGCACTCATTGATTGTGCCAAAATGTCGATACGAGGGTGGTGCGATGAGTAATCAAAATGGGTAAAAAATAGATGATGAAATGGGGGTAAAAACGTGGGGAGACATTTGGGTAAACTTCAGCTAAGAGAAACCAAAACGTTTAGCAGTAAAAATGTTATACAAATGATTTGTAAACAAAAGTATTTTGTTTCTGTTATTTTTGTAGGAAAACGATGAGCTGGTCTACAGCAAATGTCACACCTATGGCGTTAATTGGACGCAGCTGCTGGACTCCCTGGAAGATGAGGCTGACCTGACCACGCTGGAGCCAAACAGCACTTGGCCTGTGGTTAAATGCACGCAAGGCTGGGAATATAATACCACAAATGTGTGGTCCTCCATTGTGATTGATGTGCGCGGCACACACAGACACCACAAAGACACAAACCAAACATCAACAGAACTTCATTTAGGCTGCAGCTTGTTGAACATTTCCCTTAAGCATCAAACCAGCATCATCCTTTGAGCCTTGACTTGAACCCCCAGCTAATGGACCGTTTATCGACAGTTTGATTTGGTGTGCGATCAGGATATATATCCCACGATCGGCCTGGCAGCACTCAACACTGGCGGACCTGTGGGCGTTTACTTGTTTGGTTTGCTCAATGATCGTGCGGGCAGGCGGCTGTCGTACTTCACCTGCTTGGCCACGCTGCTCGCTGGCAGCCTGATGACTTCGCTGAGCAAGGATTTCTGGACTTGGGCTGGCAGTCGCGTCATTGTGGGACTCACAATACCTGCGGTGTATCAGATACCATTTATTATATGTGAGTGCAGGGAAGGCAAAGGGAAGGTTTTCCTATAGCTTAAAGTTCTCCCCTCTCTTTTAGCTCTGGAGCTTGTGGGCGAGAACTATCGTTCCTTTGTCACTGTCATGACCTGCACCTTCTACACCTCGGGCATAATGCTGCTGTCGGTTGTCACCTATCTGGAGCGCGATTGGGTGCGTCTCTCCTACATCACCTCGCTGCCTTTCTATGCGTATTTCCTCTACATGTTTGTCATGCCGGAATCACCGCGTTGGCTGCTCATGCGCGGCCGCCTGGAGGAGGCACTCAAAATCCTGGAGCGCATGGCCACAGTGAATGGGCGACAGTTTCCCGAGGCGGTGCACTGCAAGCTGGAGGCACAAATCCGACGCGACAAGCTTAAGAAGGAGAAGAAAAAGGTGGCCAATGTGGGTCTGCGGGATCTCTGTCGCACGCCCAATATGCGCTTGAAAACGATATTGATTACGCTCAGTTGGTTTGCCAATGAGACGGTCTATCTCGGCCTCAGCTACTATGGACCCTCGCTGGGCACCAATCAGTATGTGAGCTTCTTTCTGTCTGCGGTGGTGGAGCTGCCCAGCTACCTGTGCTGCTGGTACTTTATGGACACCTGGGGCAGACGCTGGCCACTCAGTTTGTCCATGATACTGGGGTGAGAAATCAGTTTTAATATCTCAAATTCTGTCCTAATTGTTCACTTCGCAGCGGTGTGGCTTGTGTCATAACTGTCATGCTGCCCGATGAGGCTGTCGATGAGACGCTGTACCTCTATCTGGTGTCCAAGGCTCTGCTCTCCGCCTCCTTTCTCATCATCTATCCATTTGCTGGCGAGCTGTATCCCACACAAGTGCGTGGCATAGGCATTGGCGCCTCCAGCTATATCGGCGGTTTGGGCCTCATTGTCATTCCCTTTGTCACATATTTGGGCAAGGAGAATCTCAAGCTGCCGCTGGTTATTATGGGTTTTGTGTCCATGCTGGGCGGCATGACGGGTCTGCGATTGCCCGAGACGCTGCATCATCGACTGCCGCAGACCATCGAAGAGGGCGAGGAGTTTGGCAAGGATTGGCAGCTGAAAGATTGCTGCAGATGCGCCCAAAAGCAGTGAGTCTTGGAGGAGAAAAATCTATTATTTAAAACTAATATTTCCATAAACTCTCAAGAACTGTGCTCTCCCAGCCCACATCTTATGAAAATCTAGATGTCTTGGGTGGCTCCTCCAACACTGCCTCCGAGGCGGAGGTGGAACTGGAGCTGCGTGACAATCGACTGCCTCGACAGCAGCCGCCCTTGAGTTCGATAGATGAGCGCACGCCCTTGGAGGGGCCGGCGGGCATGGCCAGCGGCAGTGGTCGCACCGTTCATCGGCCATCCATGAAGCGTTTGGTGCGTCAGATGAGCATTATGGATACGCAGCGGACCAATGATGGCACCATGCAGCTGACACATTGGATTTAGGGGGGAGCTACAATAGTGGGTAAAGCTCGAGATAAATTGGTAAAAACGAAACCTTAGAGTTTTATTTTGAACAAAAACAATGCTGGATTAATAATGAATAATGCTAGGATGATAAAAGGTTGCCATATGTCAGTGTACTTGCACTTAAGCAATAAGAATATTAAACTGATGTTTGGCAGTTAATTTATTAATGTTTTGGACTCAAAACTGTATCGCCAGGAGTTTTGATTTGTGTCTCTAAAATTGTGTATCCATTAAAGCCTTATAGGCCATGTTTTAGAATAAGAATGCAATGAAGACATAATTGTTTAATTAAGTTTGTAGCTTTACAAGTTTTTCAATGTGCAAAAAATCGATCAATCTATATGCCTATATGAATATTACTACCATGAGAAATATGTACTCAAGAGAGCATCAGAAAATGCAAATGGAACCTAAAATCTGTCATGTAAGATGTAGAACAGATTTGGCCACTTTATGGCGGTTCCTAAAAGTTGCAGAATTGTTAAAAAAAAACCTAAAAATGTATGCACAATACTTGCTTGTGGCAATGAAATGGTTTTTTTGTTTGAGTTTACCCAACTAAGTTGATTTATAATATAGAATGCATTAACAGATGTAAAGCAACAGGTTAGAGCACTTGGCTAGCTAGGATGGATGCCTGCTGTCGATATATCAAATGCAGGAACATTTCCTTAAGTTCTATAACATCATTAGAGCTTAAATTAAAACAAAGAAACAAGCCAGTCATTAAAAACAATAAGTACTCAAGCATTGCCAGCAGATAATTGACATATTTACGGATATTTTTTGCGGATACCCTAAACCATTTCCCCTATGGAAGGAATATCAATATTGAATATTCACTATAATTGTAGAGCATTGCTATTAGCTGTAAGTTGCGTTTAATTCAAAACTAAACAAAGGCAAAACAAACAACAACTATCGCGGGGAGAAAGTATAGAAACCAACAAAATTAATTCCTCAAACATATCCGGTAAAAATAAATAAATACAATATGAGGATTGCGCATTACTGTAACATTACAAACATATCTCTGAATGGTACATATATAAATAAAAATACATACATATGGTACATATTACATGCAATGGCGACTTCTCAATCAATTGACGATTGATTTATGCATTTATGCACGCAATTATGCAATTAATTGTTGTCAAACAAATAGAGAGAAAAAAAAAACTTGTTTATGGAGGAATGGCATCAAATTGCCGACCAATGGGAAGTGCAAGGCCAATCAAGGGAAGCATTATATATGCTACTAGCCGGTAATTGTTGAGTATTTGGGGATTGATTCATGAAGTTCTCGCGGTTTGTTAGGCCATAAAACAGCTATGTAAGCATCATACATTTTACATACATAGTTACATATATTTTTATCATAATCTGCCGCAAGATTTGGTTAGTCCATTGGAGCAAACAAAAATGTTTAACAGTGAAATCTTAGAAATTGCATTGGCTTTGCTTCCGGCCTTACTTTTTTACATTTTTATTTTATCTTAAAAAATATTTTATGCATTTTTTTTATTTTGAAATTTTTATTTTGACCTTAGAAAATTGTTGAAATTTCTGGCTTTAATTTATGACAGTTCGAGGAGTTTGTTAGAGTTGTAATATGAAAGATTACAGATCTGATTTATGCACAGCACCTTCCTGATGACCCACTCCATATAATATCAAAAAATGGACCTAATTTTCCAGATATTTGAATGAATTTTGGTAGACACATAAATGCCTGCATTATCTATAAATTCTAGCAAAAATCCTAACCAACCGGAAATGACTACATTCACAATTATAAAATAAATATAAACATATTTCTGACATTACTTTTTCATGGTTTCTTCTGTCAAAAACTGTACAAAACAAAAATATGTACGTCAAAAATGTAGCAAGACAAAATTTAACCCCAGGGCCGCTCCCCTTTTCGGCACACAATGAGTGATGAAAAATTACACTTTGGCCTCGCACCGCTGCGCTCTGTGTACCGCTGTGCGACCAACATATTGGACCTCAATCTGGACACCATGCTGCGGGTCTACGACTATCTGGCGGAGCTAACGGATCAGGTGCGTCTGGCCTGTACGGGGCCCAAGTTCCGGGAGGCATACAAGATTTGGGCACGCACACACCGGCACACACTCAATGTGGAGGATCTGGAGACGATGCGACTGCCGGAGATGATTAATTTCTTTACGCTGGCGGGGCCGTTCATCAAGGTGCTGCTGGTGGACTGCGCCTGGAACGACAAGGAGTCACTGCTGGTGGAATTTATAGCGGAATTTTGCAAGAACCTCGAGGAGATTTACTATACAAATGTCACCGATGACTTTCACTATGGTGCGATCATGTCAAGGATGCGGCATCTGAAGCGCATCACCATCCATTGTGAGGATGCGGAGGATGTGCTGAGCTTTGACTTGCAGGGCAATCGGGGACTGGAGTACTTTGAGTTGGTTAACGGGTGTTATACGGGTAGGCCTGGGTCTGGGTCTGGGACCTCTTTGGTGTCTGTTTTGCAACCAAAAGTATTGTCTTTTCCCCAGGCAAACATCTCTGCGGCTTTCCCAAACTGCAAACTCTAGTCCTGCGCGAATGTTTGCTCTGGAACTCGGGAGAGTTTGGCATTCCCCTGAAGTCGTTGCGCATCCTGAACCTCGATGACTGCTGCTTCGAGGTGATGAATGAGAGTTTGTACCAAAAGATAGCCGACTGCTGTCTGAACCTGGAGGAGCTGCACTTCTCCGGCTGTGACTCGCACTTTGAGGTGATTGCGCAGCTGCCCAAGCTCAAGCGCTGCACACTCAAGACCTGGGTGACCTCCAATGAGCTGAACATTGGCTTCCTCAACACACTGGCCGAGCAGCGGGGCAACAGGCTCACCCATTTGCATTTGTCCGGCCAGTTTGAGATCACCAATGAGCATGCCCGTGCCCTGGGCCTGTTGCACTCACTCGAGGAGCTGCGCTGGAGCAACAATGACAATCTGGAGGATGATCATTTCAAGTTCTTCAATGATTTGGGTCTGCTCGAGTGCTTTGGCCTGTGCTCCTGCGATTGTGTCACGGATGTTGGACTTATGAGACTGTTGCGAAAGTGCGCACAACTACGGCTCATGGATCTCAAGGAATGCGATCAGATTACGAATGAGTTTGTCCTCAATGCCATTGGTTGTCTGGCCAAACCCACGCCGTGTCGCCATTTGGTCATCAATGTGCTGGGCACCAAGATCAAGGAGGGACTCCTAACAGTGGGTAGCTCCAGATTTTCTTAGGTTTGTTCACATATTTTTTCGCTTACAGAGCATGGCATATCTGGCGCCCTTGAACAATGTAAAGCTGAACTTTATTCGTGCTTAACAATGGCATCCACTGGGACAATGGGATCCACTCTGCGCTTAGTCATGCAGCACAAGGAAGTGGAAGCTGTCCGGCAATATTTATGATCCACCAGAGAGAATGCTCCATTAGCATTGGCATAATTGCTGGGACAAGCGTGTAGAGCACACACTTGGGCACTTTTAATAATAATAAATTCAAAAAAATAGTAAACCAAAATTGGTATTAAAACAATAGCAAAAACAATAACTCCCCCCCTGCCACCCGTACCTTATTTCGATTGGGTTTTTGCGATTCGAATTGCTGGCAATAAATTTCGCATTCAATTGTTAAACTTTTGCTGCGATGATGTCTGTGTTAGCAGCAGGAAGCAATACGAGAACCAGATCAGATCACAGTGCGAGCAGTTCAATACTCACCTGTGGCCAGTCCAAGTTGCATTTACCAACAAGGTGACGTTCTATTCACCACGCTCCCTCGGCTCGCAGAGAGACAAGCGCTGGAAAGGAATAGCGAGCGAAAGAGAGAGCGTGACAGCGCGCTGTGGTGAAGACGTCACCCTGCACATAAATTCACCGTTGTCCAGTCTAATGGTGGTTAGTCATTCGATTTCGTTCTGCCTCCCCTCCCCCCCTCTCTCTTTCTCTACCATTCTCCCTCTCTCTTTGTGTTTTTGCTTTGCGTGCTTCCACATTGCTGCTGGCTCTGACCTCGAGTTGCTCCTTAAATGGTTGTCGGCAGCAATCGCTTTGACTCTCTGCGCGCGGGGGAAACTTGCGGCTGCTCTAATGCCTTGACATGTTCAGGTGTCTGTGTACAACGAGTAGTAGCTCTGACTAATTAGTGTAACTTTAACTGGTCCAAAATCGCTGACATTTGGGGGACCTGGGGACCTGGACCTGTATCTTCTGCAGAGGCCATCTTTCGATTCATCGAAGAGTTTGCATGGGTAAAGCAAATTAAGCGACGAATGTGCCGGGGAGTTTACACAGATCTTTGTGTTCCGCTCCTACTAGATCGCTGTGTTGGGTACACTCCGAAGCGTGTTCAATCACGCCTGTGAATTATTTAAAAATCTCTGCGCTGCTATTTCATAAGAGACAAGCCTTAAAATTGTTTCTTTCTTACCCCTCCTCCTGTGATGGCCATAGAAATTCGTGTTGTCGTTTTGTTGTCTTGTCCCTGTTGTTGTTGTTTTGTTGGGGGCCTTGCGATTATGGGAAATGGCTTTTGCTTTTGCTATCGCTTAGCACACCTCTCAAAATGGATGAACTTTTAGTGTCGCCTGAGAAGAACCTACAAAAGGGGGCGTGCATCTCTCTCTCTCGCTCTCTCTAGCTCTCTCTCTCTCTCTTCGGTAAAAGAAAAAGTGCACTAAATGCATGAAGATAGAGGGGGAGTGGGGTACATGTAAATATTTTGGTCATACATCTTTAACATAATTGGTTTTGCTGTGGCCATTATTTGGGCATTATCATAAGGCCCCAAGGAAAGATTTCTGCCCTATTAGCTTTGGTATTTTTGGTAGTATTAAAAAAGGAGGAAAACTTTCAATTTTTGGCATTTTTTGTTGTTGTATTTTATGGAAATTTTGATTGAAAATCCGCGCTGGATGCCCTTTTAGCTGTGTAAAGTTAGAAGCATTCCGCAAAGTTTTTGTATTTTTATGAATTTTTCATCATTTTTGTGTACTATACTTCATATTTATTTTGCATATTATTTTCAATATTACTTTAATTTATTTAGAGGTTTCTGGGCATATTATTAAAGGCACGACCCAATGGTATTTAATTGAATTATAATATAATTAATCCTGCGAAGATCCCTAAATGCATTTATATTTTTGAGAAAGGAACGGACGACTTTCCATTTCATTTGTGCAATTTATAAACTTTTCTTTTCCTTGTAAGACTTATTTTTAACATTATTTTATTAGTCCCGCCTACAGATCTCTTTGTGGCATGTTAAAATAAAATCTCTTAATTTCTTTCGCTTTTCGCTCGAACATTTAGTGGCCTGCTCAAAAGCGCAAGAAAGAAATAAATGTTTATGAGACACCCACAACCAGTAGGGGCACATGCAGTGAACGACGACCCACATTGTTTTGGATTCGGCAAATTATTTTGTGGCACGCCACATGCTGCAACAGCAAGAGCAACAGCAACAGCAACAGCAACACTAACAACTGCCACTAAGAGTTGCCAACATTAATTTAATATTAAAATTACAATATTTTGGTTTCTTTGTTGTTGTTTTGGGCAGATCCAAATGCATTTTCTATGATTCTTCAGAGATGTTTTCATGCACGACTTTGGGGACTTGTCGATGGATTGTTGCATAGTTGCACTGCTGCTGCCGCTTCTGATCATCATCATGATGCTGACGATGATGATGATGATGATGATGGTGATGCAAAAGTTAATTTGCAAAAAGATGCACACTCCCTAGTTCTTCGGTCTGAACTTTTTCGGCTGCAATCGCCGTCGTGGGGGGAGAAGGCGAATGATTGGCACATTAGCAACAAATTGTTAGTACATCTTATTTAAGCCGTTTAATTAATTCCGCGCATACTCAATGGCCAACAAATATAAACAATAAAAGAATAGAAAAGCAGCTTGAATGTTGTTTTGTTGTGTGGTAACTGGCGACTGTGAGGATTACCTGTAAGCTTGAAGAAAGAATAATCCTCTAAGAGGCGCAGAGTTCCAGGAGTTGCAACAGGCAGATGAAGAGGTAGAGATGCTAATTGTTAGAACAAAAGAGTATACATTTTTGCACATTTTACGTACATGAATAGGAGTACTCTTTAGACAACCCAAAACTGTTTCTTTCAGCCGCCACAAATAGCCACACAAAACCCAAACAACTCACAGCTCCCTGCCAGCGCCAGGGTACCACAAGTAGAACTCAAGAAGTAGAAAAAACAATCAGCCAAGCCACACGAAGAGCGAGCTTCCAGCATCTTTGTGGCAACATCTCGGGCCAATTGCCAGTCGTCGAAGACGTGCTTAGAGGCTTGTCAAGGTGCCCCCGACCTGGTCCAGCTCCAAGGGGTTCGCGGATCTCCATCTTAACTATGTAATATATATGTATATATGTATGTTTATTTGTCTGTGTTATATGTGGAAGCTACCTGCAATTTGACAAAAGCCGCTGGCAGCCAACGCGATTGCATGTTTTGACTTTCAATTGCTGACCAAGTTCTCTGCTCCAACTGCTCGAACTGCGGCCAGGGGTTCTCTCGGGTCTCGGTCTCGCTAGTCTGGGGTCTCGCGCCTCTTGTCTGAGGTCTCTAATGTCTCTAGTTTCTCTGTTCTGTTCTGTTCTGTTCTGTTCGGTTCTGTGCTATCAATTGATACAAATCTATGCAATTTTCGTATATAGAGACATAAAAAAAAACATGCCACAACTAACTATTGCCACACTGAATGTCAATAAATAATACACTGAAACCTCACACACATTTAGAACATTTTGCCAGAGACAGGTCGAGGTCGCCTTTGCTTTGGCTTCGTCCAAGCGCCGCAGGTGAGAAAATGCCCACTGGAAGTCAACATGGACCAAAAGATGCCACTTAGTTGCAGCCAAACATGCAACTGCTCGGTGGCAGCTGGCGAGAGACGACAAACACAGCGCAGGTACTGGGAGAAAAATGTAGGGGAGAGCGTAAAAAAAGCGTTATAAAAAATCAAATTCCTCTTTCAAAAGAATTTGCCATTCATCTTGTGCTCAAGAAACATGGCTGAAAAAGTGGCTCTAATTTGGTGTGCAGTTTTTCTCAGTGTAGTCAACACATTTTCTATCTTGGAAGCTAGCACTTAGAACTGTCTGCAATTGGAATTAGAGATGCACTGAGGGAAGAAAACTTTCAGAAAATGTAAATTTTTCTTGTTCATTTTTACAGTACAGAAACTGGCAGAATTGTTCTTGGTGTTACGTCAGAAAAGGTCCTTCAATGCCTGTTTCCGCAACTCCTCGCAACCAGTTCGGAATAAAAATCTCGAAGTATAAAGCCAAATGCTGCTGGTTCGACCGAGTCGGAATTCAATCAATTTAATACTCTATGTTCTTCCGTGTTCTTCCTCTTTGTCTATCGATATTCACATATTACATGTTCGTTCTATAGCAACAATCTTCTGTAAGTATGTCTTAATGCTACAATTCAATTTCTTAATGCTACAAATTCATTTTACCTCTATCCAAATACTAATTGCTCCCGGCCATAAGTCCTTCGCGCAAATTTGGCGTAAACAATGCCTTTTGAAAATATTTTTCCTACATTTATCCTGCATTTATTCCACTTTGGGTACAGAAGCTGGAACTAATTACTGCCGAAAGTTGTAAAATGTATGCGCCATTTGGAAACTGATTAATTACTTTATGCCTTAATCTTATATTTCATGCACCAAAGTTCCACGAAATGTTTCTCTCAGTGCACAGCGGCATCTTCTTCCATGTTAGGGGGGAGGGCCAGCAATTGGAGCTGCCTGTGGCTCTGTCTAGTACATCGTGTGCTCTTTATCACTGACAGATTGTGCTGGCCATTTAACTTATGGCAATTCTCACATGCACAGCAGTCCCCTCTCCCACTCCGCTTGCAGCTCCCACTCCACTCAGAACATTGTTAGATCTCGCTCGGTCGCGGGGCATTGGGTGTGGGATGGTAGTTGTGCCGCGGCTTGAGCGGCATTCGAGTTATTCAATCCATTTGGCTGGGCAACCTTTACGGCGACGACCATCTGCATAAATCAATTGTTAATTGCGATTTACAATTGAGGCGGATATCATCTGCAACTGCAACATTAGCGAACCAAATGACAAGCATAAAATCAAGATACATTTATTGTAAACACATTAATGTGGCGTTGAGTTTATTGTAACAATCTTAGAGCATCTTTGATAAGTAAAATATGAATGAATCTTTGCCAGTACAAAATAAACGAAAAAACAAATGTAAATTTAGGTGCATGGCAATGGATAATCTCTGCAATAAATATAATAATAATAATTCCCATGCAATGTCCTTAAATAAACTGAAATGCAACCCGCAATCGGCCCATAAATCACTCAGTACCAGCCCTTAACTTTCCTTACCCCGCAACTTCAACTAAATATAATTTTTGCGTAACTCAACTTGCACTTCACTTCGTTTTTAAAGTCTATTTATAAAGTTCCGCCACTTGAAATTGATGTCACGCTGCAATTTGATGGCCAGAAACTATTTTTACGCCACGCAAAAAGTCCATGTGGGGGGGCGGGGCCTCATGCACGTGTCATCCCTTGGCTATTTCCGTGTATATCCGTTGCAGTGCACACAAACCGTGACGTCACCTGCGGGAGGCCTCAAAATAGAAACGAGACCTACAGCCGCAGCCGCAGCCGCAGCCACTGCCCCTGCCCAAGGCTTGCCAAGTGACGTCAGACGAGAGCGAGATGGCTAGCTGGCACTTTTGCGACGGCCTTCAGCAAGGACGTCATCAAGGGCACACACACACACACAGACAGAGATGGCTGTAGCGGCAACTGAGAGAGAGTGAGCGAGAGGCAGAATATACGCTGCGCCGCCGGCCGGTGTTTTTAGCGCTGCCGCAGCGCTGTCGCTGCTTCCACTGCCATTGCCATGGCTCTGCCGCTCTGCCGCTCTGTTTACTGCCTACTCACCTGCCACACACACACACAACCCACACATTCGTTCATTCATTCATTCATGGCTTCTTGGGTTGCTGGTTGTGTCTGGCTCTGCTCCACTGCGCATGTCCGCGTCACGGCCATGCGGCCACGTGCCACCCACTTTGATGACGTCTTTGTTTCGCATCGATTTCTGTGACGTCATTGCCACTGCGTGCTGCCTGCTGCCTGCCTGCCTGCTGCCTGTGGCCAGACCGCCAGTGCGGCCAGCTATAAATAATTCCCTGCCAATTATCGCTGGAAATTGATAATCGGGATAGTTAATCGGGGAACCTGAGACATCAGATGGCAGCTAATGAGATTCATATTCTGTGTGGAAGCATCTTTATTTATGAACCACATTGGGTGTTAGGTGGAAGAGACAGGAAATTGTGTGGGAAAATTTAAAGACATTTTGTGTGTGTTTTTAGGGCAATTTAATGAAGGAAAGATGCAGCTTTAGGGCAATAATTATTGCACATTCGAATTTGTGCAGTGTGCCGAAGAGAGCGATTTGACTTTCTCAGGACAAGTCATTCAATCGGAACCCTTTTGGCTGCTTCATTCCTTAAGCATTTCAACAGTTCCACAACTCATAAAATTATACAGGAATATAGAATTTTGTAGCAAGCCAAATGGAAATGGAAGGGTTGACTAGGGAGTATTGGAAATTATACAAAAATATATTCCTTAAGGAACACGCTGCAAATTGTAAATTAGAGCTTCAATGAACAAGTTGCAATCAATTGAATTTACACCATTTATGATTCCACCTTAATTAAACTATTTCTCTTGATCCAAGCATTAAGTTATCCGCATTTTAGCATACTTTTCAGAGTCTCTTCAAGTGTTTGATGCATCGAAAACGTTCTTTGCTTCATTGTCAGAAACTTCTCTAGTGCTTATGTCATAGATTTGGCCTGTGTCCTCAAGTGTCTACACTCTTAATAGGTGCCTGCCAAGCCAACAACAAAACAGCCGAAAATCACAGAGCAAACTCATCTATAATTCAGTGGAGAAATGCTGAGGTAAAGTAATTACGACAAGCCATGGGACACAGACCAGTTATTAGCCAAGTTTCAGCCCACTTTTTGAGGGCAATTCAATGCCCACCCCATCCTGTGCGGCTATTGATTTTCCACGCATTTGGGTCTCTAATGCCCCTTGTGTACCCGACGGAGTATCTATAATTTAGGGCTTGTCCCGCTGAGGTCAAAGACACAGTGCCCACAGTCCCTCCCTCTGGGCTGGCATCTGACTAATGTTTTCGTCGACGTCATGTCGAGGATAGGGATACATTTTTATATACATATGTACGTATGGCGAGAGAAATCCAAACAGGAGGTGCGTCAGTTAATTCCAATTCCATTGATAGCCGGCAACAGAGCACAGATACCGGCGGAACACATTTAATGGGCGACTAAACAAGATACGCACAAAGCAAGCAACGCAAAAGCAAGGAGAGTGGGAGGTATAGAGAGATAGAGAGGAATAAAAACAAACAAAGAGCGAGCACAAAGCTGTTGCCTACTTAGGGGCGTGTGTGACGAACATGAAGCTGAAAGGCAGCGCACAGCCATGTGGTTAGAGTACGTGACGCGGTCAAGACGCAACGGAAGCAGACCATAAAATCAATGCCGCTCTTCCGGCCTCCAACCAGCAGAAGAGAAAGAGAGAGAGAGAGGGAACGGTTGCGTATTACATTCCATGACAGCAGAATCAGCTGAGCGGGGGATGGTTCGTGGAGTGTGGCGTGCTCAAGGTCGGAGGGGAATAATGGGAATCCGTTCGATATGTCTTAGGGCTGAGTAAGCGGCGGCGGTGGCAGCGTAAGTCGGCAAAGATATTTCATTTGTGTGTGTGCTCTGACATTTTTTCGATGAAGTAAGTCCCATGTAATATGGCAGGAACATGAATAAGCATTTGTGTGCAGAGTGCGATAATTTCTCAATAATATTTGTATGAGGTTTTTGATGAGTTTTGAATGCATTTTTGCTAACTCTACATAGATTTCCGCTCTGCCTTTTTGCCTTTTATTTCACCATTTCTTTTGTCTTTTTCTTACTTTGTTTATTTTTGATATATTTTTTTTGTTTGCTCTCCTTTAAAGCTCAAAAGCCCTCTCAATATCGACTCATAATTCATGGCTAAGTAATTTTATATTTTTCCCAACTTCTCACAGCACAGCCTACCCCCCCCCAACTTGTAGTTAACCCAATAATTGACTTGCAAGCCCGTAAATCATCTCCCTAACCATCGAACTTACACCACTTAAGACCCACAAATGTGCATTGCATTGCCTCATCGACCAAAAAAAAGCTCCCATGCCCAAAAACGGGGCGGGGCGTAATACTTGATGATATTATGACATGTTTAAGCCCGCACCGCAAAAATGTTATTTAGTCGCAAAATAGCAACAAAAATCTACATATATATTTATGTAAAGTTACAAATATTAATAGCAAAAGCAAGTCAGAAACTGAAACTGAAACTGAAACTGAAACTAAGCCGCAAAAAAGGCCAAGCAAAATAATGACAATAATTCGCCACAAAATGCACCTGCAGGCTAAGCAGTCAATGGAGTTTTTTTTTTAAATTTTTTGGAAGGAAGTTGCAATCCCCCAGCACCGAAATGATTTCTGGGCAAGGCTGGGGCCAGGAGGCGCATCGAAAGTAATGTTTTTTGTTGTTTTGGGCTAAAAAAGGGTTGGCGAATCCGCAAAAGCAATTTATGCAAATGAGCCAAGAGGCGCCGTTGCAAATGCGGCAGCGGCATCGGCAGCGGCAACAATGCCAAAGTGCCGCATGCTAATTGAAATTTACAGAAAGGGGGGGGCAAAGTTAGAGTTAGAGAGAGAGAAGCAGAAATCAAAGCCTAAATAGCAATCAAAAAGAGCAAAAATTCCTTAAATTAAACTCACGAAGTTGCGGCGCAACGATGCGAAAATGATACATGCATTAAGAGGCCCAGCCAAACCAAAGTAGACTTGGCCAAAACGAAGCAAATTTGGCTCGGCACATTTAGAATATCATCATAGTGCCCCGAAAAAAGCAACAACAATAAATAATAGACAAAAGGCAGAGAGGCAAAAGCAAGGAGTGCCAAAAGTTGCCTTCGACTCTTGGCTTTGGCGCTGGCTTGGCCTGGCTTTGGCTTAGGCATCTCATGCTTAATACAGCCAATAAAAACCAGCAACAACAACAACAACAAAACTACGCTGCTAAGCTGCCACAACAATAACAACAACGGACACTCTTTGGAGGAAACTCAACAACGATAGAAAATACAACAAAAAGAAAGGATCGGTGCTGTGGTCGAGGCAGTTGATACACTCGAATATATTTGGCTATGGCACGTTGAAAAATATATTAACATAATTCATGAATGCTTATAAAACAAATCAAGTGTCTTACTATTCCTTAACAAAGTTGTTCTCACAGCTAGAAAAGTTGTACAAGTTCTGATTTATGATCACATTTGAGGTAGAACTTTTGATGGTCATACAATAATTACAACGATTAGTCATATTATTATTATTATTTTCTGGAAAGAAGATGCTTCAATCTGAGCGTTAAATAATATTTATTCAAAGCCATAAAACTCTCTAAATAGTGTATAACAACAACAAGACCAAGCGGTGACTCCAACGCGATGCTGTTTGCATGCACTTTTTGGGGCCACGAGCGGGTCAGCCGACAGCAGCAGTGACAGTGGTACAAATTACATTTTGTGTGTGTGAAATGTTTACTAAACGTAATGCAAATATGCAAATAAATGAAGAGTTATAAATGAATAATTAAATATTTAAACGTAAAATATTCTTTTTAAAAGGAAAAACTTATATTAATTAATGGAAAAGGTATGGGTATACTTGTTTTTTTTTTTTAATATGTTAAGTATGTAAAAATGTTGCTAGGGTCAATCAAAAAACACGGGAAAACAAGTTTTAATATTCTTCTTTAACTTGAAAATTTAAATTGAACATCCTCAAAGAGTTCCCTCCCTTTTTTCTCACTTAACCATCACGCGCAGCACCACTGTGCTGAGTGGCAGCACTGTCGTACATGCATGGTGCCTGCCTGCCTGCCTGCCTGCCTGGTACAGACCAGTTCCACTTGCGTCGCTCCCAAAATCCACCTAATATATATGTGCACGAGAAGCCACACCACACCACAGCACAGCACAGCCTCCATCCCGTTCCCCCAGGCTGCAGCCCGATCCGAACGAAGCTCAGGGGCCGCAAAATGCATTATGGGAAAAAAATCTAGCTAAAACGAAAGGAAGAGCCCACTGCGCCCAAAACTTCAGTCGGTGTCTCTGTCGCAGTCTCAGTCGCTGCCCCGGCCGACTGCGATCTCACGTTTTGTCGGGGAGGCTCTGGTGGCTGTGGCTGTGGCTGTGGCTGAGCCCAAGCTTGAAGCTCGATCCCCCGTACGCTAACAACAGTTAGAAAACGTGGCTTTGGAACCTGTCTAAAAATAGCCACAGCGAATGCAACCAAACACACGAACCCGAGCACGAACATGGACGACACCTACAACAGCAACAACAACAGCAGCAGCACATACTAGCCAGCGAGAGAGAGAGAGGAGCGACCGACCGGCCCGAATGAAAACGAAAATTTAGCTGCCGCCGGCCTCACCTACTAAGACGCCGCCGCAGCCGCCGCCGCCTCGCGCTTTGACTCTCACTCTCTCTCTCTCTCGCAGGTAGTTGGAGGTGGGCAGCGCAGTCGGCGTTGAAGTCAAGCTACAAGAGAGTAAAAGAAGCTCAGTGGCGTGATGTGGTGTGAGTGAATTTGTGCCGCTGCTTCTGCTGTTTACGAGCTGAAAACGCCGGTGTCAATGGTAAAGTGCATTAATAATTTCTGCGCTGCTCTTCTTAAGGGGGGTGGTGGAGGAAGGTTCGTGGGTGTTTTAGGCAAGAGGCGGCGAGCGGGGGGAGTTCCAGGGATGAGCAAAAGACAAGAAGATCGTTAGAAGCATGGACAAAAAGCTCTGGGTAAAGGCGTAGACTCTGGGGAAGGTGCAGTGATCGTCAGGCGACAATATTTGGTCACAGATAATGACATTCTCGAATGATCTCAGTGACATCTGGGCCAGGGGAAGATCACAGACTGATCTGGGAAAAAACCAAAAATTATAAAACAGAAGAGGTGTTAAGGGGGAAGCGGGATGCGCCCAGTGATCCGAGGGCCATCGGGAGGAAAAATTCGATCATGTTTATTGGCATTTTGCCCAAAAATGATTTGTGGTGCAACCTCTGTTGCTTTTTTTTGAGCAGAAAGAAAAGGGGTGGGGGGGGATGGTTGGTTGATGTAAAAGGCAAGGGGCATGATTATCACGTTGGAGAGTGATCTTGTTTATGAGGTGCTGGAATTGGTTTAGATTTAGTGTGAAATACAATTGACTTGGAGTTGAACTAAATTAATGGTTTGAACAGAGTAGAGAGAGAGAGAAAGAGAGGATGATAGACTTATGGGGAGAGATTAAAATATATTTGGCTAGCATTTGTACATATTTACATGCATAAATATGTAACGATATCTAGCATATTCTGCTGGAGTAGAGATTCTTCCAAGCAAACTTTCATTGTTTCTTAGCAAACAGCTTTAAAATGTCCATAGCAGTCACCTTTAACAGTTTCATAGCAGCAAATTTCGTAGTTTATTATTATTATTCTAACTCATTATTCTCGCTCTTTCAAGCTTTGAGTTGCCCCATAAAACAGTTTTATCTAAACATTTTCGCACCTAATTATTTTCCTTACCCACTGCCACTTAGGCATTAAACCTTTTTCTTTGGCTTCTTGATTGGTTTTCTTTGAAATGCTGTTGCTCTCCAAAAAGTTAAACAAATAATTAGCTACAGCGCCCACAACTTCTGCGAAACACATACATAAGTACAAATGTTTGCATATGAAAGCATAGAATTTTGCTATGATTACACACAAAGCGGATGTCCTGGGCCAGGGCTGCCCACACGTCGGAATGTGAAATGAGATGCAGAGAGGAACATCAATCTCTCCCTTGCCCACTCATAGAAGAAGAACAGTTACACAGTTACAGAAGAGGCTGCCAGGTGGGCGTGAGAACAGTAGACACAGAGAGACAGAGAGGAGGGACAGCAGGCAGCGCAGCAAGCAGAGCAGAGCAGCGCGAACCCGAGCAGAGAAAGCAGAACAGAACAGAGCAGGTAAAAAGGCACAGCAACAGCAGCAGCAGCAGTTGAAAACCAACAACAGCTGTGTGTGTACGTGGAAAAGAGATGGCCAATGTCTGTTTTATGACGCACATAATTTCCGTTTTCCGCTTTTCCTTTTTGTCGCTGGCCAAAACTGTCCCACTGCACTGCATTTCGATGCGCGAGAGGGAGAGAGTGAAACAGCAGGGGGGCCGGCGCAGGCGCCTTAACGACGACGTCATCGATTTTCCTCGCACGAGCTAAGCTTTTGTTGTTGTCTTTTTTTTTGGGGTCTAGCAATGACGTAATAACCTGGCCGACACAGACTTCGGGCCAAACGAAACGACCAAAAGGTAGGTCGTGTCCCCCTCGCGCCATCTCACTCTTACTCTTACTCACTCTCACTCTTACCCTTACACTCTCTCAAACAGCGAAAAAGCGCAGCCGAGAGCAAGCGCAAGCACAAGCACAAGCACAAGCAGTACTAACGCCAGCTGAGGCAGAGGCGACGTCGCTGCCGCTGCGGCCGCTTTGAATATAGTCGCGTGTAACCGTAAAGATAAGTTCAGTCGCGTCACAGACGCCGCATTGTTAACAACTGTACTCTCAGAGTGGCAGCAGGCAGCAGGCAGCAGCAAGCAGCACGCTCGAAACAAATAATATTTAAAACAAATTCTAAACTAACGGTACTTCAAAGCGCGCTCTCTCTTTCTCTCTCTAACTGTCAGTATTAATACAAAAAAAGTGCTTAAAAGTTTAACAAATAATTTGTTGCAACAAGTTGTTGTTGTTGTTGGTGTTTTTTTGGTTTGTTATAGCATTTCTGCATTCGAACTTTAATTTCTATGCGGATACGGAAGCCGGTTGAGCACATTTCGCTTGTGTCATAATTTCCTCGTTGGGAAAACAGTTGCAATAGTAGCGGACAAAACATTCTTTGACACAAAAAGTTTTTAAATATATATTTCGCACAGCACGTGCTGCAGCAGAACACTTCGCTCGTCTCGCTGTGTGTGTTTGAAACGTCCTTGTGCCTCCTCCTACTACAACTGCGCCTTACATATACACAAACAAACACACACACACGCACACACGGGCAGAAGGAAAAACGTGCGTAAGTCATTACGTCGTCAGTTTGCTTGCGTCGTCAGTGAGCTTTGCGCAAGCGCCAAAAAAGAAAATACAACAAAAGCAAACACCAATAAAGGAAAAAGCAACTTAAAAGCAGAGCGAAAAAACTGTTCAGCAAGTTCAAGTCTAAGGACATCACTAAGCACAGCTGTGGCAAGGACAAAGCCAGCAAAAAATGACGACTACAGTTAGGCCTGATTACAACTACAAGAACAACCAGAAGGAGCTGTGCCAGAACGGAAACGGAAACCACCAGCAGCAGCAGCACCACCACCACCATTGAAAGTGAAACTTTGGGGAAAAAAACCGCATTGGCCGCCGTGCTGGATCACAAGCGCCGCCCAGGGCGCCAGACAGGTGCCTAACCATACCCAATATATATATGCCATTATATGTATGTGTGATTTATACGTGTTGTCCATGTGCCTTTGTGTATTGTTGTGTGCTTCATCTTTTGAGTTGATTTTGTTGACTTTTGGGGGTCTATAATGCGCGATCGTCTTGCCTCGCTGATTGTGGTGAAGCAAGAGGGCGGCAATAACGACACCAACAACAATAACAACGACACACATCAGGATTTGCCTGCATCGATGCTGCTGCAGCCGCCCATTAAATGTGAAGCCTCACTGCATGCCTTGTCACCCTACGAGAGCAGCCTCTATCATGAGATTAACAATAATTCCTGCTACAGACAGAACCTAAATAATCAGCAGCAGCAGCAGCCACACCAACTGCTGCCTCCACCATTGCCGCCATTGATATATCCCTGCCGCAATCTATTTCCCGACGGCTGTGACATCACACATTTGGCCTGCTGCAGTTCCTCCTCCACATCCACATCCACATCCACATCCAGTTCCTCGTCCTCCTGCAGTCCCACCAGCACCACCAACACAAGCTGCGGCACTGCCACCAGCAGCTTCTATGCCAATGGAAACACGTGTATGTATTGGTTTTTATCTTTTTTGTTCCTTACGGTGCTGGGTTTGGTATTTTTTCTTGTTTTTTGCTAATCGCGTATACGCAATATCACGTATACGCATTGCCCCATACGAGCAGAAGCGCTCGGTAAACGGTTTGCTCAATCCGAATGCTTTTTGGGGGCATGTCCCCAATGGGGCGTGGCGCGACGACGCACAATGACGACATAAATTTTCATCAACATCATAAAAAAGCATGGTGAAAATATATTCACAACAAATAATAATAAAACAAAATATGCGAGTGCGGTGTCTGCATTTGTGTTTGTCTGTTTGTCTGCTTGTCTGTCTCTGTGGCATTGTTGTAGACTTTGTTGGTGTACCTCACATGTTTACCAGCGTTAGACGGCAGACGGCAGAAGCGCAAACTGCCGGCCTGACGCAAAATGATTTATAAGCTGCACAATAAACAGAGAAAATGCACACAGATAGAGAGAGAGAGAGAGAGAGAGAAACGATGTCGAGGCATAGCCAATGCATTTTTATTAATATCCAAGAATCGCCTATTGGGCATACTGAAGCAGTGAATACCCTTGCTGAGATGTTGTAAGTTTATTTACGAATGAATTTATGTTTTTAGAGCTTCATTTTAGAAGCAAACTCTGAGCAAACTTTGCCTCACATTATTCCAGCTCAAAACAAACCCATCGAGAGGTAGATCAATTGCTGCAGTTGCACAGTAGACAACTTTCTGTGGCACACACACACACACACAGAATGGGGTGCCATTTTATTGAGCCCGCTTAATACGCTGTTGGTGTGTGGCTAAAACGGCACGAGAAGCATTGCCAATGCATTTGTTGTGGCCAAAAACGTGTTGGACAGTTGTTGGAAGTCACTTCCGTCTCTGAGTACTCAATGTGTGTTATAATAGTTGCGAAAATTGGCTTCAAAGCAGTAAATACTAGTGGGAAAATCTTTTGCCAGGATGCCAACCAATCGTTCAACGAACGCTGCTAGTCCCAGCGCTCAGCAAGTTTGTCTCATCCCAAGGCTACCTCTTCAGGGGCAGCCCCCTATGAGCAGTAGCCAAACAAAAACCACATAAATGTGCAGCTCTATTTATAGGTTTTGTCTTTTGTGTATCCAAAACCAAAAAGCAATAGAAGGAAGAGAACATATGACCCAGGTGGAGAGGTCTGGCTGTGGCTCATGACGCCAGCGATGCCATGAAATCGAATGCAATACGTTACAGCCAGTTTAACGGATTACACGGGACACAAATTTACACAATATTTTCTCTACCGCGAGGCACGCGGCAGGCGGCACGCGGCACGCGGCACGAGTGCAGCAACGTCATCACCAGCAACAAAAATAAATGACGAAATTGCCATCCGAGCAACTGCGTCAGCGACAGATGCATCGCTCTCTCTCTCTCTCTCTCTCTCTCTCTATATATATCATAATTAGATCAGAATTAGTTTTATTTGTTGCACATTAAATGCAAATTTCTGGGGGGTCTGATGACGTTCTACGCTTGGGTTTTGGCTTCTTTTTTTTTGTGGGTTTGTAGCATGAGGTGGCCAAAATGCGTCTGAAATAATCACGAGTCATCAGTCATCACTCTTCTCTCTTTTCTATCCCTAGTGTGGGGCGTGTGAAAATATTATTTTGGATTTTATTTATTCATACGAAACATCTCCTCCGCTGGCTACATCTCATTTTTTGGGCGTAGCCAATTGCAGCTCCTCCCGGGTTACCACTCCGATTGGGACTCGATTGGAGTCTTGATAAATGATGCAAAAAATACTCACATAGATGCGCCGCGCCACGCCACGCCACGTATCGTATTTATGACAAACTCCAACCATTGTATGGCCAATATTCACGATTCGTCGTGCGTTTTGGAGCTATCTTTGTGGCAGCTGTCGGGATGGCCATTGTGGATTGTTTGACACACCGGTTTGCATGGCCAGACTGCCAGACACCAAGACACCAGTAGCCAGACTTTGGCTCGGTGTTTGTTACTTCATTGAAGAGCCCGGCATAGCAGGTGTGTTTGGACCCACTAACATGGTAAACACGCCAACACAAATCTATGTGTGTACAATTCCGATGAGTGGCTTTGTTTTATGCGCTTTTCGAAGTCTCTAATTGGTACTGGCACAGGGACAGAGTCGCAGTTGAAGTTGCAGATAAATAGAATAAATAGCAATTAAATGCTGCTGTTGTGTCATCATTGAGGTTTATGGTGAAGTGTAAAAGGGTCATTGCGGCTCGTCTTTTTGTGCCTGTTAACAGCATTCGATTGGGCAACTTAGGAGCGCTGTGGAATATCAATCAAATGGCAATTTTAGGTGCATTTTGTTAGGTGTGGAAGTTCATATTTGAATGCTGCAAATAGTCACTAATTTTGACACTAAACTAAGGCTCTTAATCTTTACTTTTTGTAGCAGAAAAAAACACTATCCTTCCATTTTAGATGTGGCATAAAAGGCAATCATTTTCTTGACTAGATATTTCCATTACAACACAGATGAAAATCATTTAAAAATATGTATTACTACAAATCCCAGAAAACATCTTTCTCAGTGGCCTAAAAGTCACTTAGATATCAACTTTGTTAGCTCTGCCCTAGCAAAACTGTAGACAATTTATTGAACAACATCTAAGGTGGATCGCTGCCTACCCTGAACTTCTCGCAATTTATTGCCCAATCTCTGCCTCAATTACAGCCACAAACTCTTCACAACTGCAGCTCTCAATCGTTTCTTAATTCCCCTAAGCAGTCATAAATATTAATAACATTTTATTGTTGCTCTCAGCTCTAGCTCAGTCACTTCCTAGTTCCTGTCCCTCGAACCTATCTCAACTTGCATTTGATTCACATACGTCTGGCACTTTTGCTCTTCATTTTCGCACCCTGCGAATGAGTAAAAACCACAACAAAAAAATGAGCAAAATTTGTTAATTTCTTAAGGTTTTTTAGCCCCCCCTTTTGTTGTGGCTTTTTGTTTGGTGGCGTGGTGCCCGCGTCTTGGAAACTCGCAGAAACTCTCGATATTAGCGTCTCATGGAGATTTGTGCCCAGCCAACTGCTTAATTATTTGTGTTGATTTATGCGAATTTTATAACAAAACAAAAAAGGAAGAGGAGTAGCCGTTGCCATTATTGTCTTCATCGCTGATCGATGGCCAAGACATTGGACATGGCGAGACGTCAGAGGCTGTTCCCCCATGGACCAGCATTAGTTATAGTTTCAAATCTATTCGAAAATAATAATAAAAGAGCTGCAAATGTGGGGAACCGCAATTACGTCATAATTATAGTTTGTCCGAATTGATTGTATTTATTATTTGCCATCGCGTTGGAGCTCTTCGATTGCTTTTGCTCTTCAATTGGTTCACACGGATCCGCCAGATCGAAAATAAATACGGAAAGCGTAAATTCCTGTCGGCCAGTGCTTTCTTCTGCATTGCTAAAATAATTTCTAAATGCGTTTTTGTGTTGTATTTGTTTTTAAACTTAAACACTTGCCGCGTAATTAGACAGCGCGAATCGATCTACAGAAGTGCAGAGAGCGAAGGGAGAGATCGCAGCATTTTCTATTCTCGTTTCGGGTCGTTGAAATAATTTCAATTCCGCATAGCTTGGGGTCTGACTTAGGGGCATGGACAGGCATTTAATGGGTTGATAAATATCGTAAAATGTATTTAAAAATTATACAAAAAAAAACACAGTCCAGCTAGGGGTCTAGGAGTAGGTCCTAGAGGTCTAGGTTCTGTGGTTAGCAAACATTTCGTTCCTCCCAGCCTCAACCCTTTCAATTACCTTCTCTTCCCGAATCACAGGGCACTTCCCTGCCTCACATTCCTCACTTACATTTGTTTGGCGAGTGCAATGTCCACCAATCACATGGCGATTGGCCGATGTCACACTGTGGCATGCAACAAGAACGTGCAGTGCAGTGCAGTGCAGTGCAGTCTGTCTGCGGCTAGAGCCAAGACGGTGCCGATGCCGCCGCCACCATCATTATCATCATCTGCTGATTAGCATCATGGGAATGCATTTGGCAAAGGCGTCGCCCAGAGTTCAGACAATCGACATCCGACAACAGACGGCAGGTTTTTCCTTCAGTCTTTGCCTCTCTGTCTGGCTTCTTGAATTTTTGCTCACTTCGTTGGCTGTTGGTCAATTTTGACTGCCTGTCCGTCCGTCCGTCTGTCCGTCTGTGTGTCCGTTTGGTTGCTGGGGGGCTCACTCGCATATGTAAACCTTAATTTGAAACTGATTGGATTGCCTGGCCGTTGGCCTCTTGTTGCCTGCCTTGTCTACAGTTTTTTTTCTTTGCGTTTTTATTGTACATTTTTGTTTATTTCTTCATTTTTGCCATGCACTTGATGAGCTTGATGGCTTTGATTTGATTTTTGGGGTTTTTTTTTGTTGGGCTGTGCTGCGTTAGGGGGTTAGTTAGTGGGTTTTTATTGGGCGAAAAAAATAGTAAATAAACATAAAAAAAAAAACGTACAAAAGCTGCCCAGAACTGCCGCAAGAAAGTAATTTTATTGCGTGCAAAATAATTCGTTTTCCCACTCGTCTCTGCTGCCTCCGTGCCAATTGTCAGCCTGTAATTAAACTCTATAGAAATAATAGCTAAAAAAGAAGCGATTACACAACGAGAACAGCGGCCGGGCAATAAATTCCAATCAAAACAGGAAAATTCCAAAAACAAGTTAAGAATTATAATCAAAAAGGAAAAACACTTTTATGCGTGGAGCAGGAAAATTGATTGTTCATAATATTTGCTTGGTTAATTTGATTATTTTAATTGTTGTTCGCTCCGACTGCTGGCACCTTGACGAATGTGTTCGACGCGTCTTTTGGCCAACATACAGCAAAGAAGCTAACAAGTTTTTACTCCGCGCTCCCACTGCCCTCTCCTGGTGCGTGTGCATAGGCTTTGGTTTTGTAATCAGACACAAATTGTTTGCTAATAGTTGTTGGCCCTGTCTGGCCAAGAAGATGCATCTGCCTGTAGTCTGCCTGCTGCCTCGTTCTTGCCTAAAAGGAACAAAAAATTAACAGAAATAACAACAAATTTGTGGCTGGAGAATGGACATCCATTACGGGTGGGGTATGGTAGGACTTGGGCTGAAGTTTGCACACTTTTAGGGCTTCAATCTGCACCAAATTTCATGTTTCAAATAGAAGAAATAAATCTGCAGCAGCTATCATCTTTCGCCCCTTTTTGTAGAGTATTTCTCCTTCGCTTTATTAGTTCCTCTTGAAGTGCCGCAAGTTTCTCGGTTACATTGTCAATTGGCTTGTTTATTTCATGTTTTGGCGCGTAACTTGTTTGTTTGTTCGCCGTTTTTTCTTGCTGTTTTTTTTTTTGGTGGCTGCAGCAGCATCTGCTTTGATTGGCAGACAGACAAGCCAAGCCAAGCCAAGGTGTTGCCTGCGAGACTCCAGCACACATCAAAAAACAAATAGAAAAACTTTTTTCATTGCAAAAGTCGACAACAACAAAAGTAAAGTAGAAAAACAAGGCCCCTTTAGCTGTAACTATTTTTAAACCGTTCTGTACTCCCCCGTTTTTTTTTTGTGTGCCGCAAATAAAAAGCACAAGGCAGAGCGAGGCAGCGGCACAGCGCCTCACGTGCAAAAAGAAAGAAAAATCGAAGTCCACCCGAGCCCCGCTTTCCGGAGAGCGTATAAAAAAAACTTTGATGGCGTAATCATTACACACACACAGACAGACAGACAGCGAGGTAAAGCTACAGTTATAGATAGCCCTAGCCCAACCCCACCCCCGCTGGTGGCGCAATGTTTGCCGCGTTGTGACGTCATTGGCCCGCGTCGCTCTCTCACCGCATAACAGCTGCGAGTGGGCAAAAACAACCCCCAAACCAGTGAGTGCCTCACGACTCTCACGTGGCTATAAGTTGCCTTCAAGGTCGTTGCTGCCTGGCGCTCTCTCTCTCTCTCTCGCTCTCTCTCTTCCACTTTGCTTGCTGCTGATTTCACACTTGTAGCCCCACCACCCTGTGCACGCCCTCTTTTAGCACAAAACTTTGAGTTTGTTTCCTTTTTTATGGCTGGCACTTTGGCACCGAAGAACCTTGAGCAGGCAGCGCTTGAATTTCAACTGGAACTGCACATAAATGGAGGAATTACAAAACTTTACTGGAGCAGAGCGCTAGGAAGGGAAAAAGCAGCTGATTTAATGGGGCAAAAGGATTTCAGAATTTCTGGGAATTGATGATGGAAATATGAAGAGAAATATTAGAAGTCGGGTTTGGGTTTGAAGTTATGTTTGTCCACCAAACAAAGTTGTGCTCTTGGGATTCTACAGAAAATGCTTAAATTCCGAGACATTCAAGGGACATTTTCGATCTCCAATAATTGCTTTACTTATGAGCTGCAATTTCCTTCACCCAATACAAATCTTTCAACCATTTCTGTGATGCAAAAGCTTGAACAAACCGAAGATACAAAATGTACACAAAGACGGGATGGGATATTCACGCACCCACAAATCAATATCGAGGCATCAACTGACAACAGCGCTGCTCAATAATTCATGGATTAATCAAGCCCAAAAGCGGCTTAGCTTGAGGTGGGAAATGCGTCAGAGAAATGCCAAAGACATGCAACATAAGCAACAACCCACAAAAAAAAAACACACACATGCAATTATAGACAGACGTCTGGTTGGCAGAAGGGGCGCGTGCCAGAGTCGTATAATTAAAGAGGAGCCGCCACCAAATCAAAGTCAAGATGTGGCCTGTAACTGTATGTGGAGCACGCACTTGAAACTGATGACGTCCTTGGCTTTGGACTGCACTCCACGTTCTGGGTTCACATGCGATCGATAAAGCCACGCAGGACTGTTCTTTCTTTCTTTATTTTTTTCACGGCTGTTGCCAAGTCCCAAATAGAACTGTTGTGTTGATGACGTCAAAGCGGAAGCGAGACGGCAATACAAACTATCTGTCTTCTCTTTCACGTTTTGCGTATGCGTAATATTGAGTATACCACGTGTGGCACACAGCAACTGCTTGTCAGGCAATTAAGTGGTCCGTGCAACATAGCTCTGGCTTGCCAATTGCACAAAAATCGCAGCGAAGATGCCGATCAGATTGGCTTAATTGAAGCAGCGACAAGCCGTGTCTCATTACCAAGTCAAACACCAGTTGAGCATCGTCAGAGGCGGCGACACGGCGACACCAAGTTTTGAGAGAGTTCCTGACAAGATTGTCAAATACTTTGGCAATTTGTATATAAAATATATATACACCACCTGCCCATATAAGATGTCTAAAATGCTTTTGAAATTTCCATAATTGTTGGTGTCTTTTTTAGCCGGTTTTTTGTTGTCGAGCGTGCCATCAATTTGTGGCTCAGAAATTTAGAACATTGCAATTAACTCGCTCGCTGGCTCACTCTCCCTTTCATCATTTTACTTGTTTAATAATCATCAAAATCTCTCAAATAGAGTTTCAAATCTTGTGGCTTGTGACGCAAACTTTGTGCCGGATGACCTTGAGCTGCGACATTAGAATACGAAGAAAAGAATTTTGATTTTATTTATTTTATTTTTTGTGGTTTCAAGCTTTCGCTCGAACGATGCTTTTGTGATTAAAATGAGTTTTTGGGTATCGTGACAAAGATATGAGTCTGCAGTCTGGGAAAGATTTGCATTTGGGGCAGCCAGAAGAACAAGTTTTGTTCGAATATTAAGTTTCTTTTATATATGACCAGAGGTGGCTTCTATGTTGCTCAGTTTTTGCTGTCTTTTGCTCACTTTTGGGTGAGGCATAACCCTGATAAATGCAACTACAAATGAATCGATTAGCAGGGAACATGGCCGTAGGAAGAGGTCTAAAAAGGCTGCCATAGATGTGCAAGATATTGCCTGAAATGTGCCATAAAACTTGCTGGAGGCAAAGAACTTTTGGCGTGCAAAATAAATGAGTTTGCCGAGTGCATAAATGTGCAAAATAAATGCTTGTTGCCCCTAAAGATGTGCAGCCAGGATAAAAATAAATATAACTAAACACCTGCCCAAAAAACGTAATATCTTTCATCTTTATGAGCATTACAAGCACATCGTTCACCACTCAGAACAGGATCCAAATACAGTGGGGCGCCGCCGAGCGAACACATTAACTCACTTGAAAAGTATCTGTGTGAACACAGTTGTATCTGTGCAACTCGATATGCATTTGTAACTTCACTTTTATGTTCCTCAGTCTGCGCCGTCTAACTGTTTCTGGGTGCATCATAAAAATGTTTAATTAATTTTTATCTTGTCTCTTTTTTTGGGTATATTATTCATCATAATATTGTCTTGCTAATGAGTTGCTTTTAGTAACAAATTAACACGCCGGAGAACGAGAGCCACACAAAAAATAAAAGAAAAAATGTAAATAAAAACTTATGGCCAGGCCATTTGAGTGCTGCATAAAAGTTTATGCCAAATTAAATGCAGTTTTTTTTTTTCACAGAGGTGCGACATGGATAAGAGGATGAGAGATACCCAAAATTTCCCACCATCAAAATCACGCCACAAATCACACTGTTTACATTTTATGTTATCCCCCCTGTGACCTAAGCTACTGGTCCTTGGACTTCTGTCGGAATGCACGGCATTGTGTTCTAGTTGCCTGATGAGGCGCCCACCAGCTCCAGCTTCAGGCACAGATTCAATTCCATTCGTGAGTCGTCGTTGCGAAACTTAGCCCGGTCCGCGCATCGAGCGGACACTGGCCTTGAAAATCTAATATTCTCATTCTCATATACTCAATTAAAGCGGGCTCTAAACGAAGAAACGAGAATAAAAAAAGGCAGCCAGCTAGCACGGCGCTTAGTTGCATTTTGCAGATGCTAAAAGCCGTCAACGAACTCGATTGCGATGTGCCAGACGGCAAATAACAATTTTAAAGCATACATAAGTTCTCGCAGACTTGACCAAATGGCAAACAGCTTCAGCAGCCGAAGATTCAGCTGCCAGTTGGCCATCATTGGAAGCCTTCACTTTTTTACGACCATCGATGTACTTTTGGTGGCTACTACTACTGGGTACCCGTGTACCTTGGGTATTCCCCCAGGGTATTGTTCTAGGTATCTTCTCTGATCTTCACATCTTTTGTGTGTCAATTAACACATTTATTTTGCAATCGATTTAATTAACCCTCTTCACAGAGAGCTTCCTTCCACATGGCTCCAATGTTCGTTTCAAAGTAAAATTATTGCTACAGGTTTTTGGCATAAGTTCGCATTCATCGATTAACCACATGACAGTTATGCATTCACACAGTTGATAGGATTTCAATATCGATATCGATAAAGTGTTGGAATTTCAAGTGAGGATTATGAGGATGATAACTTAGCTGTTGGAGGTTAATATTTGAGCGATCATTTGTGCTAGAGCAGGGAAAATGCTTACAGAATGAGTGCAATGTTATCGATAATTTATCGTGGATTTGGTATGTCTCTTTTTATCTTTTCTATTTCCCTTGCTATGATAATGGCATAAATATGTGCCAGAAATAATTATTGTGGAGCACGGAAAAAGCTTACAGAAAAGTGAATTTTTATCGATAAATAATCGTTTGTTTTCTGGATGTTTTCAAGCAGCTTTACGAGCTTCTTCTGGAACTGTGTTCATCTTTTTATTTCTCCTTCAATCTATGGTTTCGCTTATTAAATGATAAATGTTCCAGTTAGACCCACCAAAAATGAAGCTTAAGTCCATTCAACATCTCTTTGTCGATTCCCAATCGATTAATAAATTCCGCTGAAAGTGTTTGATTTGAAGTGAACATTTAGTACTGACACTCCCCTTGGCTCCGACACAACTTCCACATCCTTAGAGCCCCATGCTGTGTAGCTGCTCGAGCCTTGAACCACATTAAAAACTAACCAACAATAAATAGCGAGTCGAACTAACCAACGACCCGACCCGAACCCCGAAACCCGAACCCCGAACCCCGAACCCCGAAAGGCAAACAAAACATGGAACCAAAAGACAAATAGCAGATCCGAAACGCGCCCAGTTTCGGTTCGAGCACTTTGGTTATTCAATTTGTTTAGACCTTTTTGGGTCTCAGCCTCACTGACTTGCCCCGTTAACTGTTAACGGTCTAAGCGGTCTCTGCTCGATCGCAATTGGATAATGAATGATGCTTTGAACTGTGGCAAATTCTTTTGTCTCCACAGCGACCGGCACCCACCGCTTAACATTGAACTTTTCGCCATCTCCCGAGCCCGAGCCAAAGCCAAAGCCAAAGCCAAAAGGCAACACATTGCCACAGATACGTAGACGCGGGGGGGGAGATAGATAGATGTGTAGATAGATACTCGATTCCCACAGCATTGAATGATTTATGGGCTGGAGAGCAGAGAAGAAAACAAAAAAAAAAAAAAGAGTAAATATCGATCCGCAACGTGTGTAAAGAGTGGGGAAAAAGTCATTCCGTTTTCGATTGCGGATCTAACGGATGAAACAAGAACCTTGTTGTGCATTTAACACGCCACAGAAAAGAAGCAAAAATATATATCGACACAGATCTGTGCAGCGCTCCCAAGTACAATAAAAATAAAATGCGATGAATTATGGGGCAAGTTTTGCCAGTGCCAGTGCCAGTGCTGAGCCTGAGTCTGAGTCTGAGTGGTGCCAATCAGCATAATCGGTGAATCGGTGGATCGCTGGATATTGTTGAATAGCTGTTAGATCGAGCGGTGATCGTCAGATCGTCACAGCAGCCATCACTTGGCGCCAATTGTGCATCGATCAGAGTTGAGCTTCCCCCCCCCCCCACAAAGAGCGGAGACATCGATACAGATGCCGGCCGACCTTGTGCATCAATCCGATCGAAGCGAAAGAAATGCGTGCAAACCAAATGGTTTGTGGGTCTCTTTTTTGGGGTTACAACGTATCCAGCGAAGGTCTAACAAATTGTGACGACTGCCAATCAAGTGGAGTCCGAACAATTATTGCGATTTCGGAATCCGATTTTTTTCTACACATCTCCTCGCGTGCTGTCGCCCAATTGACGTTGGCCAGCTTGGGACAATTAGCATAAATTAAAATTGGTTTACGGCCCAACATTTGCCCGATGACACACTGCACAGCCGAAGAGAGAGAGAGAGAGAGAGAGAGAGAGAGAGAGAGAGAGAGGTGCGAGAACCGAACCCCAGCGATGCGACTGAAACTGAAACTGAATCTGAATCCGCCTAACGATGAGAGTAAAAGTGATCCAACCGGTTCGCCGGCGGACGGTGCCGCCGCTTCTATAGTTAGTCTCTGAATTTATGACCCACCCACCCTCTACACCCCACTCCACAGCACAGCACAAATCGAAGCGACTTAGAATCAAACGCAGCATTTTAATCTCGCCATATAAAGACGGCATGCGGCAGAGCAGAGAAACGGCAGAATAAAAGCAAAAGTAGCTATAAAGTAAAAACAAAGAATGTTTTGCACATGCGCCGCATCATTTTCTGTTTCTTTTGCTGCTGCGGCTGCTTGTTCTTTGGGTGTTTGATACCCTACAAATTGGGGAAAGGAAAAGGTATATTAGTGCTAGCACAGTTACTGAGAACTAACAGAGACATATTCATAGCTGTGTATCTGTGTGGGATTAAAAATAAGATATGAAATATGATTAATATATTTCCTAAGCGGACTTCCTGCAATTGCAAACAATATTATTCCCTACCTCTCCTCTCTTCTAATGCTAGGTATTCCACTGTCTCAACCATAATCTCTCTCTCTCTCACTTGTATTCTCTTCGTTTTCGTTTTGCTTTAGCTGCTTCATAACTGTGACTTGTGTCTTAGCACTGATTTATATTCTTTTTCGCTCTGCTCGTGCTTTGTTGTTGGTTCTGCTGTTGCCTGGCTCTTGCTTTCATTTGAAGCTCGCTGGGACTCGACGCTGACCAGCCGGTCCGCTGCTAAGTGCGCTAAGCAAATAGAAGATTTAGAGACATTCTTCGACAAAAGCGTTGATTTGACTAAATTAAGCCTCAGACGGCGCAGTCGCAGCCGCAGCAGTCGCATCGGCATTAAATTGTAATCAATTTTAATGGCTTCTTGGTTGCTGTAGCACTGTAGCTGTTAGCTGTTGTAGCTGATGCTTCCCATGGATAAATCGCAGCAGCATCAGATCATCGTCAACTGGTTTTGATCAACAGCAGAAACGGAGAGCAACAACGACAACGAAAAAATGGTGCTATGTTCTTACAGCTTTATTTTTGCGTGTCTCCCGTGCTCAGTGACCTGTCATCGCATAGATTATCATTATTTTTCCTACAAGTCTTTTTTCTAGAGCAGATCGCTTGTGGCCATTATTCTTTTTTGGCAATGTTTTTTTGTTGGGTTCTTTTTTGGCATCGGGTTACCTTTCAACTGTTTAGATTGAAGCTAATCAAAGTGAAGAATTAACAGATCTTAAAATATTTGTTGTAAATAATATGGAATGGAATGGATAGGAATTTGTTTTACTTATTTGTTTGTCTTTCTGAAATGATGCTAATTATGTTTTATATTTGCGCCGGGGTTTCAACCTCTCAGCATAACTCTTTATATAATCCATCCCATCCAACCATATTTACACCATCTCCAATATTTGATATTTATTTTTTACACTGCCCTTTTACAACTTTTTGGCCATAAAATTATCCGTATGATCCATGAAACGACCTTCTGCTTGCTTCCTTATGATACTTTAATAAGCATTACATCGAAATTTACAGAGATGCATATTTGCTTTTGGTAACTCTTTCACTTTCATTTTGCTTCGCATGAACAAACTAAACCAGCCCATACCTAGCCCATATCCATCTTGATTTGATGCCGCCCACAAGAAAACAGCTACACATTTGGTGTTGTGTGTGTGTCGCGTTATAAAGCATAAACATGATGATCAAACATCATCATTGCAGCATCATTAACATTCATAAGTACACTACACGCTGCACAAACCCCCAGCTCAACCCAACTTCATTCATATCCGTTGCTACAATCATATCGAAACGAAACAAACCGAACCAAACCTCACTTCATCTTCATTTACTTGCATATCCACATATTCTATACACATGCCATAATCCATCCTTTTCCCCCTTTGCCTTGCACATTGACATGACTCTGTATTTTTGGCTTGGTTTGAATTTTAGTTCATTTTTTTGTCTATGCCTTTTTGATTATTTTTGGTGTGGTGTGGAATTCATGGCATCGTCATCATCATCATGAAATGATGATCGTCAGGCAGGCAGGCCCGGCAACAACTTGACTCTGAGCTGAAGTGCAACTAGCTGTACCTCACCTCCTCTCTTACTGTACATCGCTCACACTTCCCTCCTCTATTACTGCACACACTCCCCCACTCCGCTCCTCTCTTACTGCACAAGCTCGTACTCCCCTCCTGTCTGATTGCACACGCTCGCACTCCTCTTCTCTCCTGCCGTACTTCGCTCACTCACCGCTCTCTCTCTGTCTCTGTCTTTGACTGCATATCTCGCCTGTACCTCTACCTGCATATCTCTCTCTCTCTCTGTTTCTCTCTCTACCTCTATGACTGCAGCTTAAACGTGCCTTCAGCTCTGTTATTAAATCAATAATGAAGCACACGAAGCGCCCCGAAGCATCATCATCATGATGATCGGGCTACATCATTAGCACCACCAGTTGTGACTGCGGCCAATGTTGTTGTTGCTGTTTCTGCTGTTTTTACTGTTGTTGGTGTATGTGTGTTTCGCCTGGTGTTGTCGGCGTCTCTGGCACGCCGGCTGACACACAAAAATACATCGTGGAGTTCACGGAACGCACCCAAAAGCCAAACTCCGTTTTCGATATTTCGGTTTTTGTTTCTGTTTCTTTTTGGCATTAGACAAGCTTTGTTTTCCAGCACCAAGTTTGGCTGCAAGTTCTTCTAGGGGGTACCCATCTCCTCCTCCTGGCAGCCAGAAAGAAATCGAATTCGAACTATTAACTTATTGCAGTCAGTGTAAGTCAAAGTCGAGACGTTTGCTTTGCAATATTTCTGTGCAGCTCTCGGGGATCTGTCTGGCACATTCCAGCCGGTGAGCCCAAGCAAACCAGCCACGTTTGTCTCCGGCTCTTTGCTCTTCGGTTTTTGGTCGGTGTTTCAGGCACGGCAAGGTGTTGAGGTTAACTAAGGTGTGATAAATTTTTGTTGCCATCGATAGGTCGCTCTACTCTCCGCCTCGAGTGCAGTTTTCTGGGCTCCGTTTTGCTGTTCGTTGTCGTCTCTTTTTGTGTTTTCTGTTTTTTTGTCATAATTGTTTTATTATGGTCGTGTGGGTCGGGTTCGGTGTGGGGGGCGCCAAAGTCAGTTTTCATTGTTGTGTGTTTCGCTTTTAGGGCAGGGATTACGAGTGGAGAACTGAAAAGCAAAAATCGCAAGAAAAAAACTTAAGCGGGACAGCATCGTGACAACGCGCCCCCAACGCAAAAGCTCAGTGCTATAAAACCGCTGGAGAAATCTCATTTTTGTTATTCTTTTTTAATATTTATTTTCTCACAGTTCTGAGCAGAGCCTCTTCCAAAAATAAAACCAATATAAAACTCTTATTTAATGTCTGAATTTATACCATTTTGTATGCACATTTTCCTGCCATTTTTGGTGGTAATTAATAGCCACAAACATCAGAGGGAGGCCTCTCCACTTGTGCATAAAAATTTGTCCATCCAATGGCTCGGCTGTTGCTGTAACTATTATTGTGTGGCATCCATTGGTGTTGCATTGGCACTGTCAGGCAACACGCAAGGCAAGCCTCAGCCCCAGCCTCAACCAGAGAGAAGCGATGCCAAACTCTGTTTGTCTATTACTTAATTGCCAGTCCCCATACTGCCACTGGGAGGAGAGGATACCCGAGAAGTAAGCGTAGGCGGAGAAGCAGTCTGCAGGGTACGGTTGTGGTCTTCTGCCTTATAATAACAATTAGCGTGGCATTTTAATATGCATTATTGCTGTGAAAAGATCGCAAACTGATTTCGCCAGCAACCAAGGCAAAAAGAAACACAAACTAAAAGGCAGCAAAGGCTGAAGAGTCACGACTTCAGCAGGACGATGAGGAAGACAACGCCACAGCCACTGGCAGAGCCATCTCCCAACTCCACATGCGTTGGGCTGTTGGCTGTTTTGGGGGGAATCTTAATTACACAATTAATTTGTTGAGGCATGCAAAATAAAAAGTTTATCGTTGCATGGGTTTTGGGTTTCAGTTTCCGTTTTGTTTGGCTTTCGGGTGCCAGTCAGGTGCTCGTTAAGAGGGTCCTCATATGGTCTTTGAAGTGTACTTGGAGAAACCCTGCATTGCCCAAACACTTTCAATGACAATAATGCGCTCAATTAAAGTAGGATATTTCAATTGAAATTATGGCTTAGCTGACTATCGATGGTTTGGGCTTTGAGAAGTTTCCTCTATTAAAAGATCATGAATAAAGTTAAAGTTTAGGCTTAAAAATAAACATTTAACTTACATAAATATTTTATAAATTTGTAAAGGATTTAAAAGAATTTCATTATACCAGCAATTAGTGCTCAAGAATTTAATTCATCATTTTAAGCTTGAATTTTACTCCCAACTTTATGTTTCAATTGCATAATTATTCTTCTATTCCTCAATTCCTTCACTTTTCTATCCATAATTCGCATTCGCTGAAACCCATTTTCATAATCCTCTTTGATGTAATTTCCGAATGTGCAAACCTATCCCAAAAAAAAACACACAAATTGTTCCCAAGAATCTCTTTATTAACCATTAAACGCTTTTGCCTGTGCCTGTGCCTGTGCCAAAGGTAAGCAAATTCCCAAAAAGATAAATCTATTGTATCTGGCAGATACAAAACTCAAATTTAGATATGCAAACGAACAATTTTCCCGCAGCCCAAAGTCGAGTCGAGGCTGGCTCACACTAAATCAAATCTTCATGAGGCCCCCAACGACAAATATATGGGTTAGGCTCAATTTGCAATTGATGGAGCAGCGCGGGGGAGAGTGGTGTAGAGTAGAGAAGTGGGTCTAAGGCTGGGGCATTGGTGTGCATCACACACAGATGCAGCTACGAAGGCAAGACAAAAGGTAATATTGGCGTTTTAATGCATGTTGCCGTTGGTGTTTGTGGCTGCTGCTGCTGCTGCAACCTGCTGGGAAAACACAGAGCGGCTCCGTCTTGGTTTGCAAGGGGCAGGGTAATCGATTTGGGAACCAATGATCCCCTCTCCCTTCACCCCACAATTGTTTGTTTTTCCAATGAAAGCGAAAAGCCCAAAAAAAGCAAAAACCCCGAAACGTGCAACAATGGACAAAGGGTAGAGTAGAAGGCAGCTCGAAATTAACACTAATACGATTCCAAAAGAGAGGGAGTCTGGCAGAGCGAAAGGGGAAGGGGAAGGGGAAGGGCAGGGAGCTACCAATCGCAGTCTAACTTTTGGGCAGGCAGGGGGAAATCTCAGTCTGGGAGTCTAAGCTGCTGCGGTGGCAGTGGTAGCGCCAATCCCCAGTCTAAGTTTCGGATGCGGTGTACCTATCTATCCATTGGATACTTTGGGCCAACGTCAACGTCGCGTGTTTTGATAGCTCGCTGATATTTCAGTCAGTAGGAAAGCAAAGCAGAAAAAAAACACACACACACACAATGCAACAGGCAAAGAAGAAGCTGGAAAACAAAACCCAAAAAAATGGTGCCAAAAATGTGCATACCCTGGCGGAAGGGGTATTATGATTTGTATCATGTGAAGTGAGTGCAAGGAATGAAGACATAACATAAATATTGATAAAGGTGGAATAGATTGATATTGATTCCGATTTATATTGGAATCGTGGCATTAATTTCCAGACACTAATGCCAGCTACGAACTGAGTACGGGCCAACATTTATTTTCTGCTTGCCAAAGGGTATCCGTCTGCTCAGACTACCCCAGTTCCTTCCTTTCTTCGATCGTTTTTTTTGTTTTTTGTTTATTGAGGAGCTTGGCTGGCCAAGCTTCCCACCTCGCATCAGCTGGCTGCACCTTCTTTGCCGGCTTCGATTCCATGTCGGATGCGCGCGCCTGGCAACCGTGCCAAGAAAATCTTTGATTTTGTACAGAAACCTTTTTGTCTAGCCGAAAGCTGAGGAGCAACAACAACAACAAAAAGTTCCATTCCATGCCCGTAATTATGTAAGCGGCGTTCCAAAACTGGCAGCTTATTTATCTTTGTCTCAGTCATGTCAATCAGCGCGCTGGCAGCGTGGCTCAGGCAGCAACTTCAACTCCGTCGCCGGCAACACTGCCGATGCACTGCAGCATCATGTGCACCTTTGACCCGGCTTCAGCTTCAGCTTCAGCCAAGTTTGGTGGGGCGCCGCTCAACATGCAAATTAGGCGGCTTCAATCTGTATAATAAATGTGGCTGAAGAAAAAAGTCTAACGCTCGGCAATTGCCAGTGGAAGTGGGTTTTTGTGGGGATTGAGCATTGAGCATTGAGGATTGGATAGAGGTTGAGGTGAGGGAGTGGAGCAGCGTGGCATCGAGGGTGAGACTTCTAAATGGGCAATCACAGGGCACATTGTGGTCATGATTGAACTATATTTGGGTAGAAAAATCAATGGGATTGGGTATAGGTTGAAAGATTAAACTAATGCAGGGAGCATTTGAAATGGAAAGTGTGCCAGATAAATGAGGAAATGAATATAAAAGTTATGACATATTTTTGTTCTTTTACATATTCACCCGTGCCCTAGCAAAACTGCTTAAAAGAGAGCGAGCGAAAGAGAGCGAGAGAAGGAGAGCGTTGGAGCAGGTAGCGGCTGCTGCTAAGTTGCGCACGAAGCTTCGCCAGAGCGCGACAAAAGTGCAGCAACGAAGAAGGTGGGGTAGGGGAGACGAAAGAACGGCCGCTGCGGCACGTCACAAGCATGTGCTAGAATTACATACAAAGATCGCGAATCGGTACGAAGAAGACGGGGGAACTAGACGAAAGAACGGGGCTGCGTAAGCACATGCGATTATTACGGTAAATGTGTATGTTAAGGTACAGTGGCGTAGTGGAAATAGCCGACAGTGCTGAGAATTTACATTAGGTCACAGTTTCAGGATAATGTGACTAAACATCGGAGTGCAAAAGCAGACTCAGCTCTCCTATCTCTTCGTAATCCCATAGCGATTTCAACACATTCTTTAACATTCTCCTCCAATGAACACACCAATTTAGCGATCATTGTTGCCAATACAATCTGCCATCTAATTGAATTCTCTTTACCAAACAGAATACTTTCATTCGAACAAGCAATATATCTAAATGACTCCAATGGAATCTTGAATTATGCACAGATGCCCCCAAGCTATATTTAGAGCGAATTTGCTGACTTGATTCATTTTAGAAGACTCGGACTTAGACTCTCTCTTGGAAACTTTTTTAATACACATCGATGATGATGATGATGATGCTGATGCTGCTGATTCTTCACTGATGATATAACAATTCAATTAAACCAGTTTACAAAATGAGTTGAAGGCGATCCAAAGGCGATGCCTTAACGGCAAAAATTCTTTTATTAGAATTTCATGCAAATGCCCGAAGCTGAGGCTGTGGCCGATTGCCACTTGCAGCGGCTTAGGTTTCGCCCTGGCTGTTGCTTTTATGATTATGGGTTGGGCTTTTTGATTGTAGCGCTCTCTGACCCATTGCCGGCCAAGTTCCTGAGGCTGCAGCTTGGCGACAAGTGCCAGCAGTCCGAGCCAAAGCCACAGCCAAGAGTATTCCAAGCTATTGGCCAATACACAGTTGACTGCCCACAGATACAGTGATACATTCAGACAGGGGGCATCCTAACTGGTTGCTTGAGATGCGCTCAAAAAATTGACTTCAATCCGTTTGGATGGTCGTCTCGAGGGTACAGATATGGCGATGATCGGTGGGGATCTGTGGGGTGCCATGAAATGTCCAAGATGGCCTTCGATGATTTTTGTAGCAGCGATTAAAAAACCGATGACGCCGTCTCGTGGTTTACTTAGCATTCAAAGTGGCGCAAAAAGAGATTTATACGAATTGCTGCGACAATTTTCAGCGCTCTTTTCGCACTCGATTTTTGCTGTTGCTGCTTTGAGTCATCATTCCATTCAATTGAAATTCTTGAGCACAATCTTGTTATTGTCTTTTAATGATGTTGATGATGTTGTTGCTGCTGTTCATCTTGATAGCTTTGTGCAGCCAAACCGAACACTTTCGATGCTTAACTCTGGACTGACCTTTAGCCACGGTTAGTTCTATATATCTGTAACTGCAGCTACATCTGTCTACTGCTCTGCTGGCTGACACAGTTTCGCTTACATTTAATTGTACGATTTTATAGGATTTTAATAGCTGCACCGTGTGTGAGCTTCGCCATCGGCAGTCGGCAGTCGGCATCCGCCGCCGACTTATGCTCACAGAATGGTTGCCCGAAGATTGCATATAACTTGATTTATACGACCAAACACTTAACTGGCCAAAGAGCTGCGGGTTTTTAGTGGGTGCCATAATTGATTCGCCAAGAGTCGAGCTCTGAGTCTTACCATGGGAGGTTTCCATTCAAGTTTTTTTGTGTGGGGCTGTTACATATTAATTAGACATGGCTTTAGGGCTGTTTAGCTATAATCAGCCATTGCCCAGAATCTGCAGCTACCACAAAATGATCAGCTAATGATGTAAAATTCCCTTTAAAAATATTTTCATTTTCACTTCCAAGTCAAAAGTCAAGTTCCTTAGGCAAATGATTCAAGAGTTTTTATTTTGTGTGTGTTGCACACACCCTTTTTGTGTGCCACAGAAGGCAGAAACAATGCCTGATGGCCTGATAGGTTCCCAGATCAATATGAAATATCATTCGGCTCCCCCATTCCCCCCCCCCCGCAACCAAATATGGCCTTGGGTCATTTAGAAAGCAATTCATCGAAGATGGCAGCCTCCACAGTTTGAATTGCAAACAAAGAAAATACGTAAAAATAGAAACAGCAGCAAAAAATAGAGAGAGAGAGAGATAGAGAGAGAAGCAGATAGATAGATTCCCGAATGAAACTACCGTGGGCTACTGCCAAAAAAGCTACCGGGAAGAGTGCGCGATAAACATTTAAGATTGCCCATTTGAAGCATTGTGTTTGATGGCCCCAAAGCTAAATTTACAACCCAAACAAAACAACAACAAAAGAAGCAAAGCAAATCCACAGTAGGGCAAAAGATACAAAGAGTTTGAGCAGAAAAATTGCCATTTGGGTTGGGTTTTGCTCACTGGATGAAGATTTTAGTTTTATTCCCCCAAACATTTTGCAGTTTTCTTGCCTGAAATTTCGCAGTTTTCTAATTGTTTTATTTGCCATTTTTTTTTTGCTGGATTTTCATCTCTCGGCATCGTTAACAAATTTATTATAATGCTTGTAGAGAAAGATAGAAAGAGAGGGAGGGAGAGTGAAGTATCCCCCAAAAAAAAGATACACCATTCCTCCCCAGAGTCGCCTGAGAGGCTGCCTCTTTTCGTGCCTCTTCTTGGCCATTGCATAAGTTTGCTAATTTTTGTTGTTTCTTCCAACAGAGTTGGGTGGGGGGGGGGGGGGGGGGGGGGGTTTCTTTTTATATAATATCGTTAATACATATTATTTTGCAAGGCTTTTGTTCATGCTCCGGGTAGAGTCTTGTACTTTGAACTGCGAACTCGAATGGGCAGGCGGGGGCAGAGTCTGGGACTGGGACTGAGTCTCGGTCTTTGGCCTGATCAATGGCTGGACCTGGACATGTAGGCATCTGCCGAAATTGACAGACTGACTGGGTACTCCTCTTGTGCAGTGACCCAAACAAATGGTAATGCGAGTCTGGATCGTCTTCGTCTTTGCTTGGGTCAGAGGGAAACCCATGCCCAGGCCTGGCCACTCAGTCATTGAGTCAGTGGGTGCAACAAACAGCCGGGCCAGACTTCGTGTGAAGATCTGTGAGAAGTATACAAATGGGTTTCAGGTTCGTTGGTTCACTACAGTTTTTGTTGTGGCTCTTGTTCGTTGGCTCTGTGCACCAAAGGAGTTTACTTCTCATTTTGTGCTTGCAGGTTTTCGGCTGCAGCGACTGCGAGGCGACTGCGAGGCGACTGCGCGGCGGCGGCTTCGATGGTATCGCCTTTGAAATCCACGACAGCGACAAAAGTTGTAGTGGAAGGCCTAATAGACATAGAGGAGCGCTCTCTCCCTCTCTCTCTCTCCTCCTCTTTCTCTCTTCCTGCTGTACTTTTGAGGATGATGTTGCTGCTGCTGATGATGATGATGATGATGAGGATGAGGAGGATGAGGAGGAGGAGGCCGTTTCGTCTGTAGACTAGACTTTCACTATTAATTGTCGATTCTCATCAATTGTTGCTCATTGTTGTTGTACTCTGGAGATGGCATGGGCTGGTATGGAATAGTTTTGGGCTGGTGGGTGATGCGGCAATGGCTTAATGGCCATTGGGGTAATGGGGTTGGTATTTAAAGTTGAGCAGACAACAACAACAGCAACCCAATTCCTTGGGTCTGCGAAATTTTCATATCGAAATTGCATCTATTACTCAATGGAGAGTGAGAGACAATTTGATTGATTTATGCAATCTCAGACCTTTCCTGGGCTGCGCAGCAGAAGGTTCTGCCTGACAGTTTACTGTTATATCAGCAGTGGGGTGGGGGGCGCAAAACATTTGCATTTCAAGCCAACATTTGACATAGTTTTGAGTTTGGCATTCTGCAAAGACGATTGAGATGCCGCCGACAATGTCTCGGAATATTTGTCACTGCCAAAAGTGCCGAACCCGAACCCAAACCCGAACCCTGCCCCCTGCCAGCACTCATGTAACCATGCCCATAAATGGGGGCGGCTGCAGCAATAGAACAACATTTATGATTAGTTTTTATTTATTTATTTTTGGTTGTTATGCCTGTTCGATGTGTCGCGATTGGAAACTTGAATTTCTGCTGGAGTTTTTCCTCAGTTCGTGTGCGTGGAAGATGTACAAATAATTTACGTGGCTTTGTGGCTTGTGGGTCAAGAATTTATAGAATTTAAGCAATTAAATTGCCTTAAGCCAGTGATCGTGATTTACGATGTGAAAGATGTTGGCAACAGTTTTATTGGCAATCTAACTATTTATTTGGCATAAATGTTTAGTTCTCAATAGATTATTTATTATTTTAAATAAAACTGTACTCAAAACCCCCTGGGGTTGAGTCGTCTGCTATGATTATTGTATTTATTCCTTCATCCTCCCTATTAACGTCTTGCAAAGTTTCACTGCACATTTAGTGAAGTTTTCCACAGATTTTGTACAAGCTTGTTCATATTTTTAAAACGTTCAAACAATTACTGCTTGGCATCTGATTATAGTGTAAACATTTGATGTTCAAGTAAACGTTTTTGTTTGGATCAGATAATGGTTTAATTTTGTTGTTAGCCGATTGAGAGTTTAAACAACAACATGGTGGGGTCATAGTAACATTTTATCTTTGGACAATTAAATGCTCATGTTTTACCATGAATATTGCCACATTTTTATAGAAATTTCATTGAAATTTAGTTAGTTTTAATTTGTGTAGGGAACAAATCAAAGCTCTCAGACCCAGCATAATTGTGTGCCATATTTCAATAAACTGAAATGCAGCTCCGCTATCGTGAATATTTATAAATTATAGGTATATATTTTTATGCACACATTTATCCAGCTATCTGTCTTTTTTCTTCATTATTTTTTGGTTGTTTTGTTTTTTTATGACTGCGTCCACGATTTTCTCGACGTTTTGGCGTTGGTTCGGGACAACTGACACGACAGCCAAACAGCAACCAAAATCATTTATTAATTTGTCAAATTCAAGCCAAGAGAGACACACGTTAGGAAATCCACAAACTGGCGGTGGGCTCTGGCTCTGGCTCTGGCTATGATTATTATTATTTTGTGCTGCTGTAGCTGCCGGGTTATAACTAATTCTTGCAGATAAAAAGTGTCATAAGAGTCAGGCGGCCAAGAAGTCAACTGAGAAATCAGTGAAAAATAACTACAAATATACAGCTGTGTGTGTGAGTGTGTGTTGTGTGTGTGTGTGTGTGTGTGTGTGTGTGTGTGTGTGTGTGTTGTGTGTGTTTTGTTGAAGTTTGCTTATAATTATGGCGTGGCTTAATAAATGGTTTTGATGACAGCCTATTGCTGGCTTAAAGATTTATACGAGCCACAGAGGAGGTTGTTGTGTGAGAATTAGCACCTTAAATAAATATGCTAAGTAAAAGCAATAAACTGAAATACATTTAAATAAACCCAAACACCTTTTGGCTCCATTTTTCAAAGCCAAAGAATTACAACCTCTATTTATTCGTCAATTTATAATAATTTCGCATTATTGAAAAATGAAACATCGCTGAGTTTCGATGAGGATTTTCGCAATTGCGAATAAGCCAAAATATTTATTATAATCAGAAAAGCAGCGGTGGCAGGGGCAGACAATGGGGCAGAGAGTCAGGCAACGTGCAACAACGGACAACACAATTTATTACATTTTATGTGCCGCATTAACCGCGCGGAGATGGAGATGTGATCCTCGTTTTGTTTCTTGACTCTTCCGGGGGTTGTGGGGCAACATCTTCGTTTTTTTTTTCTTTTCCTTTGGTTTTGGGTTGCAACGTGAGCTTGCCTCATGGCCCACCCCGCGACACAATGGAGGAGAGAGGTGTCGTGGCCCCACTACCGCCATATTGGTACTACATCTATATATTTATTTGTATATTTATTTATACATGTGGACAGTTGGTGGGGTTTTTTTCTGGTTGAGCATTTCTAATTAAGACATTCGATATGGAGGAGGCTTGCGTGTGGAACGCAAGACAATTGGGCAACAAACGGCAGCAGCAACTTATGAATCTTCTCATATCTGAGAGAGCCTGAGACAGTGGCAGATATTTGGCATTTCACCAACCATTTAGCATTAAGCGCACCCCAGAGACATGCCACGCAGAGTGGCATTCACGCCTGGCTTCCCTTTCGAGCAGAGATTCTAAATTGCTAAAAAGACCTTTTCCTTTTTTTTTTCTTGTATCCTAATTGCAGGTGCAGCAGCAATAAACGCAGGAGGAGCAGCAGCCAGTCAGCAGCCGTCGCCCCGCAAGTCGAAACTTCTTGTTGAGCGTAAAATCGGGAAAACTGACAGCAACACTGACAGCACAACAGCAACAACAGAAGCGATAGCAACATCTGCACCAGCAACAATTGCAGTTGCAGCAACAAAAGGAGTAACAACAGCAACAACAGCAGCAGCCTCAGCAGCAGCAATCCATACCACAAAACTCAGCCACGTGAGGCTTAATAACCCAGCGACAACAAGCATGTTACTTTTGCAACCCAATGTAAGTTTATAGATAGCAAAAATATGTGCTGCAATATCATGGGAAAATGTCATAAATAGTAAAGGAAAACCGAACATTTGTAGCCAAAAAATAGCTGAAAAATTGTCTCCTTTTATCTATGGAATAAAAGTATACCTGAAGAAACATAAAATATCTGAAGAAGAACTGCTTCCACTTAACATTTAATTAGTGCTAAAAAAGGAAATCCTCCACTTGTAATCTATACATTTATTTACAACCCAAAATCTTACCAATTTCCAAGGGATTCCAATTTCATCTCCCGCTGGGATATCTATTTAGGAGAAAAACCCAAACATCCTGAGCGTAAAGTGTGCAAAAATGTTATGCAAATTGCAAGCAGATGAATGGCAACGATAATTGCCAGCTGCGAAGAGTTAAGTGGAGTCAACACCACACCACACCACACCCCATGAGCAGCCGCCACAAAGCAAACAATTAGATGTCCATTGTGAGGGGGAAACACTGGCTTTGTTGTGTGTTTGGGAAAATCATAAAACCATAACCAATTAGGAGAACATGCGAAAGAGTTTTTCCAGCGTTGGGCTTAAGGGTGGGCTCTAGGCATAGCCGAACCAATGGGAGTTGCTCTGGGAAATGCGCATGTCCTGAGGGAAAGTTTGGACTCCGCCAATCCATACGAGCAGACATATCAGAAGTACTTTTATAAGCTAGTATTCAGTTACTTATTCAGTCGACTGTCGACTGTCTATCGTTGCAGAGCTCCTTTAGTTCACTGTCGCCCTTTGATAATTTCTCCACGCAATCCGCGACGACGAGTACAACGTCGTCGGTAACCGCTGCAGCGGGACATCATCATCTACAGCAGCAGCAACATTTGCAGCAGCAGCAACATCTCCAGCAGGAACATCTACAGCAACATCAGCAGCAGCAACATTTGCAGCAGCAGCAGCAGATCCTCAATACCCAACAACAACAACACCTGCTGAAAACCGAATCACTGCTCTCCCATGAGGAGGATCAGTTGATAAGCAACCTGAACGACGTGGCCGGATCGCACAGTGAACTGTTCTCGGATCTCTTCTTCCCCTCGGACTCGAACAACTCGCTGCTGTCGCCAACGACCAGCGGCTATCCGGATAATCCCTCCGGCGAGGATCTAACCAGCTCCATTGAGAATCTCACGAAGCTCACGTGCCTGCGCGACAAGCGACTCTCCTCCATTCCCGAGCAGCAGCTCAGCTCCGAGCAGGAGCAACAGCTCTGTCTGCTCAGCCTACGCTCCAGCAGTGATCCAGCCATCGCCCTACACGCCCAACAGCAGCAGCAACAGCAGCCACTGCAGCAGCAGCAGCAACAGCTCTCCCAGCAGCAATCCGGTTCCGGCCAACTCCAGCTGATCTCGCCCATTGGTGGGCCACTGTCCTGCGGCAGCAGCCTGCCCAGCTTCCAGGAGACCTACTCCCTCAAGTACAACAGCAGCAGCGGCAGCAGTCCCCAGCAGGCCTCCTCCTCCTCCACGGCCGCAGCCACGCCCACTGACCAAGTGCTGACACTCAAAATGGACGAGGACTGCTTCCCGCTGACGAGTGCCGCTGAGGTTATGTCGGGTTGGAATGCCAGTCCGGCACCAGCTCCCGCCCAGCTCCAGCAGCTGCACACGCTGCAGACACAGTCGCAGATGTCGCACTCCCATCCGCATCCCAACAGCAGCAGCAGCGGCAGCAACAACAACAACGGGGGAAGTAGTGGCTACAACTACCACGGACACTTCAATGCAGTGAATGCCAGCGCCAATCTATCGCCAAGCTCCTCGGCCAGTTCCCTCTATGAGTATAACGGGGTATCCGCCTCCGATAATTTCTACGGACAGCAGCAGCAACAACAGCAGCAGCAGCCCAACTATCATGTGAGTACAAAAGAGAAATGGTTAAGTATATAAGAAAAACAGAAGAGTACTTAAACCCTGGACATTCATGCATATGTAATGTTAATTTGATTTGCACGTGCATACAAGTAAATTCGAAGAGAGCGGCTGCAAGCTCTCTTGAAAGTTTGCTCCAAAGAGAGCGCGCTCTTGATCCACCCCCACCCCGCTCTGCAAAAGTTCTCACTAATGCACGTCCAGCTTTATGCGTGGCTCACACATGCAAGCGTAATTCTATTTTTAGATTTGTAAGCTCTAACCAGGCCGCGCTTAGTCGCTTTTTGTTGTACGCATAAAAATCATCCTAAAACTAATCTCCGAGATCATCCTGAAAGCTAAAAATCGATTAGCAGTTGGCAGATTCAAGACCTACTTCCCTCCCAACTAATCCAATCTTCTATTCTCTCTCTCTTTTACCCCCCGCAGAACTACAACTCACACAATGGCGAACGCTACTCTTTGCCCACCTTTCCCACCATTTCGGAACTGGCAGCGGCCACAGCCGCTGTGGAGGCAGCGGCAGCAGCTTCCATTTCCGCTTCTGTGGGGCCCACACCCGTGCGTCGTTCCTCGTTGCCCGTGCAGCGTACAGTCTCTCCCGCGGGCAGCTCCGCCCAGAGTCCCAAGCTGGCCAAAATCACGCTGGGGCAGCGGCATCATGCCCATGCACATCCGCTGCAGCTGAGTTCGGCGCCCAATTCGGCGGCCAGCTCGCCGGCGAGTGCCGCTGGGGCAGATCTCCAGGCGGGACGACTGCTCCAGGCGGCCTCCCAGCTGTGCGCCGTTTGCGGGGACACCGCCGCCTGCCAGCATTACGGAGTGCGCACCTGTGAGGGTTGCAAGGGATTCTTCAAGCGCACCGTGCAGAAGGGCTCCAAGTATGTGTGCCTGGCGGACAAGATGTGCCCCGTGGACAAGCGGCGACGCAATCGATGTCAGTTCTGTCGCTTCCAGAAGTGTCTGGTCGTCGGCATGGTCAAGGAGGTGGTGCGCACGGACTCCCTGAAAGGACGTCGTGGACGGCTGCCCTCCAAGCCGAAATCCCCGCAAGAGTCGCCCCCATCGCCACCCATTTCGCTGATAACTGCTTTAGTGCGAAGTCATGTGGACACGACGCCCGATCCCTCATGCCTGGACTACACCCACTACGAGGAGCCATCGATGAGTGAGGCGGACAAGGTGCAGCAATTCTATCATTTGCTGACCACTTCGGTGGATGTCATCAGGCAGTTTGCGGAGAAGATACCCGGCTTCTTGGATCTCACGCCCGACGACCAGGAGCTGCTCTTTCAGTCCGCCTCCCTGGAGCTGTTCGTCCTGCGGCTGTCCTATCGCGCACGCAGCGACGACACCAAAATGATCTTCTGCAATGGCACGGTGCTGCATCGCAGTCAGTGCCAGCGATCGTTTGGCGAGTGGCTGAACGACATCATGGACTTTAGTCGAAGTTTGCACAGTCTCGAGATTGACATATCAGCGTTTGCGTGTCTCTGCGCACTCACACTGATCACAGGTAAGGCTTACAGCCAAAACCCAAAGCGAGTTCTTTGCTGATAAATAAATTCCTTTGCTCCCCCTAGAACGCCATGGCCTGCGTGAGCCCAAGAAAGTGGAGCAGCTGCAGATGAAAATCATTGGCAGTCTGCGCGATCATGTCACCTACAATGCCGAGGCCCAAAAGAAGCAGCACTACTTCAGCCGACTGCTGGGCAAACTTCCAGAGCTGCGCTCCCTCAGCGTTCAGGGACTGCAGCGGATTTTCTACTTGAAGCTGGAGGATCTGGTGCCAGCGCCAGCACTCATTGAGAACATGTTCGTCGCCACATTGCCCTTCTAGGCAGTCCAAAAACCACAAACCACAACACACAACACACAACATTGCTTCCTTCAACATAGAAACTAAGTTACAGCCACTAAGAACTAGGTAAACCATAACTAGCTTTAGTAGAAAACCCCCCAATAAATAAATCTAAACAAAAAACTTGGGCCCAGTGCAAGCCAGTATGCAGCCAGACAGCCATATCGGTAGTTCGAGGATAGACAGGCCATCCATTGGATAATTACGTGCATGAATATTTGAAGAAGTCCATACCATGGCCGGCTGGCTGGCTCGGCTCGGCTCGACTTCGTGTCAGCGCCAAGGAAATTACAACTTGTTGACGTTAATTGTTCAAATTGTTTAATTTCAACTGTCAAAATCAATAGGCAGGCACGCACTCGGCACAAGTCCAAGCAGCTACTTCAATGGAAACACTTTTCTCCCAATCTCAACCCTTTTGCCGACTCAACTCAACTCAACTCAAAGCTACTTGCTCAACATGCAGACGGACACCAAACGGACACCGAACGGACACTCTTGCCTTTTATCTTTGCTAACTTCTAGTCAATTGTTTTAAGCGTTACACAATTAGATTTGTAGGATTATTATTTGTTTATATATAGTTTATATTAGAAGGAGTTCCCTCCAGAGTAACTCAGAGTAAAACTAGCAAATAGTTGAATGGCCATAAATTGGATACTTTCTGAACAATTCTGCCGCAATTCTCTTGCCTTTCTCTTTAGAGTTTCGAATCAGTTTAGAATTTTTGGCAAATCTCAACTATCATATCATGTAGCAATGCCATGCTTGCCCTCCAGCTAAGATAAAACCCCCCATAAGCCCCAACCAAGTATTTGTGTAAATTCTACAATAAGTGTGCTAAAACTTGACCCACATTTAGGGTTACAGTTTAGCCATAGAGACTTAGACTTAGGAATAGCATTTAAGTTCAACTTTTTCGTTCAACTTATCGATGGGCACTCAACCAGTGCACAAAATGAGAGTTTAAGTACCTTTTTGTGATGATTGTGTCTGACACAGAGAGTTGCACACAAACACACAAATCTAGCAAAAATAAGTACACAAATCTAACTGTTAATCTCTAGGCATATAAGTACTAAGTATTCCCCCGTATCTGTACCGATAAAAAACTATACAAAATGTGAAACCCTACCTAATCTTAGCCACTCCAAAACTGAGTTCTCAAAGAAAAGGCGAATGGATGGAATGGATTATCTCTCTATCTATCGATCGATCGATCGATCGATTCATTTGTTCACTCTCTACTTATTTCGATAGGAAAACCCCCCTCTATGTGATTTTGTGATAGATTGGCATTGAACTCTAAATATATGTCTATAGTACATATACAAATACATGCATAAATATACATAGATACTATACATATATATATATATTTTTATGTCTAACTTTTGTATGGTTTATTTTATACGTACAACTTTTTCTTTGATAGCAAAACAAAACAAAACAAACAACAAAATAACGATCCCTAGCTAGCAAATAATAATAATATATTATAAAGTACATGCAACAGCCCTCAGCAGATGAAACAATTTCCAAATTAATGTTTTGTATTAGAGGAAAACCCCCCCGTTTTTCTATGTGTAAAATTCAAGACTTTTATAACTAAATTGCATGAATATGAATCAACATATCTCTTCTATTGGCATGCCTATACGCTAACCATACAATTTAGATAGACCATTAATAAATTATTGCAGACGAGACAACTAGATTTTGTACGAATCTTTAGGAAGGAGAAGATAAAACTAAGTATAAACCATGATCTGCATGCGGCTAAGCTGAAGCTATACATATACACTTACATTTATGCATAAGAACATTTACATTACATTTTGCATGACAAAGTTGACAAGTTTTAGACATGTAAGGACATTAAGCACTTTGAATAAACTACAACTAAAAGAAGAAAACTACACAAAAAAAACTGAAACTTGTAACGGTTAGGAAAACGGTTAGGGAATAAAACAGGATAAAACACACACAAAAAAGGAACAAGTTAGGTGACCAATAAGGGCGACGTAAGTTAGGTTCGGGTTCGAAACCCACAAAATGATGCCATTTTATAGCCGTTACAAACAATGCACCACATAATACATATACATATACATATATATATGATATATACTAGTTATAGGAAACCTACTTTGTACCTACACAAAAGAAAGAGAAACCTACATGAAACCTTTCATACATACTACGACTATATACAGATATATTTTGAATAGAGAAACGAAATTACAACTTTTACAAGTTCATTCTGGCACAAAAATATTTAAAGCCACAACCGGAACATAGCATATACACATATATTTTGGGTTAATTGTTCTTTTTGTAATTTTATATCGCATGGTGAATTTCATATTTTTGAGATCAAGTTGCAACCAACCGTAAAACGTGAAATTTTTCGATAAAACAAACGATTTTAAATGAAAGTAAACAACTTTTGAAACATTGCTATAGAAGTGTAAATGTATATTTTGAAATAAATCTACACCGCAGATAGATAGATGGTTTATGTATATATTTTATCATATAAGAGTTCAGATTTAAGCTAGAAGCAGCGCATAAAGCTTTATCTAAACAACAAATTGGCACAAATTAAATTTAAAGCAGATCAGTTAGAAGGCTTTTCGAAAGATAATGTTATACATAATTGATACACCCTCAGATAGAGACCCACACACAACAGAGATAACTTAAGCTACATTAAAGGGAAAAATCCTAACCTAAAGATGCTATAAGTATACAGTTAAAGCAGATATATAAATGTGCGTATATGCTATATAGTATGTATATTTTTTGTATGCTTTCAAGTCTTAAGTATCCAACAAAAACAAACAATATGCATCTGAATGTTATGATATATGTGGACACAGTGTATATCGGGCAATTCAATTAACTCTGCAAAGCAAATCATTTCATTTCGAACTACATTTATATATGTAAAAAATAAAAACTGTAAGCCTACAAGTTAATAAACACAAAAGAAACATTTTTTCTATATCTGTCTTTTAAAAACAAATTAGTTATATACAAACCAAAACGTATTTACATAAATGTATACAAAACACAAATCGTATATTTTAATTGGTTTGAAATAAAACAACTAAATCAATTGAATTGCTAACTGGAAAGTGTTTGTAAAAACATTATCTCTGTTTGGACTTTATTTTCTTATTCTAGTCTTATTCCTGAGTCTTTTCTTAGGGTTTATATTGCCTTTTGTGCTTTATCTTTGGATATATATACATAACTTGACTTATGACTAGTCTAATTGTGGCTTCGAATTCGAATTAGCAGTCTTATTTACAGTTAGGAGTCATATGGCTTAAACTAGGGCTCGGCACGGCACTTGGAAATTATAAAAATCGTTTTATAAAAATATATAGAAATGATAAAAATCTCTAAAGAGATTTGTACTATTTCCAAGTCCGTTTACGAACATTTTGCGATAGTTTCGCTTTGCTCTCGTCTTGTGGTCCATTGGGTTGTGCAGGCTCTGCCGCTGCGCTGCCGACACGTACACGCGTGTATAACAGTTTTTCACACCACTACCAATGCACCGTTAAACATACACACGCAGATAGCCATCAATGGACTCGCGGCAAATGGGACAAGCGGAGCTCAAGTCCGTGTACCTTAACATCTGCTCAGAGCACTCTGTGCATAGGCACAGATGACGGCAGGGCAGGATTACAATGTTGGTGCGACGCTCCATGCACACCACACAGGCGCCGCTGCTGGGTGTAACGCCATCGTTGTTGGCTGGCTTGGAACCAACTCTCCACATTCGGCTCAGCTGGTGCGCTGTCCACAGATAAGCGCTCAGCGTTTTCCGTCTGAGCTCTGTGCGGGTCCGCTGCAGTAGGTAGATGAGCAGCAGGTACACGTAGCGTCGGAACATGTAGAGAACGAGCAGCAGGGCGACGCCAATCGACAGATGGAACAGACTGTAGACTAGACGCCAGCCGCGGGCCAGAATCGTGTCCACCACAAAGGCCAGTACATAGTCGAGAATGGTGATAATTGCACGCGGTAGCAGCATTAGCAGCCACAGTACCACTGTGCCCAGGCCTTCCAGCAGGCCACAAAAGTAAGAGCCGCAGGATAGAAAGAAAGCTGTTGTATTCAGCAAGCCATCACGTGTGCCGCCCTGCAAGTAGTTCACCACATCCACAATGTTGTTGTGCAGCTTGTTGTAAAAGTGACGGAGCTCGCAGCCGGTGCATTTCATGAAATGCCAGGCACGGATACCGCCCTCCACAAGGCAATAGCCTATGAAACAGCTGCCCCACAGAAAGTAGTACACGAAGTTCGCAATTGCATGTATGCCATTAGCCAGTAGATCCAGCAAGTATAGCATGGCTTAATTTCATACGAACAGATCAAATTTTAACAAAATTCAAACAAAACAAAAATCAAAACATTGACGCCGGTGTGACCGCGGAATTATCGATAAAGTATAAAATCAGACCCTCAAAAATATACCATCTCGTTTTAAAAATATACCGTCGTCTTAAGTCATATTCCACGATGTTGATGTTCTATTTGCTATTACTAGCTTGCAAAAACATTAAAAACTGAAACAATAATTGAATCCGATTGAAGAATATATTTTGGTTATTATAAGTACTTCTTTTTGTTAGACTGTGTACTTTATGTTCTTATATTTTAAAAATTTGTATTTGAATTTTTCATATATTGGATACATTTGTGTTCTACAATCTCTCACACGAAAGCGCCCTGACGTTTAAATTAAGCCGCCTGGTCTAATTGTTTTTGTGAATATTAAGTTTATCCGTCTAATCATTGTGTATGTAAAAATTACAAAACGGTTTACCGTTTCGTCCACCCCGCCCTGCTAGAGTGGGAAATTGTCCATGGTCTTGTGGTGCGTGTCTTGGATAAGGGACATTGTTCCCCTTCAGTAAATGGGAATTTATCGTGACCAACTTTTGTCAACTGCTAAAATAATTGTTTCCATAGGAAAATGCTCTTAAAAATGCTTAAAAACCTAATAAAAACTCTGCCATTATATGCATGTATTGCATGTATTTAATGTAGCCTTATAGTTTATATATATTAAGCCTCTTTGTTAAATATTTAAAGCTAACTTGCCTCCAGGCTGCCATTTGTGATGCCCAATTTGCTCAGAAAAGTAATTAATTCGCTGTTTTTCCTCATGACAGCCATCACCTCTTGCTGCTGCTGCTGCATCTCGCGTAGCGTGTTCCGCTCCTTGAGCTTCAGCAGCTGTATATTGTTGTGCATTGTGTTTGTGTCCCCATCCAGATTCTGTTCTGTTTTGATGTGATAGAGCTCATCCCGTATGCCATTTAGCTTACGCTCGCAATCCCTGACATCCTTCTCGAGTATCTGTGTCTTTAGGTACACCGTTTGCGCCAGCTTATACCAATCGGCCAGGCACTCGGCTATCTGTGCCACCGCTGGATTCACATTGTCCAAGAGCAACGCCTTCAGCCGCTTGCCATTGTGATCCACTTTGATCTTCTCCAGCGCATGGAACTGCTCATCGTTGTAGGTGAGCGTGCGTGTGGCACGATCACGAAGCAAATGCTGCCACGAGTCGCGCAGTCGCTCCACAAGATACTTGGCCTGAGCGCTGGCACGCGTTCGGCAGGGACACTTTTTGCCATGCATCGACGAGGCCCATTGGTCGCTAAATGGAAGAGGAATATCCAAGGTTATATTTCGACGGGTCAGCTTTAGTCTGCCACTCACTTGAGCTCATCGTCCTGCACAAAATGCTTGTGCATTTGTGTGATGACATCGGCGGCGCCATCAAAGTCGTTCTTGACATTTTTTAAGGTCTTCAGCAGGTTCTTCAGCTCCTGATCGCTCTTGGACTGCGGAAGAGATGAACAAATTGCTTGAAGTAATGTCTAGAAAAAAAAACACGAAAGCCATCACCCACCTTGGCTGTGCTTTGGACCACATCCGCATAATCAATCACTGTGGACAGAAGGTTGTCAAAGCTCTCAGTTTTTCTGCAAAAGAATCAGGAGAAGACATGAAATAAAGCACTGCCAAATCAATCTTCCCTTAACTCACTTCCTTAGCAGCGTAATTGTCGTAATGAGCATCTCCACGAAATGCTCCACACCCTTCTTGATGAGTATATCCATGGAGGTGAAGATGTCCACGCGTCGCTTGCACTCGTGTCCCACGCTGCAGGCTGCCTTGGCCAGGCTGGCATCGTTCTCCACGGACACGTTCGGGGGAAACACTGGGAACTTGGGCAAATCCAATTGCTGTGGCAGCTGCACATTATTATCATCGTTGCTGTAGAGGAATATGGGCTGCTCTGTCGTTGTGGCGGGAAATGCTTTAGCTGTGGGTGAAATTTCTCAGAGAAAATGCAAACCAAGAGCAGGTTCGATGCCTACCAATAGTGCGGGGTGTAACCTTCTTCTCCAAATGCTCGTTGTTGAACAGCAGAATCTGCTTCTCCAGCGGCACCTCTGTCTGTAGGAAGATGCGCTCCCGAAAGTTGTCAATCTGCTCCTCAGGCTCGAGGAATACCTCCACAGAACTGGTTCGATTCGTGTAGAACACGTGAATGACTCGCTTGCGCAGGATGAGAGTCACCTCGTGGAAGAATCTATCAAAGGACCAAGTCTTTTCGCGATTCTCCTCCAGCAGGCCAGCCAGCAGCGGCGTCACCAGTGTCTTCAGACCCTGCGAGAGATGCGCATGCGGTGGCAGCGTTGTGGACCACTCTATGGGTCCATTCTCCGACAGCTGTGTGCCGGAGATGACACCCGAAGCCTTCTTTGTGGTGATTTGATGCATTGTCTCCCGATTTTTGCGACCGCCAAAGGGTCGAAAGGGCAGATTGCCCGTCGCCACGTGGTAGAGCGTCACACCAATCGACCAGAGATCCACATTGGCGGTGAACGAGCGCTGGATGGACTTGCGCAGCACAGCGCGCTCGTAGAGATCAGGATGCAGATACTCCTCGGTGCCGTAGAGCGAGGCAAAGGGCTGATTGTCCTCCAGTTCGCGTGCAGCACCAAAGTCCGTCAGCTTGTAGATGGTTTGGCCATCCTCCGATATGAATTTCATTATGTTGCCGGGCTTGAGATCGCGATGAACCAATTTGTTGTCTCGCAGATGCTTCATTCCCGCACAGAGATGCTCCAGGACGAGCAGGAACTCGTGTTCGGGCAGGCCGTAGCAGTTCTCTGGGTCGTCCAGTATGTTGAACAGACTGCCGCCGGTGCACAGCTCCATGACAATCACCTTGCCACGTCCCTCCTGATCCTCCTCGATGGCCAGCAGCTTCACAATGTTCTCGTGGTTCACCTTCTTGAGAGCCTCGAATTCGCGCATCTGGACATCAGCCGGTCGCATATGGCTGTATGGATTGAAGGTCTTCACGGCCACCGATTCGCCCGTAATCTTGTTGACTCCCTGCGTGAGATGGCGGAAAATGGGGGTCAAACAATAGGAAAAGTGGTCAATGGGAGTAGAGTGACGCATTCTCACCTGAAAAACAGAGCCGGTGGCGCCCTTGCCCAGCACGCTGGTGGTGCACCACACATAGCTCACCGAGCCACGCAGAAACGACATGCTTTCAATTTGTTTTTATACAATTTCTTTGTTTTTCTGCATCGGAATCTACGAATTTTCTGCTGTAGGGATGGTAATTGATTGATATGTTCATAAATCTATGGGTATTTTTGTGCGATAAACGGAACTCATCGGCGTCTATTGTGAAAAGTTATGGAAAACGATCGGTTCAACGATGATTTAGTGCGATGAGCCAATCGATAGATTTCTGTTCACACATTGCACACCGCTAATTTTTTGTTGTTTTACGTGCGCGTTGAGTTTTAATTTATTATTATTTTTAAGAATACGGCAAAATTAAGTAGCTTAATGTTATCAAATGTGTTATAAAAAAAACGTCACTACTATCTGTCTTAATAGCCGGCAGACACTTAGGTAACTTAGGAAATTCGTATGAGGCCGTGAACAGCGACTGTGCGAAAATTGGGAAAAAAATCGCGAAAAATTAGTTAAATTAAAAAAGATAAAAGTTAGCTTATAAAATGCACATACGACTGCATTTAGTGCGCTTCATGTACATAAATTTACTACTAAGGTAAGAAAGCAAGAGACTGAGGCGAAATTCAAAGATCGTTTCACTAATTCGAGTTCCTGTTTCCGATTGCAGCTGCTGTTTCTGGCTATACGACAATGTGGCTGCAGCAGATGCGGAAACAAAGAGCGGTGATGGAGGGGGTGGAGCAGATGCAGATGCAGATGCAGCCACAGCTGCGGCGGCTGCAGCGGCACAAGCCAGCGCCCAGAACCGACATCAGCCGGAGGCGCCACCAAAACCAGCCACAGTGACGCCGGAGCCACCACCCGATAGAACAGTGAAAAAGGTGCCTGCCACGACAGACGCAAATCCAGAGGCGGCAGCTAAAAGGCCCCTGGTGGAGTCTGATTATGGCAATCGGCCAAGAACTAGTGAAAAGCCCATAAAAGCCAAGGGGGTGGCGGTGGCCGCCACTGGCAGGAGGGACACGTCAGTGCATGCTGGCAAAGTCTTGGAGGCGGCACCAGGGCCACCGCATAGTGTAAATAGCCATAGTGAATATATTAGTGCGGTTCCCGCTAGTGAATTGAATTTAGCTGCTAATGAAAAGCGCCAGCTAGATAGAGAATCGGCCGACCAAGTGCCAAATAATCAATTAAATAATAATAACTATAATAATAATAATAATGATGCTAAAACGCATCGTGTTAGTGAATCTGAACAGTTAGAGCCACCAAAGGAAAATCAGCAACAACAGCAACGGCAGCGGAAGAAGCAGAAAGAGCAAGCGAAAGAGAGGTACGTGTATTGATTTATGCATATTTAAGTGCAATCGACATATTCGGTGTGCGTATGTGTCCGTATGCAATTGATAAGTTCTCATTTACTGACGTGTGTGCCCCTCTGTATGGTGAGGTATTCCCCGCCCACTGTGTTGTAACAACAGTTATCAATTTAAAAGCAATTTCACAATTGACGTGACATATTTGCTTGAACTTGAACGTGAGAAATGCCCAAAAGAGAGCGCGTGACGCGTGAGAGTCAGAGTTTGATTGCGAGAGCGGAAGGCTAGAAAAAAAGGATAGGCTGTAAAGCAAAGAGAGTGGCAGAGGAGCAGAGAGCAAAGCAACGGGGTTTTTGTTTCATGAATGCCTGAGTGTCTGCTTGAACTTGAACGGGCGGAAATGCAAGGAGGAAGAGGAGATAAAGAGAGCGTGAGAATAAGCAAACGAGCGTGTGAGTGACTATAAGCACTGGCTAAACGAAGTGTAACAAGGGAAAATTAAGAAACAATATCTGATATGGGATATATGATATGGATGCACTTATGATTTAATAACAGTCCAAATTATATCTTCAGTGAACCTAACCAAAAACAGAATATTTTACTCTTAGGCAGCTGAGCTGCCCCGTTTAGCCAGTACCTAAGAGAACACCCAAACAAGATTAACTGCATTTCCGTGTTATCTCCTCGCTATCTCGCTCTGACTCTCTCACACACGTACCGCTGCTGTTCCTTTAACCCCGTGACGAGCCCGCTGGCATATATCACCCCTCCATGAACGACAGGGAATTTATGTCGATTACATCGCCCATTGACTACCGATAAAAGTGGGTTAGCGTGTAGCATACCACAAAACATTCCATTGGCCTTCATCTACGACTAGTTAGTAGTACAATGCCAGGCGCTTATCAGCTCTGACAGTTACTTCGTTGCCATAGGGGCATATACATACATATTTCCGTTGCCCACATCGTCATCTGGCGCTTATCAGACTTGCTCGTGGTTGTTGTCACGTCTTGGGGCTACGGGCACGATCATCCCCAACGTACGAGTTCGTTCACATGCTGCAACCCATCAAAAGTGGAAGATCAATTGAGTGCCTTTCACTCACTCACACGCTCTGTCAGACCAAGGTCAATATTGGCAGTGGTTTGCTGCCTTTGTTTTCTAAAAATAAACACTGTCCAATAGTAAAATTATCAATACGCTTGTTGTTGCTGCATCGAGTTTCATTTTCGTTTCGAAAACACAAGTATTTATTCGCTCAGAAAGTTCTACTCGTATTTGCCTATTTGCACCTCCAAACCTCACGGTTGGAGTTGTTGTTGCTCGGAAAACTGTTTGCTAACCGCAAAGCGTGTGTAACTACCCTATAGATTGTAGAGTATATTTATAGCTGCGCGCTCCTTTTGTTGTAAACATTTTCATTGATTTGAGAATCAATCGCAACCGTCGCGCTGCCATGAGTGGCGCTGAAAATTCGAGTGGATCCTCCGCTCGTAAAGGTGCCGGCGAGGGTATCCTCGGCGAGTGTATCCCTGCACTAGTGTATACTTCGGATGACTCGAACCAGGCTTCATCGAAGCCGAAGCCCAAATTTTCTGCCGCTGCCTGACTTTGCACTGTTTTGTGGGTTTATATTTATAGACTGAATGACACCTTGGGGCGCCAACTAAGTGAGTTCTCAAGTTTCTAGTGGAAATAGTAAAACATTTTAGGCATAAACTTGACATGGAAAGGTGTTAAATGATCGCTGTAAAGGTTTTAGGGGATATTTGATAGGAACATGGCATCGAAAACTTAAGCAATAAATGCCACAAAAATGCCTAACCATCTGCTAAAGACAGAGAAAAACCTTTAAAATGGAAATGTATTCTAAGCAGCAGGTATAAACCCAGTCTTTACTTTCATATTTCACCTGCTTACTGGCAACCCCTAGTTATCTTATCTAACTAAGGTACTTTGTCTCCCATAATGAGAACAAATTGCAGTTAAACTTTCAGTCCAATGTGCAGCCTCATCGTTTGCTTTGTAAACATGATCTTGACATTGGCAATGTGTCTAAATGGATGGCATGATAGCTAAACACTGCTTTTTGGGTGCGAGAAATGACTTTCCAAATGAGAGAATGCATGATATTTTATGTCTAGCCCTAAGCAAATGAGGATTTAGCATTTAAAAGTCGACATGGGGTAAAATATACTAAATAATAATTCACATGTGTCGTAACCGCGGGGCCAAAAAAAAAAAACTATACGTGTATGTGTACTTAAATACTAAGCCCAGACACTGTGTGTGTCTCTGGACATGATCTGGCCCGCTGCAAAGCAATTCCATTCCATTACATTCGCAGCTTAGTGGCTGCGGCGACGGCGGTGGACACCCACGCGATGTCTTGTCACAATGCCTTTTGCCGGTAATTTGCTTTACAGTTTTTCAATTTATTTTCCCCCTTCCTTTGATAGCTTTTTATTGTCCGCTCTCCCTGTCTTGGCTCCTCTCTGGCTCCCTCTCTTTGTGTGGAACGGCAAATGCACGTACTTTCTAAATGCCTCCTCCGTATGTCCGTCTGTCCGTGCGTCCGGCGTCCGTCATTCAGTCAGTTATCCGGCAGAGTGTCTGCCTGGGCCTATCTATTGGTGGCCGACCATTTCATTCATCCCAAAAAATCGACCACAAAAAAAGCTTAATGAAAGCTAACTTCAACGCGCCGTTGATGGGAATACACTAGCGAGGAGAGGATGCTTTCCTTTAGCAAAGTCAGTTCCAAGAATTCAATAATGAAAACACACACTTTTAGGCTTTTATTGTAGTTTTTGTAAGAAGATTATTAGCATGCAATAAGCAGCAATAAGGGACCCAAGGTACACAAACCCAACCCTTGTTAGGCAAATCGACCGAGGAACGCTGCCGCATGACGCGATAACAGAACCAGTGGCGTACATAAAAAGGATCTCGAACCCCTTCTGGAAAGGGTATCCAACAGAAATAAACTACACCAAATTTGTACGATGCAAAAGACGCAGTGGGTGCCCCCTCGACTGGCAAGAAAAAACTTAAAACGCCAACGCCAGCAATCGTTCGACTCGAGAGATCCTTTAAAGGCTTTTCAGAGCATACTTCGATATCGTTTTCCGTTGCAGTTCGATTCGTTTCATTTCGAATCGGTTTTTGGATTGGTTTCGATGTTTACTTATCGCACACGGGACGGGGGGGGTATGGATGGATAAAAGTGTTAAATGGCGGCGAATCAGCGAATTTTGGCTTCGATTGGATGTCATGTTTGTGTCCCGTACCGTCGCGTCCCGTCCCGTACCGTCTGTCTGGGCTGCTCGCCCTCTCACCAAAAATGGCTTTATCAGTATGAAAATTTACTTTCATTTTTTTTCTCCCTGAAACGCTTTTCCACCAGCCTCACCTGACAGAGCACACATAAATAAATTTTCTTAACGCAGTAGACAGAATCAAAATCCATTTCACGCCACTGAGGAGCCTTCCAGACATATTCACACACACACACACACAGATCATACAGATCCGATATCCATATGTGTGTGTGTGTGTGTGTGTGTGTTGGTTGTGGGTCTTGGCAGGTGATTGGGGCCAGCGAATCTTTCTTTTTCGTACGGTTCACAATGTTACTTTCACTTTCAATGTAAAGGACTCTCTAAAAAAAAAAAAGATTTTACAGTTTAGGCTTTCAAATGCATCATGATCTTGTTTAGGTGTAATCAAACTTGGCGAAAAGCCATTATCATGTATGCCTCGATGGTCGATCCTCCACAGCACAGACATGTCCATTAAATGCACCAATCGCATGTGATCCAACCAATTGACGCTTATGCAAATCTCCTACACAATCCCCCAGCAAAGATAATGCCTGCCGGTACGCCTGTCAATGATCGCTCAACGAGATCTCTGCTGGGACTGCTCTACTACGCTCACAATAATGATCTTATCCTGCCCCTACCCCGCCTGCGAAGCGTAGAGCCTCACCTCAAATGTCCAGTTACTTAATTGATTGTGAGCGTGCGCCCATTGACTTTCGTCAATCAATTTTGAGCGCTGATTGTTGATCGGGTTGATCGCTGATCGGGTTGATCGTCAATTGTCTATCGTTGATCGGTCGATTACTGGATCTTGTCGAACTGCATTGATTAAACCCCACCCCCCCCCCCCCCCTCCACTGCAAGTACGCCTTCTGTCTTTTGTTTTTGGTTTCTTAGTTTTTATAAAATTTTTCTTGCATGCATTCCGCTGGCATTTTTCTCATTTTTTTTGCCTGATTCATTTAGCAGACACGAGACGTAGGCGCCTCTCTAATGAAAATGAAAATAAAACTCTCTGGAATTGAGGGAGACAGCAACAGCAACAAAAACAACAAATAAAAGCCGGTTACGTTTTGTTGCTCTTTTTTTTTGCCGTTGCATTTTGCCGGCATTTTTTCCTCTCATGTTTTGTTGTTTCTATTTTGTTGTTGTTGCTGGCTCTTTTTGTCTCCTTTTGCATTTGTTATTTGTTAATGATTATCTGGCGAAAAATGCCACAGAGATATGAGAAAATGAGACAGAGAGAGAGAGAGAGAGACGTAGACATGGACGTGTAGACGTTTTGGCATCGTGCGGAGTGAAAAATGTTTTACCTCCGCGTAGGTGTCACGGCAGGGAGGGAGTGCGGCAGAGGGGGGCAAAGGCAGCTGCTGCTGTTTGAGTTATTATACATTTCTGTTTATTTGTTTGTTGTGTTTTTTGTACCGTTTTTTTTGTTGGTTGCTGTTAGGCAAATTAATATGAAACTTTTCAGTGGAAAAACTTTACTTTTGTGTTGGGGATTTTATTGAGTTGGTTTTATGGGGTGCAATTGGGAATGCAAATATATAATTATAATGTTGTTGTGCAGCTACCACAGTTAGCAGTTAATAATTGTTGTTTGTATTAATAAATATTGAAAAATAAAATTGTGCAATAAGGAAGGATCCAGGATGGATGAAAGGCGCTTTCTTTCACTTTGGTTTTGATTTTATTTAAGGCAATTATGAATCAAATCAAACTGGAAGTTCTTGTGGGAGTGGTAAATAATTATGAAATAAAGACTCAAGCATCACAAGGGTTTTGAAGTTTGTTTAAACATCCCAAAAATCCTGTTTTACATTGAAAATCCTGACAGGCACAAGCGTGCACAAACTATGGCTTAAAAGGCATTCATTAAGATAATCCCCAAGCCCCAACTGCCACGATATCTCATGGTAAACGATACATTAAGCTGCCAGCGCCAGCTGCATATCTGCAGACTTTTATCTAAATTATCTGTCGGTAGATAGCAGCTAAAGACACGTATCTTAATTATGTGTCCAGCTATCTGTGGCTTATCTTAAACAGCAATCTTTTACACAAAGTTCAATTGCTTCACTTTGACCTAAACTCTGAACTGGAATCTCCGCCCCAGCAATAATCTGCCGGGTGAGCGCCGTGCGATGTGCAACTGAAACTTTCTTTCACAAAAGATACTCTCGAACGGGGAGCCTCCACACACACTCCCTCTCAGTCAAGGGGGGAAGGCTTTGGCAATGCCTCCGTCAACCACTTAACAGCTCGTGTGTGTGCTTAGTGGTGCTGCTTGCCTGTTGCCTGTTGCCTGCTGCCTGATCCACTACAAGCCATCGCTGGCTCTCATTGTGTAAGCGACTGGCTGGCTGGCTGCTTTGGAGGCAACGAAAACACTTTCGCATTACAAGTGTTTATCTTTCAATGGCGTTTGCTGTCTCGGGCAATAGCGCAAAAGCAACAAGTGCAACTGCCACAGCGGCAACATCCATGCCAGCGGAGCCGAAGGTGGTGTCGGAGGCGATGGCGATGGCGATGGCGATGGCGGAGGCGGCTGCAGCCATCGATGGTCGCTGCAGTTGGCATCGTTCAATTCAATTGACACTTTTGGCCCGCTGTAACCTTTTTCGCTGTTGCACCGCCGTTGCACACAAAAAGGAGTCGCAACAAATTGCCACAACATCATCAAAAGACAAATGGCGGCGGCAGCAGCAGCAGCCTCTCTGTTGCATCTAACTATCTATCCATCTGTCCATCTGTCTCTTTCTTTCTCTCTCCTCTCTCTGTTCAGATTAGGGGGCAAATCCGATTTTTTATGGACCCTATGTGCTCCACGAGTGAGTGTCGCTGTTGCAATCTGTCTCTCCCATGGCTGCAACAAACAGCCCACATGTTGCTGCCGCCACCGCCGCCGCTGCAGCATCGATTTTACGATTAACAATTTCACTTTCCGTTGCACTTGCAATTATCCTCCGCCCGTCTAAATATTTGCTTAAGTTTATGGAATTAATTTTCCCTGTTTCTTTTTTTTGTTTTCGTTCGCAACCATCGATCGGTATCTGGCAAACCATAAACTATATTTTACAGTTGGAGACCCCGCCATAAACATTTTCTACATATATTTAAATATATTTCCTATTTATTTATGCACAGAAAAAAATACACTTTCCGGGAGGGCACTTGCAGCTTTGGATTTAATATGCAAATATTTGATGGAAGAGAATTCTGTGGCTAGATTTGGGCGCCTTATTTATGTCTGTTAGTATTTTATGGATTTATATTTTATTTTTTTGTGGCAAGAGTATCGAAAACCATGACTCCAAAAGTCACCAATTCCTTTCTGATATTTTTTATTTTCTTGCGACTGTCCCACGCCGCATTGCTAATGGTCTGGTTGGGGTCCTGGCTGAAGGCTGGCTGGCTGGCTGGCTGGCTAACAGATTTAGACATAAACCTGTCACAAGGCAAAAGTCCAGGCCAAACCCAGAGACCGACAGTCGGGCAGACAGGCTTCCTGTGGCTGTTTGCATTCATTGTGGGGGCTAAAGCCGTTTCCGACACCTTTTGCCACCCAAAATGCAGCTGTGCCCCCAAGCAAGGAACACACAAAAAACACACTCAACCCACCAAGCATTAAAAAGGAGGCTTTTCTTTTCTTGTTGTACCCTTGTGGGTGGGAAGAGATGCTGTAGGTTTGTGTTTTTTTTTCCATTGCATTTTCCCCAGTAAAAAATATAAAATATATGCATTACTTTTTTTCAATTGTTTGATGGCTGAAAGTTTTTTGAATGAAAATGTGTTGGAATTTTGCAGACTATTTTATAGGGGTACCCGGGTGACCATATATCATCCGAAATGGCTTAATATATGACACATCGAATGTGAGGTAATATAAATTGCAGACAATATCACGTGTGGGGTGCGATTTGTATTTCCAAAATGCCGAAATTACAGGAAGAGAAATTATGAGATTGGGTAGGGGTTTATTTGATATTATGCGAGCGATTGTAAAATTTATTAAAATAATGGTGTGGTGTGAAAGAATTCGAGAAAAAAATCCGATGAATAAATTCTAGAGGGTTATCATTTCGGCAAATTAAGTGCATGTGAAAATATTTATTTATATTTATTGTCATAATTTCCATTAATTCCAATCAATTGCAGTTCAGTGTTTGAGAATCTATGGAATCCAATAATCCCACCCCAGATCATCTCTAAGAACTGTTCATTAAACATTTAACATACAAAATATTTATCACAGAGCTTTAATTTCTAGGCAGAAATCTTTTTCATAAATGGCTTTCGAGGCATAACTTCCATTTTTGACAACAAATAATCTAAATTTGTTAGTTAAAATATTTTTAGCTCTGGAGCAACACCTAAATTTATTCTCAAACATCTTGGAGTATTCAGCCTGAGTGAACCAACTTCCTTACCAATTAATTGATGGATCAACCAGACTTGATTTTACCCGTAGAAAACTGTTCGTCCCCTTCCTGAGCTGCTAGAAAATTCTTTGATGGACACGCCACTTGGGGCACTTTTGGGAGCAGCATTTGCCATGGCTCAAAGAGCTTCCAGAGACTTGTTGGCTTTCCTTTCTGGTCATCAATTTGGGTTTATTTTGCAGACAGTTAGTTCGTTTTTTTCACACATGCACAAAAAAAGAGATCCCAGAGGCAAAGAGAGACAGAGAGAAAGAGAGACCGAGCGGCGCGACAAGTTTGCCGGTAAAATGCAGTCAGTCAGTCGGTTGGTCGCTTCGGCAAGTGCATGCCGATGCCCGATGCCCGATGCCCGATGACGATGTCGATGTCTCTCGATTGTTGAGGTAATGCGCTCTCTCTCTCTTTCTCTCTTTCTCTCGCTCTGTGCACAGATCTGGTTTTTGCTCTCTTTTTTTTTTTTTGTATCTGCGATGGCAAATATATCTGCACACACACTTGTGGGGGAGCCCACAATTACCTAGAGTTCGAGTCTGTAATACGTTCGTTTCAGTTCTCATTTCGATTTCCAGTGGTGCGATCGTGCGCTTCGTGCCTCGCTCCCTGGTGGTGGCATCCTCCTAACGGCGTGTGTGTGCGTGTGTGTGTGTTCGCTTGTGACGAAGGAGCCGCCTCCTTGACGAAAAAGACCCAACGTACAGTCGTATCCTTGTGAAATCAAATCAATCTCATGTGTGTCCTTGTGCCTGCAGTGCACTAAAACTTTGTTTTATCACTTGTAATGTAAGGTCCTTGCAGGGAGAACCACCCCAGAACCACTTATACAACAGCTGTGACCTTTAGAGGATGTTTCCTAGCAGTTTCCCCCCACTAGTTGTCTTTGAATAAATACGATTTATAGCTCTTAATTTTGCAATTATTTCCACATCCCATCCGTGGCGTGGATATTTATCAATGGCAAATATTGATTGTGATTTTAGCGAAGTTCGGCTTTTATTTGAGAACTGGCAGACCGGATGCCACTTCCACCTTCCACCCATCAATCATTGTACACACACACAGCAAAAAGTGTCTCATTAAGCATAGTTTGTCCATCAATTAAAAGGCGTCCACTCCACTTTAATCACTATTTGTATCCACTTTAAGTTGTGCAAATTTTTCACCCAATGAAAAGTCAACAGCAGCGAGAGTAAATATTAGATTGGTTTTTGCGGGATTTAATTAGGGGAACTTTGGGGGACATTTTGTGCAGCTTAGAACTGATTTTGTTTTTGGGACATTTTGCAATGGAATGTTTTTCTCTATACATAAAAATATGATTGAAACGACAATAACAAACAAAAGACATTAAAAAGTGTTTCTGCTTCAAATACTTGGCTGCAATCCAGATGAAACATCTATACAGATTTTTGCACACATTAAAACTGCATTTAGAATAATTGTTTGTATTTTGTTGAAAGCCATTTTGGCCTCAGTTGAACTTCAATTCTGGAAATAGTTAGTAAAACAATTTAACGGCATTTTGAAGCAATGAATTCGTATGCTTAAAGTCTTAAGAGCAATAGAAATTTATAAATTTTAAATTTAATATGGAAATTTGCAGTCTTTTGATTTATTTCATTATTTAAAACAAAGAATTAAGTCATTAGTATAAATAAATATGTACAAGTGAATGTATGGGTCTGGATCCCCGTGAAATTAATTGTTTGAGTGGAACTAAAGCAGTTCCGACCTTTTCTGAGAATCTTTTAGTCACGCTTCATGTTTCAATACAATCTCCAGGAAGTGGCATGCAACAATTACACGTTTATAAATATTTTTTCGATTCTTCAATATACTTCCACATAGACTCTTAGACTTGTCCTAGACCACAATGTGTGTAGTAAGATTTGCTCAATTAATGCTGCACCTGTGAAGCGGTTTGCCCCCACAAAATATTTTCACTTTTTACAAACACACAGACTGTGCGACGACATGCAACAAAAAATATGTAAACCAATTTTCACATCGTTGTTGAAATATTTGTGCATTTATTAATTTATTCAAAATGCAAAAAAAAGGGGCAACAGAAAAGCCAGAAATTCCTGACAAACTTGTAGGCAACAATTCAAGTGCCGGAACGGAATGGAACCACCAGAGATTCAGCATCAGCTTCAGCTCCAGGTTAACCCAATATGCCTTACATGGTACATGGCTGCTGCTGCTGCTGCTGCTGCAGTTTGCATTTCAATACTCTGACACTGTGACTCTAAGTAGGGTATTATGAGTATTCTGAGACGTTTGTTAAGCAAAAGGAGAAGCTTCTTTGTATACACGACTTTATATAGCTTTTATCCTTTGTTTCTCTTTATCTGTTTCTTTAAAGCGTATATACTCAAATCTATCTTGTGGAAAGAACTAGAATATTATATGGTATTCCATTCCAAGGCTTACAAAGCAGCTGTGGCTTGTTCGATTTTTCTAGTTTTTACTGGATATTTTCTACTAATTCCTGCTAAATCTTCATAGTCTTTTTAAAGACTAATTGACTCTTCATTTACAATTCCCGAACCACAATCCAAAGAGCATTTAAACTTTACCACAAACCCAAGTTGCAGTTGTCTTTCATTCATTTTTAGTTTTTGCTTGAGTCTTGATTGCTGGCAGACATTTCATAAACACACACAAGCAAACATATGTACATACATACATATGTACATATGCGTATGTAAATACAATATAAAGTCCCAGCTGCTGTGGAGTTTTGCTTCTTGGTTGCAGATGTGGATGTGGATGTGGATGGATGGGGAATTGTGTCTGTGGTGTGGTGTGGGCGTGAGGTGACATAAATTGCAATGCAGGCCAATAATTATTATAGAATACTTTTGTACAACAAACAAATTTACATATGTTGGGGCTCCCTGCCACCAGTCGAGACTTGTGAATGGGCAGTGACTCTTGGGCCCTGTGCTCTAGAGAGCTGTCAACGGATTGGACACATTTAACATGTTTGGCTGCAGCTAAAGTGCAGTGCTAGGTGCTGGCTAACACCCATTTGATACACTTTTTTTTTGCACTCCACGTTGGAGTCCGAGGAGAAAGAGGAACTAAACACAACCCAGGCCCAGGCGTCGCGCTCTTACAATTTGCAGATGTAAAATTTCGTTTAATTAGCTCTGGCGGGGAACCTTTTTACAGGAAAAACTTCAACCGAAAAAAAAAAACCAAGCATAGCCAAGTAAAAGCTACTTGTTGGTGGGCTCCCCCTGGGTTTATTATGCAATAAAAATGAATACCAAATGTGCGCTAATTGTTGCATGTCGTCGTCGTCGTCGTCGTCCCTCGAAACCATTTTTCTTTTCTCTAACAATCTACACACACTCCCCGCTCCCATTTCTGTTGACGGTTTTGAGAGATTTGTGAGGTGCAAGTGGAGGTCCCAACACCACTCCAAAAGTGAATCACTTTTTGTTTAGTGTTGTAGTTGTTGACATCTCAAGTTGCATGCCACAGCAGTGCAGTGTTCGAATGGAATGCGCATCTCTTTCATGCATAACTCACAAAACATATAGAGCAGGTTTTTATATATTATTTCTGTTTGATTTCAAGTACTCTTTGCGAGTTCGCAAAGCATTGATTTGGGAACTACTTTCTTACTTAAATAGTTCAGGGGCTTCTCTAAGGAGGTCATCATCGTCGGCATCTATCAGTTCATAATACATTGAATATTTAGATTATTGTACTTTAGCGATCTCTAGAGAGTATGTCCCTCTTCGCTGTACAATCCCATTGCTCAATATTATTATTTTATTTCTCATCATTTTGCAGTGAAATTTACTTTCTGTTTTTTTCGCCTAGCGGCAAATCGTAGATTTGTTTTTATGGCTGACGCTTTTATCAGCTCTTTAAATTGTCATTAATTGATAAATCTATTAGTAATAATTAATTGATGTGCGATAAACGAAACGTTATAGGCATTGTTCGACAAATGAATGGGCAATTTGTTTGGGGGAAAACAATTTATGTGAAATCTCGGAGTTTGCATAGTTAAAGCTTTACGTATGCGTAATTTGTATGAAGTAAAATAATTCTTCATAATCTTTGGACCAAATTTAAATGTAAATATAAACTAAAACGGGTTTAGTTTCCGAATATTCTGCTCAAGATTTCCTGCCAAATGGTATTTTTTTCCCCAATTCCCCATTTTTAATATGATTTCTTGGCGAAATGTAAGCACAGCCGTATAAAAGTCTCTGGTTGTGTTGTTCCTCCTGCTTTCTGTTTGCAGAATCTGCACTAGATTTAAACAGACTGTGCAAATACTCCCTGAAAATCCTATGACGGAAATGGAAAATGAAAAACAGATCTAAGATATGAGACAGAACGAAATCTCATGCCTCTGGTACTTTGTGTCACTCACTCGTTCATAAAGAAGCAGGAAATCCAAGTGTTGAGGCATTTTTATAGGCAACAATAAAGCGCAGCCATGACATAATAAATGCCAGTATTTGTGTCTCGGATGCGTGTATGAATATGCATCCATGAGATACATTCGTCGCACTTAAATGTAGGAGAATGCGCGCTGGTCGCCGGCGGTCACTGACCAAAGCAGTTTGAACCGCAGAAATATAGCGAAAAAAGTTGCTTAATTATACAATTTAATTATCAAATTGCCCACCAAAATAAGTGCAATCTTGACATCATTTTTGTCAATCACAAATGTTTTATTTATAATCTCGAAACGCCCCCAATTTGCACGCAGTTTTCATCTCACACTTGACACAAATTAGTCGCAGATCTATAATATATATATCCTTATATGCACATATTTCAGTCTGTTTAATTAGTTTGATGGTTTTTGCATTTCGAACTGTCAAATGTGACACTGCGACATGAAATTTTGAACACCAAAATAATTTTGCAACCAAGCTAATAACAAAAGTTGAGAAATATGATTTTGAGACAGTTTTTCTAGATGGTTTGTTAGTGTTTTCTCGATGTATATTATTTATTTTTCCTTTCTCTATGTTATATTTATTGTAAGCATTTTTATATTATTTATTTATATTTTTTCCTTATTTTTGTCTCGCGCTTAAATCTGGGAATTCCTTATTCAGTAATCAGCTTTGAGGGCGCACTTTAAACCTGTGTTTTACCCCACATCACAGACTTTCCATATTGAATTTAGACATTGTTTTCATTTGCGATTGTTATCAATTAAATGTTTTACTCGGTGAATTCCCATTCCGTTGCTCGCTCTCTGTTCTCAGAGTTCCTTATTTTGTTCAACGTCACTCACAGCTGTTTCAACTGCAGATCTCGAGCGCGCGCGCACTTGTTTTGTAGTTTTTATAAAAAAAATGCTTAAAGTTTAGTGTGCCGACTATGGGATACCGCTGCTTTCGTTTAATATTTGCATGCAGCACAACAAATAGAAACACTTTTACTAAGATTATATCTGCAAACCAAAGGAAACTATACACCAAAAGGAACCACAAATTAAAGAGTGACTACTAGATCCACATTAAACTACAAGAATACTCTGGAAAATGAATACTTTTTGGTGAAAAATGGCAAACTGCCAATCTCTTAAACCCTTTTCATTCCGTCGCAGTACAGGGCACTCCAAAAATATTTCCCATTGTCACTTAGAGTTTTTAGACACTTCACAGTCACCTCATTAACTGCTACAGAGTTGCCAGTTAAGTTCATGAATTGCCATAGCGACAAATCGACCCAAAAGATTCCAACGTGTCAGTACACATACGGATGTGCTAGGGAAGTAACTCTTGCTTAGGGTCACAGCTGTTGTTGCCACTCGATCGACTCGTTAATGATCTATAATAATTCTCTACATAAATATTGTATAATACGAAGCCAGCCCTCCCCCCGTACCCAGACACCCAGACAACCACAAAACGAATGTAACAAAATGCTGCTACAATTCGCTGTGAAGTTCATTTGTTGTGAGTTGAAAAAGTTGAAAACGAATTTAACGATGTTTTTAATATTCTTCTGGATTATATGGTTCTCCCAAATAATAGCCATATCAACGGTATTTATGAGGTGCGAAATTCTTAAATATTTTAGCAATAAATTACACATACAATTTTGTTCTACATTCCAGTGAAATTTAATTTATTTGTGTGTGTTTTTTTATAGCTTTCCAGAGATCATAACGGAGCTGCCAACTGTCACAGTTACGGAGCTGCCGCTGGATCGTCTCAAGAATCGTCTGGAATCTGTTATACTCGAGGAGATACAGTCACCGACGAGCAACAAAAGCGAGGAGCAACAACAGCAGCAACAGCAACAGCAACAGGAGGAGCAAACGTTGCAGCCACTGTTTGAGGCAGTCAAGGAAGTGCCTCAGAAGGGTAAGACTTTACATATATATGATATGACAATGTGTACAGTGCGTTTCAGTGGCTTATAGCTGAAGATTAAGCTCAGAAGAGAAAAAGAAGACACTAAAAAGGGCTTTAAAGAGCTGAGACCTTCGACTTCATTCGCGATTTCACGATAATTATCGATGTGCACGTGTACAGTGCGTTTCAAAAGTGTATAACTAGCTGCAGGCAGCGGTTTATGTCATAGAAATATAGATATAGATTATAGGTATAGATCTAAAAACAAATCTGCAGCACAGCCTCAAAATTTTGCTATCGATCGATATTTTCGATATTTATCGATAACATTATTTATCATTTTGGATCATTCTGTGCCAAATCTTTTTCTAAGTTGGATTTTTCTTGAATTTGGAAGACTTTTTCTATCATTTCGATATCATTCCCGATATTTATCGATATCACCAGCAAACAAACTTCATTAAAACCCTCCGAAACGCACTATTTTCTACACATTTTCCCACTTTCAAGAACTCTTCATACAACTAATGCATTTCTCTCTCCCTTTTTAGATGAACAAATGCCGAAAATCAATGATCCCGGTGGAGGCTATGTTCTGGATGGATTGGCATCATCAGCAGAGGCTCTGGGCGCTGCAGGAGACGATGGCACTGGGAATGTGACCAGTGAAGAGCAGCAGGCTGGAGGAGTAGCAGGAGTTGCAGAGGGAACAACAAACGACACAATGGCCCCAAAGGCAAATCTGACAAAAGCGAATGAAGAGGTGCCCATGCCCGTGTTCTCCGAGTGGGCGCAAAAGCAAATGGAGGCCGAGGCGAGTCGCGAGCAGGCCATGGAGCTGGAACAGCAGGTGGCCAATAATTCAGCACAGCGAAGGAACAACACGGGATCGGCGAGTGGCAAACCATCGACACTGAAGCTACGCTCCAAGAACTATGCCTCGCCCGATTGTGGTGCGAAGATCATTGCCTCGAATGGAGATGCCACCAATACAGGCGCCGTCTTGACCCAATCCAGCGATGAGTACATGCTGAGCACGTGCGGCAGTCGCATCTGGTTCGTCGTGGAGCTGTGCGAGGCCATACAAGCCCAAAAGGTGGAACTGGCCAACTTTGAGCTGTTCAGCTCGTCGCCCAAGAACTTTACGGTGGCCGTTTCGAAGCGTTTTCCCACACGTGACTGGAGCAATGTCGGTCGCTTTGCTGCGGAGGATAAGCGCACGGTGCAGACGTTTGAGTTGCATCCACATTTATTTGGGAAATTCGTGCGCGTGGACATCCATTCGCACTACTCCAAGGAGCATTTCTGTCCCGTTTCGCTGTTCCGTGTGTTCGGCACCTCCGAGTTTGAGGCATTCGAAACGGAGATACGTCCCAGCGATGAGATGGATGACTTTGATGATGATTTTGAGCAGGGCAGCAGCCACAAAGGCAACGCTGGCGGTGGTGGTGGTGGTGGTGGGATCTTTCAAAGCGCCTCCGATGCTGTCATATCAATGGTCAAGAAAGCCGCCGAAGTGCTGGTGAAACCCACAAAGGCATTGAAATGGTCCGTAGAGTCGCTGCTCTGCAGAACGCCCACCTTTGGCTCGTTTAGCTGTTCCAGCTGCAACTCTACGCTGGTGCAGCGTATCAACAGTCTGTTGTCGTGTCAGTTTCAGCAGCTTCAAGGGCTGCTCAATCACAGTCAGCTAAGGTCTGATATGCTGCAGAGTGGCGTGTGCCAGGAGGAGTATGGCATCGGCCTGTGGAGCAGCAATCAATCGAGTGGCCTGGCCAAGCGGCAGAGCTACTTTTTGAGCATGCTGCCAGCGGAGCATGTGGGTGCCATGTGCAAGCTGCTCCAAGCAGAGCAAAACAACACCGTGGAGCAGCAGTTGGAAGCGACACCAGAACTGAAGCCGCCGCCAGAGCCAGCGCAGGAGAATGCAACAGCGGCAACAGAGACGAGCAGCCAGCAGGAATTGATTGTAGAAGAAGCCATGGAAAACCAAGCAAGCCTCGAAAATGTAACGCCCGAGGCTGTGGATAGCCAAGAGCTGCCCTCAATCGGGGAACAATCCCAGCCCTCAACGACGACTACTGCCGCCACAACAAATTCCACGCCCGCAGATGTGAATATATTCAATGTGCCCGCCGAGCTGGAGGAACTGGAGCTGCCTGTGGCACCCACCCAGCCAACTGTCTCCGCTGCACCTGTTACACCCTCTTTGGTGGAGTCGCCCAGCGATGTGGAAGCCACAACAATGGCACCCAGCTCCAGCGAATTGCCACACAACAACGCTGACCTACCCATCGAGGACAGCAATCCCGCCAATTGGGAGAGTCTGGACAATCTGTTGACCACCACAGTGGCCTCCATAACCGCAGGAGGTAGTGCAGCCGCTGCCGCTGCAGCAGCCGTGGCGGGCAATGGAAATGGTAACCATTTGGGTGTAGGCGTTGGTGTAGGCACAGCCGGAGCTGGAGCGGGCGGCATCGGATCCAATGTGAATCTGCAACAGAAGCTAACGAATGGCGCACAGTCGGAGAGTGTGTTCATACGCCTCTCCAATCGCATCAAGGTGAGTGCAAAGAACTCCAAAGAGAGACAGAGAACTCCAGTTGTATAGCCAGTTCCTGTGGCAAGTGCGTCAGCAGTTGGCGTGGCAGCGCTCCAACAAACGTGGAAACAAACAAACCCAACCCACCCACGCGCAGACAGACCATGGAAGACCATGGAAGGGCCTTGGTTGAGTAGGAAAACAAAGTGAAATTATACCCTGCCAATACGTAGGACTGTTACTATGCAGTTCGGTGTGAGAGTTACGATTTCTAGATGGATAGAAAAGTAGAGGAATAAGGTGTCCTTGAGTGAAGGTCTTAGATAAGGGAATAAAGAGCTGGCAAAGGTTTTTCCTATGCTCAGAGCATAGCTCTACAAAAAAATAGATAAACAAAATACATTTCCTGTGCTTGACAACAAAATGTTTTTGATAATGAGGATAAGGATTATCGAAGCCTTGGGTTGTTTTCTACAGGGTTTCTCTGATCCATTTACAAAAACAAAATACATGTCGTGTGCATGACAACAAAAATTTGTTAATAGCGAAAATTATAAAAGTTTTTTGTTATTTTCGACACTCTTCGCTTTGACAAAGTTACACAATTATTTGCAAAAACAAAATACATGTCGTGTGCATGACGAAAAACAGTGATGTTGACAGTAGGTTCTCCGATAAGGTTTTGTGTTTTATATGAGCCCCACTGGTGCTTCCTGCCGGAAGGAGAGTATCCCTTATTCCACTTCCTGTTGACCCAATCAGTTTCTGACTTGTTTATGGCCCAACTTGCGTGTTGGCTGCTCATTACAAGCGGCAGCAGAGTCACTTCCCGTTCAGGGCACCGCCCAAGGGCCAACTACCAGCTGAGGGGCGCCGCTACCTTGCCGACGAGCGTCATCAGAGGCAGTCTAAAAGCTTTTGCTAATGTTTCTGTCTTCCACAGGCGCTCGAGAGGAACATGTCGCTGTCTGGGCAGTATCTGGAGGAGCTGTCGCGTCGCTACAAGAAGCAGGTGGAGGAGCTGCAGCAGACGCTTACGCAACAGACGCTGACGGTGCGCTCGCTGGAGGACCAGAGCAGGCGGTACATCGAACAGGAGCAGCTCTACCAGCAGCAGAGCGCCGAGCTGGCCGGCGAGGTGCGTGCGCTGAGCTACCAGGTGCAGGCGTGCATTCTCGTCATCATCATTGTGGGCAGCTTTATCTTTCTGATGCTCGTGCTGGGCACTGTCTACTACCGCAAGTTGCGCCGCCAGACGCAGCAGCTCAAGGCGGATCAGCCGTCCAGCCAGGCTAGAGCAGCCAAACCGAAACTGGATCGTCGCAAATCCTACGAACAGATGCTCAACCAGCCCTCGCCCAAGCAGCGCCGACCCAGCGAGGAGGCGATGCTCATACTGAAGGACTGTGGCGATAGTCAGCTGGTGGGTGGCTGCCAGGAGCTGTCCAGCAGGCAGCGCAAGATATCCGTGTGCTATGGCAGCAACAACAACATTGCAGCGAATATGATGTCAGGGATTCCCAATGTACGAGCCTCGCTGCATCGGCGCAAGGGAGCCAAACATTCGTGGCACAACAACAGCTTGGACACGGCGGAGATGCAAGCCAGTGCCGGCGAGCAGCTGGACACGTTCTTCGATGCGGGTAAGCTTAAAGAATTCTTCCCTTATGCCAAGCTCTAACCACTGGATCCCCCTTACAGATACCCTAAAGAGCCTGAAGCAGCCGTCGTCATCGTTGTCGGGTGGTAGCAAGGCCAGCAAAAAGAAGTCGCTGCAGCAGCAGTTGGCGCTCAAGCGGCAGGAGTCGGCACCCGCCAGCATGATGCAGAATGAGCTGGCCCTGGAGGAAGAGCCAACATCGCAGAGCGATTTCGATGAGAGTCTAATGCTGGACGATGATGATTTGGCCAATTTTATACCCACCAGTGATCTGGCCTACAACGAGTTCATGCCAGAGGGTCCCTCCGGCTACCTCGCGCTGGATGCAGTTGATGGCAAGTCGAATGGCGCGGAGCAGCCGCAGCTGCAGAAGCAGGCGACCAAGAAGTCGCGCAGGCTGTCCTCGCCGGCCTTCTTCAAGTCGCCGTTCAGCAAGAGCAAGAACAAGGGCGGCAGCTTCAATGGCTTTGGCGGCATCAAGAACAGCCATTCTGTGCACGAGTCCACCTCCTGGGAATGGTATCGCCTGAAGCGCAGCGAGAAGCAGCAACAGCAGCAGCAGCAGCAGCCGCATCATCATTCAAAGCAGACCAAAAGTTTGCCCAATTCCAGCCTGGATAGCTCCTCGCTGTCCGAGGTGAATTTCCCACTCAATTCGAACTCCAATTCGACACAAAACTCATTTCGCATACTCGGCGAGGCCATACGCTCCTCGGGGGAGTGCAGCAGCATAACACCGAATGGAAATGGCCAGGCGGGTGGCAGTAGCAGCGGCAGTGGCAGTGGCAGCAATAGTGGCGGCAGCACCACCTCCTCCACAACGAAGAAGAAGCAGCGCGCTTTTAATAATTTATTTCGTAAAGTTTTTTGAGACCTTTATTGCTATATTCTAAAGCCCAGTGTTCACCACGAAGAGAGCCGTTGATAAATTGTTATATATTTGTTTTGGTAGAAAAGTATGAAAAGTGGCCCCCAATTTCAGTTCCTTTTAAATGACTGCAAAGAGAAACAACAAATTATAGTACTTACTTCTATTTTGTAAACCTTTTCCAGCAACGATCTTTGTGCTTTTGCCTGCTAGCAGCCGCAAAAACTAAACCGAAACGAAGGCAACTTTTGTCTACGAGAAATCGTTTAACTGAAATAATTTAATTACAAAACATAAGTTGATAATTGTATGCTAAATATGTATGTATATGTTTATGTATGTGTAATTCCATGCCTCGTTATTCTTGCTATCTGAAAATCCCTAACTTTAATTCGATGAAAGCGAAAAAACATTTTGCAATCTGTTTTCTTTTGCCACATTTAGCAATTTTGTTATTATTAGCAATTCTACAATACAATTAGTTAATAGTTTAGTTTTTTAATTTATAACTAAAATACACTTAACATTTATTTAAAAAACGATTCTTCTATATCTTCAATTCGCTAAGGAATTCGGCCACTTCGAGCGCATCCTCGTTGGCCAGTTTGTGCTCTTTGATGGCCGTGTTTAAGCCACGTCCGGCGGTGCCCATGGCCTTTTGCCAGTGCTCCACAGTTTTGTACTTTTCATCGTTGGCACAGTAGACCACCTCGTTGATGTCCTCCTCCAGTTTGTAGCTGCAGACGGCCGGGAAAACCTTTTGCAAATTGGCCATGGCCTCCGTTTTGAGCGTCTCATCGCGACACACCAGATTGAGCATGAACAGACCCTTGGGTCCAATGATTTCCTTGATGTGTAGAAGTACATCGTGGGCTAGAAAGCCTTGCGGTGGACAGCTCATGCCCAGGCTGAGATCTTTGCTGTCCACATCGAATAGGACCGCATCAAAGTGGATGTCTATAAAGAGAATAAACACGTTACAGAGGAACCCAATTAAGGGATATCCACGGATAGCTCTACCTTCATTACGACAGCGCTCCACAAAGGCCAGACCATCGTCTATGACCACATGGAAGCGTTTGTCCTGCTTCAGTTCGAAATATTGCTCGGCCACCTCAAGCATTATGGGATCTATCTCCACAGCCGTTATACGCGAATGACTGCAAATGAGATTTCATTAACTAAATAAACAGAAAGAAGATGTTGTAACCCTACGGTAGAGCGCCATGTAGAAAGCTGCACAGTCCCCCGCCGCCGAGTCCAATGACTAGCACATCCTTTTGTTCATTCTTCTTGGGATTCTGCAGCGTTGTGGCCAGTTGAACGCCCACGGACATGTACAAATGATGCTGACAGGCCAAATAACCAAAGTCAATCTTCTTGCGCTCCTTTTTGCCCTTGATTTTAACTGAAATGAAATGGGAATATAAGAAAATTCCCCAAGCAGCAATTATTCTGCGCCACTTACTTGTTTTCACCAGCGCCTCTGATTGCACAACAAACTGATTGCTGAGAAATATCAGACGGCGCAACGTTTTGCCACCGGCCGCCACTTCCTCGATGCGAAAGTCGCCGGATATCTTGGAGAAGCCACTGATCAGTGTCTCCCGCTTGCCCACATCGCTGCCCAGCGACAGATATGGAATCTGTTCGTTAAGTCCAAATGGAGCCAAACTAGTGACGGTGTCCCCCAGCTCTGCCTTGACCTCGTCGAGGGTATTGTAGACTTGATCGCGATGTAGCGTAACCACCGCAAGACGTTGAAACTTGGCCGATGCCTGCAGCTTCTTGCGTCCCGCTGGGGTGCCAAAGAGCCACTCAACCTCTCTGCCCTGCGGCACAATAAATGCCGCATATTTGCCCAGGCCTCTGGCTGCTGGCTGATCCAAAATGTATATGCTATAGCGTGGAGTGTTCTCCGAGGGTCGATACAGATCCAGCGTCACCTCATCGTGCCCGGCAATGCTGGAGCGGGCCAAGCCATTGCATACAAGGGCGGCCTTTTGCACGGAAGACACGGCGTTGCTTAGCTCAGCAGATTCCGTAAATCTTTGCATTTTATCGTTGCCCAAACCGAATTCCAAAATCTGTAAATAACAAATGGGATTAGTAGTAAATACAGCTTCATTTGGCAACTACTAACGGGCATGGGAAGACTCTTAAATTTGGTGGCAATGACCACAAAAACGGGCAGCTTCATGGCATCATCGGCATTCTTCTCCTTGTTGGCCTGCTCCACGCCCAAACAGTGTACGATGCGCAGCATGCAATTGTGACGGGGCAGAAAGTCCAGCAGAAAATTGAGGATGTGCTCCTGCAGCAAGGATATGCACACATAGCGACCGCCATTCCTAAAATTAAATACATTTTGGTTCATCCTAGGAAGCTTGATGACTCCTGGGCCTACTTACCTCATGGTACGTAAAATCTCCTTGAAATAGTTCTCCACGACAGCTCGAGTTTCGACGGCATCATCCACAAACAGCGCGTCCAATGTGCCCTTGTCCAGTGCCACAGAGAAGCTCTCGTCGGAAAATGTCATGGCTGTGGCATCCATTTGCAGGAATTTCATGTCCGGACGCGTGCGTGCATTCTGTTCCAACATCTTCTTCACAGCCACCGGGGAGATATCAATGTTGGTTATGTATCTGGGGAGGACAATGCTTTTGGGTTAGAATATTCCATAGAGTCTCGGCTTTTTACATACCTGAATCCCGTGTCATACATGTCCACGCTCAGTTTGGAGTTGCCGCATCCCAGCATCAGAATCTTGTCCACCGGCTTAATGTATTTGTGTATCTGATCGCATAGGTCCAGATATTCGCCATACCTAGGAAATTGTATATGCAATTTTGGTTAAAAACACATGTTGCTTTTTGTTGGTCCTAAAGCTCACATTTTACATACCATTCAAAAGCCTTTTCGCCACGCTTCTTGAAGAACTCGTTCCAGTAGTCGGTTTGCGCAAACTCTTCGCGTGTCTTTGGTAGTAAATTCATTGTTAAATAACAATTAAATGAAAGAATATAATAAACAATAAAGCGCGGACTTATCGAAAGCAGACCAGCAGAAATATACCGGTATATACCAAAAAATGTTTTTAAAATACCATATACTGGCTGGGCAAAAAAAGTATGTTCTAGGTGGAAGGTATTTCACGAAAATTCAAATGCCCAATCGTGCAACACGAGCCCTAACGCTGCCATAATTATACACATAAAAGAGCCAGATTGGACAAAAAAATAAATAAAATTGTAAGCCTAAAAAATGTTCACATAATCAATTGAAATTTAACGGCGCATATTCCAAACACAAAATATCGACATTATCATCGTGCAATACATCGCATCCAAGCACCACCATCGTTTTAAGCAACCTGAGAGAGCAGAGCAGTGCTAGCAACTTTGTACAAGGAAAACATAGCTAGATGGAAATATAAGAGACAATTTTCCTAACACATGTTTGTGATTCATAACATACAAATGTATTTATCTAATTCAAAATAATCTGACAAAAAAACATAAAATGGCTAAATATGGAGTCAACATTTCGAACAATTTCATAATATGTATACCAATCAAACCATGGATATCAAAATCCAGCTGTAAACTAGCTGAACTGGCAGCATTGGAGCAGCGACCGCAACGACCAAGTGGGGGCAGAGAGCTCAAAAGCGCCAACGCTGCAATGTAATTTTCAGTTTACTTTGCAGCTCTCGCAGTTGATAATAAATTTTCTCTGGAGCCCGTGGAGCGTTTCTGGAGCTCCATTTTGACCGTGCTCTGCCGTGTTCGTTACAAAATTTGAAAAAAGTGCAAAAGCTCGTATTGAGAATGTTGTTAAATGAAAATTACAGATAAAATTCCAAATTTTCGTTGATAAATTTACAGTTTTTAATAGAAAATACCCCCAAAAAAGAAGCATCTCTCCAAAATTAAGTGTTATGTTGTGTGAAGTGTGGTGTGGCTGCAGCTCTAATCCAGATCCTGTGAATATCCATACATAGCCATTCCGAAAAGCTAATAACAGTTTGGTGAGTCTTCTTCCAATACGCCATACCACCACACTTAGTTCCAATTAGAAACTGTGTAACTGTAACAACCCCTGCCACCCATTCTCAGATAGAACCACGAAAATAGTCCAAAAATGTTCCCAAAAAATTGATTACGCAGTACTACACTTCCCATCAAAGTCTTCTTCAGCCGCCGCCAGTTCGGGTTTCTTTTTCAGTTTTGTGTTGTGTTGGATTTTAGTAGCAAAAATGCGTTGGTTGCTTTTATTAATACAACATACACACACTCACACTTGACCGTTGAGAGAGTGGGAGAGAGAAAGAGTGTCATATAAACCAGCTTTTCAGAGAGAAGGAGCATGCGCAGTGGCTGGCATGAGCGGCAAATGGCCGTGTTGTTTTTATATCCATTACTCTGAATTTACTAAGGTATATGAGTTGAAGTAAGTTTATGTGTTAGCATCCACGATTGGATTCGGTCAAAGCCATTCGTCGTATGTTTGAACATCGATTTGCAATAGCTAGAAAATGTTTGTTTCCGCCCCTAAAACTATGAAAATTAACATTCAATACCACCTGTAGATGTAAGTCACTTGGTACAGGGTATCTCTTTGTCGAATCACTCGACCAAATAGTTCTCGCTGGTTGGTGAGGTTGCGGAGGGGCCTCCTGCAGGTGAATGCTGTTGCCGTTGTAATGTGGATTTGTTGTGGTATGTGCGCGCGGCAAAATCTCCGGCCTGGCATGGCATGGCACCGCGTCCATATTCCCCAACTGAAAACTAACTTTGAAAACCTATAGCATCGCATCCAATGGCCATTGCATTGACGTTGCTTTTAGTTGAGCTCGCTTTTCTCTGTCGTTGCTATTGTCATTCTTGGCTATTTGCGCCTGGGTCGGGCTGTGGGTGACGTCACACACTGGGCCAAGCTATATTTAAAACTCGTTTCGACGCTTTTCAAATGGCCATTGTTTTTGGAATAGTCGCCAGTGCCTAGCCCAAGCCCCATTCAAGCTGAAGGTAAGGCACTAACAAAACATACCGATATAGTGGTCACCAGTTGGCACCCAGACCAGATTCAAGCCAAGCGAAGATCGGGATTCAATTACCTTCTGTATATTTTACCTTGGCCTAGCCCATCTCCCATTTCCAACTGTAAGAGGAGTGCTCTCCGTCCAGGGTCGCCTTTCTATCGCATTCTACTTACTCTTTTATGTTTGCTTTTCCCTCTCGTCTTTTCAATGTTTAAACAGAACGGCGATAAGCCAGTTTAAGGTTGTGTTTGTGTATGTGTGTGGCTGATATGATTTCGATGTCGTCACGTGGGAGTTGCTGTTGGAGTTCTTTGCCGCAATTTTGACAATCCAACTCAACGGCCATAGAGAATGACAGAGAGAGAGAGAGAGAGAGAGGAGAGCTAATTGCATTCTCCTGCTGATAGTGTCGTCAATTAGCTGAACGCTATATATAGAAATGATCTTCGTTCCAGCCGGGAATACAGGGAGCGAGAGAGTTGGAAATGTTCTTCGATTCAGCGGATGGAAAAAGAGAAGTGGATAGAAAGAGTTCCAAGTGATATTCGATTGAACAGTGAATGGAGTAGGAAAAGAGAGAGATAAGCTGAAAGAAGAGATGGAACACAAACGTAGAGAAAGAAAGCTTTGGATAGCATTGCATATCGATCGTTGTTCGTTGAATGAGAATTTACAGTTAGTCTTTGCCCCTTCAAGTACCGTAATAAGTAACTGCATTTACACACATACAATGAACATTCAGTGGTATGGGTAGTTGTGCCCCATATATCTTAATATCTTCATCTATTTGCGCTTCCGTTATTCGCACGGCCCGCCCCAATGTCATGCGATATAAGTAGTACCTACACCTTTGGCGCCCGGCTTGCCACCTATCTTTGGATCTGAGCTTAGTCGACATGCAAATGTGCCATAAAAAGCGCTCCGTCGTCTTGACTTTTCAACTTTAAAATCAGGAAAAGGAAATGCATGGAATGGAGGAAGGGACAGTGTAAGGAGCGCATCGTAACCCCCAGTTGGCGTCCAAAATTCTCTAAAGACACGCCAACGGCTGCTTAGCTTTGGAAAAGGTTACAAATTTGCATAAAATCGAATATTTACATGTGTTTCTGCTATGGGAATATTGTATGTGTGTATGTGTGTGTGCGTAACAGTTCCGATGATGGGGTCAACATCGTAAACCTGCTGCTGGTGGGACCGCAGACCCATAAAATACATTCTCTTATGCAGATTAGTAGATGGCGAGCAAGCTCTCGGAAGGGAAACCCTTTGTGTTTCATTGATATGAAAATACTTTAGATAAGAAAATGCAAGTGATTTAAAAATAAGAGATAGATGGATAAAGTATGGAAATTGTCTAGGAATACTCGTAGTTGAATAAAGCAACTCCCCTTGAGTGTTACGCCCTTGTAAGAGTGTTTCCCATTCGATGTTACAGGCTGTTATCCTCCATTGTTTATGGGATTTATGTTTATGCGGATGCCAGCAAAATTGACTGAATAACAGGAGGGTGGTGAGGTGGCCACTGACTGCGGAGTGATGTCTACATGCATATATCGATATGGAAGCCATCACCTACATACAATACATGACTATGACGACGACTACGACTAAAAGGAAAAGTGGAGCAAATAAGGCAAAAGAATTGTGCTGCCTTGGGTGGGGGTGTGAGAAGGAGTCTAATGGCTAGTGGTTAGGGGCAAAGAGACCCACTCATAAAGTTGGTAAAAGTGACAAACAGAACACATGTTTCCACTCAATACATGCATATGTATAGTACAATATGTACATGTGTAGCTGTGTGTAAAATGTTTTGTGTGTGGAACACCCTTTGCGGAAAACATCATTTATTTCCATCCAATTAAGGCAAAGTCAGGTCTCTCACTAGCACTGTGCAGGCGGCCGCTGCGTGTGTATGTGTGTGTGGGCGCATTTGTTGCTAACAAACGGAAAGAAAGAACAAAAGCTTTTAGTAGAAATGTTATTAGCAAGGGTGACGGCTAAGTGATACCCTAACAGATACAGATCTGGGAAACTGAACAAAATGGTACAGAAATCTATCCACTTCCTTAGGATACTCGTTTAATAGTAAACAATTAAATTTTGTTAATGAAAAATCACATGCGGAAGCGTCAAACCAGAGACCCGGTGTGTGTGGGCTTACCAGAAGTGATTTAAGACACTTTGCCGTTTTACTGTTGCCTGCAGCGACATTTCAAAAGTTTTGTAATAAATTTAGTTACTTTTATATTATTGCAGTCGCCAAGCAGCAGCAGCAGCAGCCAGTGTTGGTGTTGTGTCCGTAGCCGTGTCCGAGTCTAAGCCCGAACCCGCACGTCCGCTATGATGCTGGACGATGACAACTCAGATCTCTTGGTCTGTGCATCCGAAATGATGAAAGGTACGTGCAAAATAAAACATGCTTCGAGTCTCTAGAGATGCTAATAGACCCCTCTTTCAGACCGTTTGTATTTTGTGGCGTTCAAGAAGAACATTAAGCCCAAGAATACCGTCAACACGCATTACTTTAGCATCGATGAGGAATACATCTATGAGAACTTCTACAGCGACTTTGGCCCGCTGAATATCTGCATGCTGTATCGATACTGCATGAAGCTCAACACAAAGCTGAGTGCTAAGTGCCATGCCAACCGAAAGATTGTCCACTACACCTCCATGAACCCGGCCAAGCGGCTCAATGCGGCGTATCTGATCGGTTCGTATGCCGTAAGTATGGCAAAAGGTCAAACCACACGGTCCAAAAATTAACTGAGAATTTCGTGTTATAGATAATCTACCTGAATAAGACACCACTGGAGGCATATAGACCTCTGGTGTCTGGCGAAATACCCGCCTATACGCGCTTCTGCGATGCCAGCTATGGTCCCAGCAGTTTTAAGATCTCTCTGCTGGATTGCCTGAATGCCGTGCACAAGGGCCTGCAGGCGGGCTTCTTCAATTTCGATGACTTTGATGCCGAGGAGTATGAGTACTTTGAGCGCGTCGAAAACGGCGACTTCAATTGGATTGTGCCACAGAAGTTTATTGCCTTTTGTGGTCCACATCAGAAGAGCAAAACGTTGCCCAATGGATATCCGTGCCATGCACCCGAGCGTTATTTTTCGTACTTTCGGGATAATCATGTGACGACTGTCATTCGGTTGAATGCAAAGGTCTACCATGCCTCGTCGTTTGAGAATGCCGGCTTCGATCACAAGGATTTGTTTTTCATCGATGGCAGCACACCGAGCGATGCCATCATGAAGAAGTTCCTCTCCATCTGTGAGACGACAAAGGGTGCCATTGCCGTGCACTGCAAGGCGGGACTGGGTCGCACGGGCAGCCTCATTGGCGCGTATATGATGAAGCATTATGGCTTCAGCGCCTTGGAAGCCATTGCCTGGCTAAGGCTGTGCCGGCCAGGCTCCGTGATAGGACATCAGCAGCAGTGGATGGAGGAGTAAGTATAGATTTAGATAGCACCCCGCCGAGTCCCACTAATCCGCATGTATTTTGTATTTACAGCAAACAAAGTTGGCTGTGGTCAGAGGGTGAACGTATGCGACGTCGCAGCGGCATTCCCATGCTGCGGCACACTTATGGCATCTACAGCCTGGAGCTGAAGACCAAACTGACGGAGGCCTCGGCCGCCTCGAATCCCCTCGAGCAGGTGGATCTGCTGATGAACCGAGTCAAGAGAATTTCACAGCGCGTGGACACAATGCATCTGCATGATCAGGACACCGCACTGGACTCGGCTACCGATCAGACGGACGAGGAGATCTCCGAGCAGCGACGACTCGAGCGTAACGAACGAGCGCTGTATCGCTGCAGCACGGATGATCCCAATTGCAATGGCAGCGACAACGACACAGACACGGCCAGTGCACCGGCTGAGGCCCCACCACTCGCCTCCACCTACACAATGTCCACGCGTCGGCGCAAGTCCCCGTCGGCGTCCAACAAGCCCACAGTTATAGCCAACTCGCTGAGGCGTCTGGTCAATCCGGTGGCCGTCAATCGTAATGTTCACAACGTTACCCCACAGGCGACAACTCCGGGGGTTGTCTATCCCACAGCGGAGGCGGCCAGCTGCACCGAGAAGAAGCTGCGTAAGCAGCCAACTGGCAATGTATTTGAAGCGGCACGCCACACCATAGCCTCGACGGTGCGCATGACGCAGACGGCGCTGGAGAAGAAGCAGGCACAGACGCAGGGCGACAAACTGAATCAGATCAAGGCGCTGCGGCGGCACCATTCGCGCTCCGTAAATGTCAACAGCAACAGGTGAGAAACGGAACCCCCTGGAAGATCCCTAGAGACTGACAGTCGTTCTGCTTTCAGCGAGCCGGACTCGAACCTGAGACATACTCGCGCACGTTCTCAGCCCTTCCGGAACAACAACAACGGTGGGTCGACGACGATAACAACCTCGAGGTGTGCAACACAGACAACAACCTGCCTGCTGCAGGGTACAATGCCGGCAGTGTCTTCGGCAGCGGCAGCCGTTGCCTTGGCCAATAATCTGAACAATAACAACAACAACAATAGTACCATAACCCACAGCAGTACTCTAAGTCCATCTCTGAGTAATCAGATTTATAATCAGAACAAAAACAACAACAACAACAATGATGGCACCACTAACAATCTCCTGCCCGGCAGTCGCACCCGCAGCCTGGCTATCTACAGCAAGAGGTAAGTGGTGGACCCAACCCCCCACCCCGCCATTGATCGAACTCGAATTCGAAACTTTCTCCCACTCGAAATGTACCCAATAGATGCCTCTTTTTTTGTTGTTCGTTGGATTCGATTTGTTGCGCTCCCGATTCGGCTTTAACCATTTTTTCTCGCCCTAATTCGTTTTCCTTTTCCCCATTCCTTGAGTTGTATATAGAGTGTATATCTCCATTAATTTTCGAAACCCCTTCCTGCTCCGTAATATAATTTGCACCAAATTTAACCAAACACTAACCAATCAGGAACTATCGATAATTATCCTTTACTAAATTAAGCTACCAATATGGCGTATGTACAGCCACATAAGCTATTGATAATCGTTATATATCGTTTGTCGATTACAAAATGTAACGGCGTATGTACAGCCAGGAATAATCGTTGATCACTGATCCATTATCGTTGATCGATTACTAAATTTAGCCACTAACTTTAGTTTAGAGTAGAGAGAAACAACATTTTGTATTTGGCATTGCCTGCAGTTTGTTTTAAAAATTCCGTCTTGTGCATGCCCAAAATTTACAAGCAAAAAATAATTTATTTGCGCATAAAAAATAAACTATCAAAAAACCTATCGAAATTGTATGTAAAGCTTCTTGCGATTATTATTTTTGTTTTTGTTTGTTTTTCTATTGTTTATGGCTTGTGTTTTTTTTTTTTGTAGCATTTCCCCCGCTCCATATCCCCTCCACCCGGTATCTATAGTCTGTATCTCTTTATCTGTATCTTTATCTCTTGTGCCGCCACACGCCACTCGTTCCATTCTATGCTCTACTACCAGAATGGAATTAAAGCACCTGCGCAAGGCGGAACAGCAGGAACAGCCGGTGTCCAACAGCAGCATCAAGCCACCGCCATATGCCACCATCAACGAGAGCAAAATCCCTGTGGTGATGATGAGCGTAGGTGCTGCCGGTGCCGGTGCAGGTGCAGCTGGCAGTTCGGCCACCATTCCGCCCACGCGTGGCAGTGCCGCACGCACCTCGCATCACCACATGACGCTGCGGGGTCGCTCGCGTATACGCTATCAGCGACCTGCGGCAGGGGAGCCAGCGCCGGCGGCTGCCCAAACGCAGCCCTGTACGGTGGCAACGGCGCGTTATTATCGCGATGTGTCCGCCATACCCACCGCCATGTCATCGCTGGTTGCTCTGGGTACTAATAGTTCTTCCAATTCTGCTTCCACTTGTACAAATTCTACTGCTGGTTCGGGTTGCTATAATATAGCCACAAGATCCGCATCCGCCACGCTCGATCTGAACTCGAATCCATTGCCCGCGGCCACAACACAAGGGACTGGTACTGCGGCTGGGGCCAAGTCCAAACTATCGAACAACAACACGAACAACAACCTCAACAACAACTGCAATTTGAGTAATGCCCATTCTTCTGTTTCTCCTCCACCCAACCATAACAACCACAACCACCTACCAACATCCTCTCCAGACACAGGCCGTCTTAGTGGGCGTGGCAGTGCCGAACTGGAGGCAATCATCGAGCAAGTGGGCGCGAGACGGAACAAGCGATCCCTGAGCTCTACGCGCCTGGACAAGGACAAGTGCGACGAGTACAACACGAAGTTGCTGCGAAAGACGAGCATTGTAGCAGCGGCGGCAGCAGCAGCAGCAGCAACCGCAACCACTCCTGCCAACAACAATCACAGCCATAGTGGAGGCAGCAGCAAGTACAGCAGCAACAGTGGCACACCCACAACACCCAGTACGGGAGGCAGCTTCAAGCTATCGCGTCGTGTGTTTGGTGAATCGGGTTCCTCGGCATCCACATCGGCCTCCAACTCGGGCATACCCACGCCTACAGCACCGCCAACATCCACGCAGTGGCAGCAACACCATGTGGTCCCTCCACGTGTTGGCAGTCGCCTGTCCAGCGATCGGGAGCGAGAGCGTCAACAGCAGGAGCAGCAGCAAGCGCTGAAGCTGCGCAAGAAGATCAGCTACTGAGCAGAGTCCCTGTGCCTTCTGGTTGTCTTTTGTTTCACACCCAAACATACATAAACCTTTTGTTAAATAGTGAGAAATTAAACCTCTAATTAGAAAGAGATTGCAAGTGCCACTTGAATCATCTTTTGCCTTAGCAATTCTTGTACAAAAGTTAACGAATCATTAAATTCAATTTGAACCTCTTGATGTTTTATCACAAAACCAAAACGAAACCCTTTTTGGATTGTATTAACGAACGAAATTTATGTGCATTATTCAGACTCATTTAGAGTGTAAATAGGATACAAGTTTATTTAGTTGTAAGCCAACAAACACCCCCTATATACATAGCCATAATAAAAATGTTAATAATATACAAGTACTTTGGGTTGGTCTAGATGGCATATAAAAGGATGGATAATCTTACCATATATCTTACCATTGAAAGGTACGATTTTTGAATGGAAATTATAACAAAATTCGTAGCAAAATAACAGTTCCTCTTAATAAGGAACTAGACAAGCATATCCTTAAAATAACCAATCATATGGCCATAGATCTTGTCCTCTACTTCCAGAAAAACTTGATCAAAATCAACGTCTAGCACAACTTTAACAATTACTTGATTGTTAGTCGATGGAACTGTAGAGATATCGGGTGTAATGTTCAGCGCGCTCAGCAAGTCCATCAGCTGGTCCTTTTCATTTTCGTAGTCCTCGGAATTGATGACATCAAAGGCGGCCTTCTTCAGATGTGGAAAGAAGTTCTTGTAGTAGTTGTGTGCATCGCACAGTTTGCGTCCAGTGAATTCCGCATTGCCCGATTCGGTGAGCTCACGGTAGGTGGTGAACAGCAGACGACGTTCGGCCTCAATATCGTTGATGGCATCGGCGGGAGCTGCACTCACGTCCGTGGGCTTGGTGCTGACCACCTGCATGTTGCCAAACATGTTCGAATCGGCTGAGATAACCGACAGCATCTCGATGGCCGCACGCTGGCGGGCATCCTTTTTTTTGTCCGACTTGCCGTAACGCTTGATTGAGGCCACTGTGCAGCAGGCCACGAATTCGGGTGCATCTGGGGTGCCGCTCTGCTGCACAATCTCGATGAAGGGCAGTGGCGACTCATGGCGAACGCAGTAGTCACGCAGCTCCTTCACCATATCGCGATTTAGGTTCTTTAGCTCATCGTACCAATCCGAACCGTTGTCAACGCCATTTCCATCGGTGTCCATATGCTCGCTCAGTCCCGGTATTGTGCGCAGTTTCTTCAGCATATTCGCGGCTGCCAAATGTTTGGAGTCGCGCTTTGAGCGACCTGATGTATAGAGAAATGCGTATGAAGTATGGTAAAATATAAATGTATGATATATTTACAGTATGTAGAGTATAAATTGAGTTCACTTACCATTTCCATAGGCTTCGATTTCCATTAGAATGATTTTGCAAATGTATCCTCCGTCTTCTCCGTCAATGTAATCGTACTTCGGCACCGGAGTCTTGCTTTTGGCGCAGAATTCTTGCAAGCTTGAAACGGCAGACTTTTTCTCCATTTGTTTATATAAATGATTTTCCGCTGACAAATCAAAAACAAAATTCAAGTCTTTAGAGATGGTCGATGCTCGATAGCTGGTTATCGGTTATACTTTAAAATACTTCATAAATATTTCATGAAATCATAAGCTAATATTAGATGGTAACATTTAATTAGTTGTAGCCTTCGAATGGTTATTTTAAAGCCACTGCGCAATGAATTAATAAACATGCGATTTAATATGCATACACGTCAGCGAATGCTACCAGCAGTTGGCAGCCCTTGCATTGTATTAACAAGTGTTGCTGCCAGAGATGAGCAAAAGTAACATCGCCAAGTCTCTGGAAGTTTATTTTAATATTCCTAAAAAGTGCAGTTAAGGTACAAGACTTCAAAATAATTGTCATTTTATTAACCCTAGTAAGCGTACGGTCAGTAATTGTTAAATAGCATTACTTAACCTGCTGTTTATGATATTTCGCAGCAAGTGAAAACTGTGACTTTAAAAATACTTGTGACAAGTAGCAGCCGAGTGCACTGCCGTCATCTCCAATTTCAGGTCAGAATCAGAAACGAAGGCGAAAATTCCGACTCTCAGAGGGCACAAACGGACGGACGTTTATAACTTCGTTTCATAATCAATAATTTCTCTTGCTGAAAGCAAGCACAACACACAAAACGAATCGCAAACACATATCGTTTTTCGTTAGTTAAAGTACAAAATTCCAAACTATTTTCGGTAGCAAAACGAAGAGGAGCTAAATCAAATGTAAAAGTTTGTCAAAACATACAAACGACTATTGTTCGTGTGTGTTTGCGCGAAGCGGAGCCCCGAGATTGAGAGGAATAGGAAGTGAACAAAACTTAGGGTCCAGCAGCGACTGCAAAACAAAAAACGAAACAACGGAGTCACAAGATCAACACAACCAGTAGAAAGTGTGTTCAGCAGCGTTGGGGGTCACAATAATGGACGACACTGCCGCCTCACCCGCAGCGGCCACAGCCGCTGGCTGTGATGCTGCCCGTGACAAGACAACAAACGCTGGCGTCGCAGTCGCGGCAGCAGCCAGCAGCACCAGTGTGAGGCTTCTAATTAAGTCATCCAATCAACAATATGACGACATGAATGTCGACAGTGACCTCTCCTGGACGGTTCAGCGACTGAAGAAGCAGCTGTCCCTGGTGTATCCTGGCAAACCGGTAAGCTAATAATTTATGTACTTCGTGCTATTGTGTCATTGTTATCGTAGTTTACGTCAGCTGTTTCGTGCGGCAATCTTATCGTGTTTTGTTTTTTTCGGTTGGTTCATTCAAATCAAGTCTGTGCAATTTGCGTCTTAGTTTCGTACACGCCAAGTACACGTCAGTACATCCAGCGGCGGCAGGGCATGCCGTGCATCAAGCTGCAATTTATTGCAATTGTCATGCCTCTTGCGTCATGCAGCAGCAGCAGCGTGTAATGTGTGTTCCCCTTTCTACCTTCAGGACATCAACGATCAAAAGCTCATTTACTCCGGCAAACTGCTGGACGATGCCCAGAAGCTGTCGGAGGTTATTCGCAGCTACAAGGATGTCTACCAGCAGCATCACATCTTTCACTTGGTCTGTGCCAGCAAGCACTTTCCGAAGCCACCGGCCATGCCCACGGTTGTGCCCAAGAGTGCCACAGCTCCACGGCAGGAGGCCAATGCCAATGAGCTGCGTCAGCGTCATGCCACAAATCAACAGCAGCAGCAGCAGCCGCCACTGGAACTGCCACAACAGCAGGCCAACAGCGTGGACAGTGATGAGAATCTTGCCATAAGAACATGGTACGCTCTCTGGCTGCGGCAGCAACAGACGGCCATACACACCGATCCGCATGTGGCCTACCAGCAGCAGGCGCTGCTATACAATGCCTGGATGAGTCAGGTCTATGACAGATATCTGCAGGATCTAATGCGTGGGTGAGTCTGCTTTTTTTCTGGCATCTCTGAGGCAGTTTTAAACAATTTTCGTTCTCCCCTCTTAGTGCCGAGTCCCCGCCTGGCAATCGAGTACCTCTGCTGCCGAATATGCTGCCACAATGGGAGCTGGACGCCAGGCAGCGGGTTGCTGGCGCAGCTGCAGTTGCAGTTGGCGTTCAACTGAATCAGGCGCAACCTGTCGCACAGCCTGCGGCAGCGGCTGTGCCACCAGTACCTAACAGACCAAACTTTCCCCTCATTCAGGAGGAGCCCGAGAATCGAGACTGGCTCGACAGCTTCTTCAGCTTTACGCGCCTGGCCCTTTTCGTGACTGTCTTGTACTTCAATTCGTCGCCGCTGCGTTGCCTGCTGGTGATGCTCATAGCTGGTGTGATTTACCTGTGAGTGCCACAAAATCTTTGATGCCTGTTAAAAGTATGCTAAAGTCTTGTTTCTTTCTGTTAGCTATCATATTGGTGTGCTGCGACGTCGTCGGGAGCGTAACAATAACAACATCAATCGCAACAATAATGCTGGCAATGCTGCTGCTGCCTTTGCTGCAGTGCAGCAGATTCAACGCATGATGGATGCCGTGGAGCGTGAGAATAACGATCCGCAGGCTGCAGTCGAGCCGGCAGTGGGTGCGGGACAGGATGCACCCGGTGCAGCCGTCGCTGATGCTGCTCCAGCTCCAGCTGCTGCTGCTGCTGCTCCTGCTGCTGCTGCTGTTCCAGCCACTGCCGCTGGACCCGAACAAGCGGCCGCTGTTTCAGCTGAAGCCGCTGCCGTGGAACCACCAAATGCCAATAACTCTGTGATTTCCGTTGTGCGCACCTTTGTCATTACGTTCTTCACCTCGCTGCTGCCCGAGGCACCGGCGCTGTAGAGGATATTCTTCTATCAACTTCTACTGTCTACTATAACCATTCGCGGGCGCAGCCGCTTTCAGCCTAAACCCCACCCACACCCACACCCACACACCTCTTACCACTCATAATCAAAAATGTTATAACTTCTTCCTTTAAGCTCTTGTCTACCCCGCATCAAAGTGGGTAGCCCAAAGGCACTTTGTTTTTTCTAGCTGTAAGGATTTAGTATAATTTATTAAATTTCTGTGCGTGTAGCCTCCCCTTAGACATTAGCTAATTAAGAGAGATACAAAAAAAAAGAACACTGTTTTGGATGTGAATACGTGAGTAGGACATGGAGCTGCTGATTGATCTGGCTCTGGACGTAGTGCCAGAGTTGAAAACTATGAAAACAAGATGCAATTACAAATAAACAAATTTATGCTTTAACACTGAAACCAAAACAAACCCAAGAGACTGCTCTAAAATTTGTACTCTTAAAACTCTCTCTTATCAGCAGCAATGGAAAATTTTCAGGCCAAATATTTCGGTATGCTCTCCCTCCGCCTGCGGGTAAGTAGATTTCTCTCTGTTTTTTGGACTCTCTGCTAACGCAGTTAAAATTTTGTTTGTGGTTACTTTCAGCTTCGTTGTGGAGATGCGACTGGAAACCGCTCTCGGCTTATCGCTGGCTGTTTATGGCCTGGGGTCCGGCTGCTGATTAGGCGCTGGATCGCTGGGATTGCCTTTAGAACACCGCCAACACTCAGAGCAGACGGATCGCATTCACAGCCACACACGAAAGAAACTGAAGAACTTACTGAATTCCGCATTCAAGTGCTGCCTTAACATGTGGCGAGTGATTCAACAGCGCGCAACAATCGCGCATCCGCTGATCAGGCAGCGTCATGTAAGTTGATTGACCCGCCCAAGCCACAACAATGGACATTCCCAATTAATATCTCATCTTGCAGAGTCGTGTAATTGCCATACGCCGCGAGGATCAATCCGTGTGGGAGCGACGCGCACCGTTTGGACCCACGCATGTACAGAAATTGGTCAAGCAGAATGTTAAGGTCATCGTACAGCCCTCCAATCGACGCGCCTATCCCATGCAGGTGAGCGCAAAGAGATCCTGTAATTTTCCATGGCAACGCCTTGTAGCCACCTGCCCAAAATCTCGTATCAAAAGTCAGGCCAGATAGATTAAACGCATTAGATGTGTAGCAACACGCCCCCCAACAGTGTCGCGCACCATAAATAAATCCGGTTTGATAAGCCTTCTCGCTCGAGCTCTAAATTTGGCAATTTGCTGGACAGGCCTTGAAAAAAAACAAAGCCAGAGGCAGAGCAATCATCGAGGCTTATCGCCAAGCAGCGAAATGATTCTATGGAAAGTATAGACTAAAGCCAGAAATGATTTTAGTGAATGATAGCAGCGATAAGGGAAATTTTTGAAGAGCAAACGTGTGGCAGGAGATGGAAGAGATTGCCTTGATTGATACGCAGTTGGGGCAAGCAATCTTTTGAGATAGTAAGAGCAGAGTTTGAGTTTGAGTATAATAACAATAATATTTGTTGTTTGCAATTGAAAATATATAGCTAAAAGATGTGAGCATTTAAGGGGGAGCAGGAAATAATTTATTTAAGGAACTTGGAGGCTGAAATAATTATCAAACCCTTTCCTAATGGTTACTCTTTCAATGAGCTATAGCTAACAGAGTTATATGGATAAAGATTATTAACAGTTGAATGAGACATCCCCTGACCTTATGGTGGGTATTCTCGATCCTTCCTTGAGCTTATAATTACTGCCTCATGCCTCAAAAGCTAAACACACAAAAGCAACGATAAGATAACCGAGATAATAATTGTTTTTGAAAACATTGATGCTAACCCACAGGCCTATATGCAAGCTGGCGCACACATACAGGAGGACATCAGCGAGGCTTCGGTTATATTTGGGGTCAAACAAGTGCCCATCGATGCTTTGATACCCGGCAAGACCTATTGCTTCTTTTCGCACACAATCAAAGCACAGGAATCGAATATGCCACTGCTGGATGCGATCTTAGAGAAGGTTTGTGCAGAGTCAAACATCAAACTTGAGCTTAAATAATTATATATTTCTCTGCAGAAAATCCGTCTTATAGATTACGAGCGCATCATCGATGAACGCGGCGCGCGTCAGGTGGCCTTTGGCAAATACGCTGGCGTTGCTGGCATGGTCAACATTCTCCACGGCATCGGTCTGCGTCTGTTAGCGCTGGGCCATCACACGCCCTTCATGCACATTGGACCCGCTCACAATTATCGCAATTCCTCGATGGCTCGCCAGGCCATACGCGACTGTGGCTATGAGATCTCGCTGGGCATGATGCCCAAATCGATTGGACCACTGACGTTTGTGTTTACCGGCTCTGGTAATGTCTCGCAGGGCGCGCAGGAAGTGTTTTCGGAGCTGCCTATAGAATATGTGCCGCCAGAGATGCTGCGCAAAGTGGCAGAGCATGGAAGTGAGTGGAAATTTGTGCAGAAATCATGAAACTCCAATTAATATTCTTTTCCCTGCAGATCAAAACAAGTTGTACGGCTGCGAGGTGAGCCGCTCCGATCATCTCGAGCGTCGCGAGGGCGGCGGCTTTGATGCCAAGGAGTACGACGAGTATCCCGAGCGTTATATCTCCACCTTGAGCACCAAGATTGCGCCCTATGCCTCTGTTATAATAAATGGCATCTACTGGGCAGTGGGCAGCCCCAAGCTGATTAGCATTCCGGATGCCAAGAATCTGCTGCGTCCCGCCAACACGCCCTGGTTGCCGGTGAGCAAAGGCAGTCCCGCGCTGCCCCACCGCATGCTGGCCATTTGTGACATCTCCGCGGATCCGGGCGGCTCCATTGAGTTCATGAACGAGTGCACCACCATCGATACGCCCTTCTGCCTGTACGATGCGGACAGGAATAAGGATACGAAGAGCTTCAAGGGACCCGGCGTGCTGGTGTGTTCCATTGACAATATGCCCACGCAGCTGCCGCGCGAGTCTACGGATTTGTTTGGCGAGCTGCTGGCACCCCATGTGCACGACATCATCAAGAGCGATGCCAAGAAGCCGCTGTCCGAGGAGCAGTTCTCCTATCCCATACAATCGGTGAGCTCTTATCTGTCTCCAGCTGTGTTATCAGTTGAGTAATTCCCTTACCCGTTTCCCAGGCGATTATCGCGAGCAATGGCGAGCTGACCGAGGGCTTTCAGTACATTCAGGAGCTGCGCGAGTCCCAGAGCAATCGTTCGCGTCACAAAATGGAAGGCAGCTCCGAGTCGCACAAGAAAGTATTGGTGCTGGGCGCTGGCATGGTCTCTGCTCCACTCGTGGAGTGGCTGCATCGCGAGAAGGACGTGAACATCACCGTCTGTTCGCAGGTCAAGGACGAGGCCGATCGACTGGCCAATCAGTATGCGGGCGTGGACAGCGTCTACCTCGATGTCAACGAGAGCACGGGCCATCTGCAAGAGCTCTGCGGCAAGGCGGATGTGGTCGTCTCGCTGCTCCCGTACAGCCTGCATGGCATGGTCGCTCGCTACTGCGTCGCCGAGGGCACACACTTGGTCACGGCCAGCTATCTGAACGATGAGATCTCCGCGCTGCATGACGAGGCCAAGGCCAAGGGTGTCACCATCATGAATGAGGTGGGTCTGGACCCGGGCATTGATCATTTGCTGGCACTCGAGTGCATTCACGAAGTGCAGGACAAGGGCGCCGTCGTTGAGTCCTTTGTCAGCTACTGTGGCGGTCTGCCTGCGCCCGAACACTCCAACAATGCGTTGCGCTACAAGTTCTCCTGGTCGCCGCGCGGTGTGCTGCTCAACACGCTCTCTGCGGCCAAGTATTTGAGTCGCGGTCAGATCGTGGAGATCTCGGGCGGCGGTGAGCTCATGTCCACGCCACGCAGTCTTGACTTTTTGCCGGGATTCGCCCTCGAGGGCTTTCCCAATCGGGACTCGACCAAGTACGGCTCGCTGTATGGCCTGGGCAGGGATGTGCACACCCTGCTGCGTGGCACCATACGCTACAAGGGCTTCTCCGAGTCCATAAAGCCCATGCAGCTGTTGGGCTTGATCGATCCGGAGCCACATTCCATGCTGCATCCGAGCGGACCGGATGTCACCTGGCGCCAGCTTGTCATCCATCTGCTGGGCATGTCCGACTCCAGCATATTCTACGAGAACCTCAAGCAGAAGCTGCACGAACGCATCGGCGATGTGGATTGCATTGAGAGCTTGGGTCTGCTGGAGGAGACGCCCGTTGTGAAGCTCAACACACCGCTGGATACGCTTAGTCACTATCTGTCGAAGCGGTTGGCTTTCGGTGGGTAGTTCTGCCGGGGATTTCATAGCTGATTTCTAATGTTTTTTCTTTGCAGAAAGGGAGGAGCGCGATTTGGTTGTGTTGCGCCATGAGGTGGGCATTCGCTGGCCCGATGGTCGTCGCGAGGAGCGTGGCATTAACTTTGTCGTCTACGGACAGCCGCAGGGACACTCAGCCATGGCCATGACTGTGGGCAAACCTGCCGCAATCGCAGCCAAAATGATACTAGATGGTGAGTCTTCCTTTTCCTCTACTAATTGCTCTACTAATTATTTTTATTTCTTTTTTCCCCTAGGTGAAATCCAAGAACGCGGCGTCCTGCTGCCTTTTACGCCCGACATCTATCGCCCCATGTTGCAGCGTCTGCGCTCCGAGGGTCTGACTGCCACGGAGACCTCCAGATGGTTGAATTAGTCTGACAAACCAAAACCAAAACCAAACCGTACTGCCGGGGCTAGTATAACCCCTTAGGCTTAAGTCTTTGAGTGCCTTTCATTCATTCATTTGGGGCATAATTTGTTGTGTTGTTTTTATCGCTTCAACTTTCTTGGGCTGGTCGATAAGACATGTTAACGTTATCTTTTGTACCGAAAATAAGTTTATGGTTGGAGCTACTTGAGTGCACAAAACAACGTTCAAGTTGCTATCGTGTCGAACTTGGGAAATATTTGTTTCCCCCTACGGGGATTATTATTGATTGATGAATGTGGAATGATTTGAAAAAGAAATGTGAAAAATTATAACAAAATTCTAAAATATTCAATTGGTTTTATTGGAGTCATTATTTGCATAATTTCAGATGTGGATTCCATTTGGGCAGCGGGAGTGGCACCTATAAAAGGTTTCAAAAAATGATTGAAGGTGTGTCTAAAAATTGATTTTGATTGGAAAACGTTATATCATTATGGAGTTAAAGGAGTATTCGATTGCTTTCAATTGAAATTACATTTTTGGTGGTATTTTTTTTCACATTTTTTAGATGTGGATTCCATTTATGCCTACCAAGATTCCGAGCGTCACTTTAAATGCATTTTGATTAATAAATTCTACATAAATAACTTGAGTAAAATCTGGAAAATTGTAATCCAAATTGTGAGTATTTAATTACTTTTTTTTAGTGATAAATAAGATATAGGTTTTGCTTTTAATGTTTTTTTTAATGGTAAAAGGTAAGGAAGGATATAGTTTTAAAAGAATATAATTTTCATTTAATTCAGAACTTTTCATATTTTACCAATATGCCATTGAATAGCTAAAAAAAACTGTCTCCCTCGGGAATCTTAACATCTGTTCCTGAATTTGCTTCTCAGATGTTAATTATACACATGGAAACGTTAGATAATTGATTGGAAGAATATTTAATTTCCGTACGCCACCCCTCAAAAGGGACACAGTTTTTGTCCAGATCATTGTGATGTTGCAATTCCATTTAATCTTCAAGTTTCCATTTCCGGTCGGCATCGCCCCCATGGCAACCCGCTCCTTGCTCTACGAAGGGTTATCGCCTGAACTTGAACCGCGGGAGCAGTGGAAACCCTACTTACTGGTACTACATGCTGCTACAATGAAAAGCTGAACATGACATCGATTAAAAATCAAATCTATATTTAGTTCCAATGCCTGCGCGAGCATGAAATGATAATGATTACAGGGGTTTTCAGAGCCGGATCGGATGAGCATACAGGGTAATGATTACACGACTGGAAACCCATGGGGATCCAAAGCCGAAGCGTTTCGATTCGATCCAATTGGACCGCGGTCATTAGCGTTCGTCGTTTATAATTGTAATAAACAACAGCCCATATGTGGTTTGTGCACTCCGTGTCCAAGATTGGGGGGCTATCATCCGGACCTGCCGCCTGATAACCTCTGCTGGCGTCGCTGCTCGCAGTACTAGGAGGCGGGGGCGCAGGCTCTGTGGATTTTTACAAATTTCAATTCATATTCATTCAATGCAAATATACACACACACACACACACACACAAACACAGAACACTAAACACAACAACAAACTTGTCACCGTGATAGCAATGTGTGTAATGGGATTTGTATTTGTTTTTGTTTTTGTGGAACTTAAGCCAGCGCGCTGGCAGCAAGCGGCAGCGACGTCTACGCTGGCGTTGTGAATTAAGCGCTGGGAATTTGGGGCTGTGCTACGCTCCATTCGGTCGTCTTCAGTCTTGATAATACAACCGAGCGGGGCGTCCGGCCAGTCATCAGCGTTCTTGTTGTCCGCGTCCCTATAACCCACACACAATCCAATGTCTACGTCTGCGTCCACGTCCACTTTGCCTTCTTCGCTTCTTTACGCGATTTAAGTCTTACAGTTATTTTTGTTCACTCTATAATAACGGTTGTTTGCGTGCTGCGTGTGCGAAAGGGAGGAAACGATTATTTAATTTACTAGCAGTGCCCCCGCGTGTGAGAACGTACAGCCGCTCTGTGTCCCCGTGTGTGTTAGTGTGTGTTTGGAGCCGCATCGAAATTCCAGATATTATACAATATGCCCAAGTGAAGGAGATTTGAAGTTTGCAGTTTTTAGTGGAAAGCAGAAACAAAGGTCAAGCTCGATTTCCGATAGCCACGGAGTGGAGCGATTGCCTCTCTGCTTGGACACACGCACTCTCACTCTCACTCTCTTTACCCGATCCAACGGTGCATTCGCATTCTCTCTTCTAAAGTTCTGCTCGCGCGCTCGCTCTCCCGCTGCTCGGCTGCTCTCTTTCTTCCGTTATCAGTAGTGCATCTGTAGCAAAAAAAACAACATAGGCAAAATGGGTTGCACCGGCGGCTACTTGACGGAGGCTCATTTGCGGGGCTTCGAGCGTTACAAGGTGAGTACCCGCTTGGGGCTAAAAAATCAATGTCTTCCAGCCCATAGACACGACATCCCTTTCTCCCTATGCCACTCACTCTCACTCCCTTACTCACATATGCACAGAGAGTGAATCAATTGTTATTAAATTATACATAAAGCAAGCCAGATGATTATCGTTGGACAATTCAATACAATGCGTGTAGCAGTTCCGGTTGCTACTGCTTCGCGATTAGGCAACAGAAATGTGCGGAAATTGCTGTACTATCACAAAGTTTAGAATGAATTACTCGAGTACGTAGAATACTGTCGTATAGGTCATCAATCTGGGCAGATAGGGAAATAGTCATAGACAGAGACATATTGTAGGCTTAGCCAAACAAATGTTTCGCAAACGTTCTTAAATAGATGGGGAAGGCATTGAACTGTCGTCCACTGTATGGCTGTTCCGGAGCTGCTGGAAAATAGATAGTGCAAGAGTGGAATTTGTACTTGTAAAGATTACAAGTACAGTGTTCGGAAATATTTTACATTCAAGATGTAATCACTCCGTATAAATCCTCTTACAAAATTTCCCTTTCTTTTCCATAGTACAACTGCATAGACACGGGCTTTGTCAGCGTCTATATAATGCATCCATTCTGGAATTATTGTGTAAAAGTAAGTTATATATATTGCTTCCAAAACACCCCATTTAAACTCTCTTTTGTGTGTCAAGTTCCTGCCCAAATGGCTTGCGCCCAATCTGCTCACCTTTGTGGGCTTCCTCATGACTGTCGTGAACTTTATTCTGATCTCCTACTACGACTGGGACTTTAAGGCAGCCAATGACAAGGAGATTGGCAATACAGTGCCCGCTTGGGTGTGGACAGTGGCAGCCATAAATATATTGATTTACTACAATTTGGGTGAGTTTTAAGAGGAGTTTTGATCCTCTAGGAACTGTACTTATTTCTACGTTTCCCTGATAGATGGCATGGATGGCAAACAGGCGCGTCGCACGGGCACTAGTGGACCTCTGGGGGAGCTGTTCGATCATGGATTGGACTCTTATTCCGCTGCACTGATACCCATTTATATATTCTCACTATTTGGCACACAAGATCTGCCGCCCATACGCATGTTCTTTGTGATATGGAACGTTTTTCTCAATTTCTATTTGACGCATGTGGAAAAGTACAACACGGGCGTTATGTTTCTGCCTTGGGGCTATGACTTCACCATGTGGGTGAGTGGTAGAAAATCGAATCGCCCTTCAGGATTTCTTAACTCTCTTTTTTCTTACTTCTAGGGCGTCAGTGGCATATTGTTTGTGGCCACTGTTTTTGGTCCGGGCATCTATCGTTTCAGCATGTATGGCATTACGATTGCCAACGTCTTTGAGTTTACTTTGATTGGTTCTGGCATGGTTTCGAGTCATCCGATTATAGCCAGAAATATCTATCTGTGAGTGGCATTATGAGACATCTTCCTAAAGCTAAGTTAATCTTTTCAATTCCCTTTAGTTCGTACAAAAACAAGACTGGCAAAATGCGTCCCATGTGGGAGATGTTGCGTCCCTTCTTTGCCTTCCTCTGGCTGTTTGTGATCACCCTCATCTGGTCCTTTTGCTCACGCAATGATGTCATCAATCTAGAGCCGCGCATACTCTGGATACTCTATGGCACTATATTCTCCAACATTGCCGTAAGAATTCATAGAAATTATATTTTTAAAGTAAACTTTTCTAATGTTTTTGCACTCTGCTTAGTGCCGTTTGATTGTGGCTCAAATGTCGGACACACGCTGCGATGGCTTCAATGTGCTCATGTGGCCATTGGCAGCCACTGTGGCTGTCTGCTGTTTTCCCTACTACGAGCAGGTCTTTGGCATGGATCTTACAGCAGATGGAGAGCGTTGGATAGTGCAGGGACTAACCATATTCTCGACACTAGCCCACTGGCATTATGGCTATGGTGTGGTAAGTTTTTACAATTTATTTTGCGACTCCCCAACTCACTTCTTCTATCTTTTTTATAGGTCTCTGAAATGTGCAATCACTTTCATATTAGATGCTTCAAAGTAAGACAAACTGGCAGCCAAATGGCGGCAGATCCACAATCACAACAATCCCTCCTGCAGAATAATAACAAAACGAAGTTCCATTGAAACTAATTCGCTAACTAACAAAAATTCAACAAAAACATCATCAACGACAAGGCCACAAAACAAATCAACCAACCAATCAACCATCTTGTGATATATATAGATATTTAAATGGGAAAACATTTAACTTTATACCTCGCCATCGCCTCGGCCATGTTAAAGTCCAAATCCAAGTCTAGGTCTAAGTGAATCCATACACAAATTCTAAAACACTTAACCGATACTCCTCCTACTCCTCTCTCTACTTCTACTACTACTCATGCGGTGTGCATATATTACGTGGTAAAGTCCATACGAAGCTACTATTACTATCCTAATCCTAGTCCCTTAAGCAGCTAATCAGCCAGTACTTAACTCTTTTTTTTCGGCTAAGACTCTTAGGCTTAAGTGCAACCTTTGCAGACAGCTCTAACCCGCATGTGCTATGAGTGATATCTTCTAACTGCATGATCCGATAAGTATTATCAGCAAGAATGAAGAATGGAAATTATTACTGGTACTTTTGCTCCATTTACTGTACACGCCATTCCTCCCTACTCCTATTTTGTTACTTATTTAGATCACAAAACAAGCGACTGTCGACGCGGAGCAGGAACTGCAGGCGGAAGAGGAGCAGCTGTCAGCCAAAGCCCTTGAGCCCACGGCAGCGGAAATCGTTGAAGAAGTCTAAGCCCTAACAGTCGATTCACCACACTTGCACCTCTTTTTTGTGTGTGCTTTCTAGTTTTCTCCAAGTTCTTAAGCAAATGTTCAACGTGTCTGTAGGTTTAAGTATGAAATGGCAATGAAAAATATAAGCGTTAGACGATAAAGTGCAGAGATTTGGAGATGTTTATGGGTGCTTAAAGTGATGATAAATTGGGAACTTCTCTAGCAGCTCAGCTATAAAAATAAGTAAGGCATAAATCAGTGGGATTATGAGTAAACAAAGAGCCACAGAATTGATGTAATTATACCTATTCCTAGTGCTATTTGTGCTGCGCCTTTTGGGGCTCTCTCTAAGCTCTAAATTCCTCTCTTCTTTTGTTTACTTTCTAGCTTATATTTTATTTCAGAATGCTAATTTTGTTTGATTATTATATGAAAATAATTTAGCAAAAAAACTTGCATTATCTTACATTATAAACATAGCGCGCGTCGTGGTGTATTCCCCGCACATCTCTCCACTCTAATTGAGCAACAGTTGTGCCACAATGCTGTTGTCGTCGGCTGCATTGGCTGAGTGCAGACCGGAGCCACTTTCCAGAAACTCGCGCAGCTCGTTCTCCAAATCCCCACCGACACCGCCACTGGGCTCATCCGGCTCATCAATGTCCATGGGCACGGACGGCAGCTGGGGCAGCGCCACGGGCTGTTGCAGCAGTTCCGGCAATTGCACACGCGGTGAGGCGGACGGTGGAGGCGGTAGGCCAGCTGTGGGCAAAGGAAATTCCGCATTATAAAGGAGCAAAAGAAAGGCAAATCAGAGCTCACCATAAGACATGCCCATGGCCTTGCGCAGCGCAAAGGGATCTGCTATGGCTGAGGGCGGCAGCTTCTTGGCCAAATCGGTTATCTGCTGCGTCAGTTGATGTGCCGTTTGGGCCTCCTCCTGTCCCGCTGGCTGCACCAGACCCAAATGGCTGGGCAGTGGCTGCGAGAGACGCTCGTGCTGGGTCACGCGCAGCTTCTCGATCAGCGTGAGATTATTGCTGAGATGCTCGTGCATGCGGCGATTCAGTTCAAAGTTCTTCATCTCCGTCTCCATGCTGTCGAGGAAGCTCACATCGATGCCCAGATCCTTCAGGGATTGCAGACGCTTAAAGTCCACGCGTGTGTTTTTATATTTCTCATATTCCTGTTCGATTTGCTCTTGGGTCTCGAGCGGCTGCGACTGCGAGGGGGATGTCTGCTCAGTGTCGAAACATTTCTCAATCTCCTGTTGCTCGTACGAGTGCAGTTGCATGTTGTACAGCTCATCCAGGGACTTGCTGTGCTCCCCGTTCGTCAGAATATCCAGCAATCCATTCGCTATGTTCGTGCCAAAGCTGGAGTCTTTGGTAAACTGAAGAATGCTCTCGGCGTACTCTGCGCTGGAGGCATCCCCATAAGTACGCAGCACGAGCTTCGTCTCCTCGGCACTCAGCGTGGAGAAGCGAGAGTCAAAGGTGGGCGCAAAGCTGGCATAGGCGCCGTAGCTCAGTGGTTTGACGGGCTTCACCACATTGCGACTGTCCAGCTGGCGCACCTGCAGCTGCGTGCTGCCCGTCTGCAGTTTGCCCACCAAATCGCCAATGGTGACGACCCGTTCGGGTCCCTCGTTATCCTCTCTGGTGAGCAGATTTAAGGTGGTGCTGCCATCGCGCGCTTGCCGCAGGAAACCCATTTTGTGGGCATTCTTCTTGGCGTTCACCCGCTGCTTGGCCTGCTGCGCGGCGTTCTGCACTTGGGCGAGTATTTCCTCACCCGTCAGATCATCCACATACGGCTCGAAATGGGTTTTGGGTGCATTCTCCAGTCGCAGCGCTCGCTTGCGCTCCTCCTGCTCCAGCTGAGCGGGCGTGGGTGGCTCCTCGGCGCCCGTGGAGGCGCCCTCGTCCGCCGAATCATGCATATCGTAGCCCAAGTCAGTGGAGCACAACTCAAAGCCCAGTTCCTTGGCTGTCAGCTCGCGCATGTAGCCAGAGAGCGGCTTCAGACTTCGCATCATGTTCTCCGGCTGCAAGTGCTTCATGCCAACCTGCAGCAGCTTCTTGGCCGCCTTGTTGTACACCGTGTCCACGTGGTTGTATTTGATGGCATTCTCGCACATCAGCTTGAAGTCATCGCTGAACTCCGTCAGTGTGCCGTACTCATGGGCATCGATCTTCTGCCGCATGGTGGAGAAGTCCATCGGCTTGCTGATGATCGCAGAGTAATTCGGCGCAATGTCATCGGTGACGGGCCACGCAAAGAACTGATGTGGATCCCGCTTCTCCAGGAAGCGCAGCAGATGCTCCAGCAGCTTGTTCAGCGGCGATTTCTGCTGCTTCAGCTTCAGCACACAGCTGCGTGGCTCCCGGCCGGACTCACTGCTGCTGCTGGGCGTGCGCGGCGCCTCCAGAGCTTTGGGTGTCAAGGTGTTCTGCGAGCTGGCGCCGCCGGGCGTGGAAGGCGATGGGATGTGGAGCTGCAAGCGAGATAAATCCTCAGTTAATTCCCACACAAAAATTTCACTTTCGTTTCGCTACTCACGTCGGGCAATGGCTTGGTGGGACTGCTGTCTGCTGCCAGGCCCAGCGATGACGATGGCAGTGATGAGGATGCGGGCGAGGATGCGGCCATCAGTATCTCGTCCAGCTTGCGCGGTGCAATTGGCTTGCTCACCGGGCAAGTGGACGGCGAGTTGTCGGTGGTGATGCCCGCGTAAAAAAGAATATTCTCTGGCAGCGGCTGCGATTGATCGTCGTCCATGAAGCTGAAGCCATCCTGGCTGGAGTCGGCATCGATGGGTGGCGCTACCACTGCTGCTGATTGCTGTGAGCCAAAGCCACTGCACGCCGCATCATCGTCGAGCGCAGCAATCTCCTCATCCACCGAGTCCACGTCGCGATGCTTGTCGCGGCTCTTGTGGCGCTTCTCCTTGTGGTGTTTGTGCTTCTTCTCGCGATCCTTCTTCTTTTTCTTTTTCTTGGACTTTTTGTGTCGCTCACGGTGTCCTGCTGCCGTTTCCTGCAGCTCATCCGGTACCGGCGACATCATGGCCTCGGCCGCCGTGGGGGGTCCATCCACTGCAATGGACGTCATGTGGGAGTTGGAGCTGTATTCGGGCGTGGCCACCTTCAGGATGAGCTTGAGTCCACGCTGCAGCTGGGCCGGATTCTGATGCTGGCTATATTCTGCTCGAGCGAAAGCGGGAAGCGGCAAAAAATGTGTCAGTGAGTCTCTTCGGCTTGTCTCCACGTCGGGGTGGAAGGCCGCCTCCCATGCACTTACCTTCATATTTATCACGTCGCTCTGATTTGTTCTTCTTGTGCTTCTTGGAGGAGCCCATGGTGGGTCCGATTGAATGTGCCAGTTGGGCAAACAAGTGATAATTTAATTAAAACGAAAAATAAAACAAATTTGCTACAGCGGAAAAGACGCCGCGGATTTATCGAGTAAAAATACCAACTGACCCTTGTGAATATACCGAAACATACCGATGAATTTTCGAAATATACTGAAAATATACCAATGAAAATAAAAACAGTCCAACGAAATGCAGTATATCGGTGTATTTTGTGGTGACAAAAATAGTTTTTAAACTTTTGTGCGATAAGTAGTGGTTGAATTCGGCGGGCTTACCATCTTGTAAAAATAACGTCAGTCTATAGACACTACGATTCTTGCAAACCATCGAATTCTGCTCTAAATGAGACCAGTATCACTAACCAAATAGTAATATACTATACAAATTATTATTAAACAGTTTTTAAAGGTTCATCAACTATTTTTTATTATCCAGCAGCATATAATTAGTCATAAAACTGCTAATTAAAATCAATTTTCTTATCAGCCGATACTAATCGATAGCAGTTGTAATGGCCGGCTACCAATAATCCACCCCCACAATGTTTGTCCCCGATGAAAAAAAAAACAATTAAATATTAAATTGCCGCACTAAATAGGCTAAAAGCCATTGACGCTAAAAGGATCAATAGACTGCTTGGCGGCAGTGCATTTGAAAGGCACACACTTGCCAAAATGCACGTAGTCGCAAGTAACATTTGTGATACTTGCGATACTATCGATGACTCATCGCATATAATTTTTAATTGTACCAAGTACAACACAACAAGACAAAACTACCCATCGCTAAGGAAATATAATAATTCTATCAATTCTTCGAAAAAGAACAAATTAGCTCGTACCAAACATTAATCGAGTTCATCGACAAAATTGGAGTAAAACTGTAACAAGTTACATATCTCGACGTGGCGATTTCCACCTTGTAAAGGCGGGCGGCCAAATAATCCCCCTCTACCCAAGGGTAGAGCGGTAACATAAAACATAAAAAAAATTAAATAAATTGCCTCATAAAACGTGTTAAATTGAAAAAGAATGAGCACACCCGCTAAAAATAATGGCACGGGACTCGAGGACGTTAATATACCGGGGCAGGCGTACCTGCGCGAGGCCCTCACCTCCTGCACGGACCCACTCAAAGCCATTGAGAGTTTTCAGGTTTGTTTACGTTGCAAAATGGGCGCTAAAAATCGCTAATGCACCTGTCCCACTCAATTGCAGCTGGAGAATGGGGTGCTGTTGCCGTCGTTACGGCCCATGCTGCCGCTGCTGGACCTCCACGGAGTGCGGCGTCTGGATTTCCACACGTCACTCATGGAGGAGCTGCGCGACAAGCTAATCGCCCACATCAACGAGCTGGGCCAGAAAGAGCCCCGCGAGCGAGACAAGAAGCTGAAGGAGTTGCTGGTGAAGAGCTTTCCCGTCGTGCGGGTCAAGTCACTGAGGCCGGTGGTGATGGCCATTCTGAGGAATACACAGCACATCGATGACAAGTACCTCAAGATTTTGGTGCGCGACCGGGAGCTGTACGCCGACACGGACACGGAGGTGAAGCGCCAGATCTGGCGGGACAATCAGTCGCTGTTCGGCGACGAGGTTTCACCCCTGCTCTCGCAGTACATCCGGGAGAAGGAGCACATCCTCTTCGATCACACAAACCTCAACAATTTGTTCTTCCATCCGACGCCCAAGGTGCGACGGCAGGGCGAGGTGGTGCAGAAGCTGGCCAACATGATCGGCACCAGCGTGAAGCTGTACGACATGGTGCTGCAGTTCCTGAGGACTCTCTTCCTGCGCACCCGCAATGTGCACTATTGCACGCTGCGAGCGGAGCTGCTGATGGCGCTGCACGACCTGGAGGTGCAGGAGATCATCTCGATTGATCCCTGTCACAAGTTCACGTGGTGCCTGGACGCCTGCATCCGTGAGAAGAATGTGGACATCAAGCGATCGCGCGAGCTGCAGGGCTTTCTCGACAACATCAAGCGCGGCCAGGAGCAGGTGCTGGGCGATCTCTCGATGACCCTCTGCGATCCGTATGCCATCAACTTTCTGGCCACCTCGGCCATCAAGATACTCCACCATTTGATCAACAACGAGGGCATGCCGCGAGACAATCAAATTCTGATCCTTCTGCTGCGAATGCTGGCACTCGGGCTCAGTGCCTGGGTGATGATCGACTCGCAGGACTTTAAGGAGCCGAAACTGGACTGCCAGGTGGTCACCAAGTTTCTGCCCGCCCTCATGTCGCTCATGGTGGATGATCAGTGTCGCAGCCTGCACGGCAAACTGCCGCCGGATGAGCGAGAGTCTGCGTTGACCATCATTGAGCATTCGGGTCCGGCGCCCGATGCCGTCGAGGCGTACATACAGGAGAGCGCGGTATCCAGCATTCTGGCCATGTACTACACGCTGCACACGGCCCGCCTCAAGGATCGTGTGGGTGTGCTGCGCGTGCTGGCCATACTCTCCGCCTGCAAGGATCATCGAGCGTACGAGGATCCCTTCCTGCACTCCCTGGTGAGCAAACTGAAGGCATCAGCCTGATGAATCAATCGTTTGATTATGTTATGTTGCTTGCAGATCGCTCTGCTCATTCCGATGAGCGATGAATTCTCCACGGAGGACTTTTGCACGACCCTCTTCGATGAGTTCATCTTTGCGGGCTTGACGCGCGAGAATGTAACGTCGCGGCACATGCTGAAGCTGCTGTGGTATGTGCACAACAAGTTGCCCTCCTGCCGCTTGGGCACACTCATGAAGGCCATGCAACCGACAACGGCCCACAATGAGCATGTGCACAAGCTGTACGAAACGCTGACGGATCGAATTGCGGCGGGTGCACCAGAGACCCCGGTGGTGGAGACACCGCCAGCGGACTTTGATTCGCCATTGAAGTCGGTGCCAACGCCAGGTCCGCACTACAATGCCCAATAGCCAAAGGAAACGGTGGTCGCGGTAACAGCGGCTGTCGTCGGATGATGGACAATCTTACACGTAATAGATCTAAAGCTGATTAGATGATGGTTGGCAGACACATGAAGCAACTCTACAAGGAGGTCTCAATAAGTGCGAGTGTAAGTGCGTTTGAAGGCAACGTGAAAGGCAAACGAGTTTATGTTTGTTTTATAATTTGACCAGCAAACATGCACTGAACTCTAAGGGCGCAAGGCAGCCGACGAGATCACCTCGTATAATTGCAGTTTATTAGTAGCTGTAGAATGTTCTGCTTTTTCCACTGAGCCTGTGCTTCGTTTTATGCCATTGCAATTAATCAACAGACACTTATAGCTCATGTCCGTCATACAATGTCTGTCCGTGTTTGGTGGGGGAAACTTATCAAGATTATATCACACACACACAAACCCTAATAGCAGTTGCCTTAAATCGTGAAACATAAAACAAACAAAAAACTAGAAATACAAATGTATTTTATATATATATTTTTAGTTGGCAATTGTTTTTTGTTCTTTTGGCAATTGATCAAACAAATTGTTTCCACTTTCTCATGTAAAATTGATTGATTTATTAATTGAAGCAAAAGGCAAAAAATATAAATAAATATATACAACAATTTAGAGTACAAATCTATACATCATTATCGTGTGCTTTTTTATTCGGGGGGATTCTAAACATTATCAATGTAATTTACAACTATTACTTGGCAGACCTTATGCTATCCTATCTAGGCTGGACGACTGTACAATGGTTAAAAAAAAACAACAGGAGACACAATAGTTTTTACATAATTGAATAATATGGAGATGTCTCTGTTGTTGGAAGTAGCAGCTTGGAAGTCCTTCCGTTTGGTTGCAGTCGCTTTAGGGATACACCGGACTGGGCGGCTGTGGGGACTCCGTTTCCGATTGTGGCGTTTGGGGCGATTGTGTGCCCGATTGCGACGGACTGGAGGACACAAAGTGCGTTTGCAGCGGACTGGTGGTGGCTGTTTGGGGCAACAACTGACCGGGCGGCGTGCCGGATGACTCTGTGCCCGATTGTGGCGTTTCGGGTGAGACTGTGCCAGGACTGGGCAGCTGTGAGGCATTGGGGGACACGCTCGGCATGCCAGCTTGTGGATTGGGCGGACTAGGAGAGACCGTTGGGGCCGTACGCGGCGGCGACGTTTGCAGTGCCGACGCCTCCGACTGGTAGGATTGGGATGTGCGCGGCGAACTGGGCGACACAGTTGGGGGCACACGCGGCGGACTGGGCGACACCGTTTGCCGCTGATACGGCGGACTGGGTGAGGCCGAACGCGGCTGTGGCGGTGCGGGCGTAGCAAAGATTTCCTCAATGCGCTGATTGCGACAGAACTTAAGCAGTTCCGTGTATTCCGTGTGCAGGCGACGCCACTGTCCGTGCGACTTCAATGTGTCCAGCACGCACTGCGCCAGCTCGTGCTTCGACGCGAACTAGAGTGTGACAGGGTAGTGCGTGGATAAGTGCTGACAAAGGGTAAGCGATCCCATTCTTACCGTTGATATGCCCGTGTCCGAATTCGAGAGCAACTCATCGAGGAACATGCGCAAACGTTTCTCCGAGCCGTAGGCGGATAATTGAAGCGCCTGCATCGTGTGCCAATGCTTGAGTTCATCCGTCGATTGCAGCGCTTCGCACAACTTGATTTGATTGTCGATGAACAAGATTTTCGCCGTCTGCTGCCAGCTCTCCAACTTACGCCTTAGGGAGCAAAGGAGCAGGCAGATGAGGAGGAGGAATGTGAATGGTTGGGTTGAGATAACTTACAGCTCCATGCCGCTGCCGAGCACAAAGTAGTTCTGGCTACTGGCCTGCATGCTGAGCAGCGGAAATTTACGCGCCACCAGATCCTCGTCGCGTGGCAGAGTGCCCCGGATGCCATGGTACATGATCGCATCCTTGGCGGCCAGCACCAGCCATGACTCCAGGCTGGTGGAGTACGAGTACGAGTTGCCATTGGGGAAGCCAATCAGCGGCATGCCCTGATCCGTCACCGAGAACTGCACGACAGCGCCGTGCCTGATCAGCAGCTCCTTGCAGCCAGCGGCCAGGCTAATTGTTGCACCAGCAATATTCCAAATGCGCAACAAACCGCATTCAGTCAGCACGCCCACCAAACTGTTGTCGGGACTCTGTTGGGATGGGATAAAAAGGTTTAACTTAAGGCAACTTCTACCCTTTGGAATACTCACAAAGGCGCAGTGCACGGCGGAGCTGGAGAGAGCGATGGCTGGGAAGACATGGCAGCCCGTTTCCATTGATATCAGCCGCATGCTGCCATCGAGGGAGCAGAGCATGCAGTATTTGGCGCAGAGATTCACATTGACCACAGGCGAGCCCACATAGAACTCCCAGAGGAATTCGCCATCAATGCTGGCCGTCACCTTGGCCAGCATCCCATGACTCGTCTTCAGGTGTCCATTCTGCACGAGCAGCCTGTAATCGAGGGCCGTCTTCACGAACTCACTCTTCGCGGTGGCCGTAATATTGAGCTTGGGACCCATTGTTGTGCCCTGATGCTCGTCTGGGGTCTTGGGCGAGCGTGGAAAGTCCGCCTGCTGGCTGGTATCGAAGGGCGTTCGATCCTGCCGCCGATGCGCTGCTGCAGGCTGATTCTTGCGTACCGACGACACCAGCGGCTCGGGCATGCGTGGCGTCACCGCGCACTCCGTGGGCGTGGTGGCATGCGAGCGCTCTATCGCGGCTGGCGCTGTGGGCGTGCCAATGGAGGCTGGAGCACGCTCCTCCTCGTTGAGCGGTATGAACATGGGCGTAATCCTTCGTTTGCCATCCTTTGTGCGTGTCTCGGTCTGTTTGCTGATGGGTCGCTGTGCCGTGGAGGCCGTGCGTCGCTCCAGCGCGGCATTGGGCAGCGGAAAGGGCAGCGCCGACGTTTCCAAAGCCGACGCCTCCGACTGGTAGGAACAACTCTGATCGGCTGTCGCCACCGACGTCTTACTGCCGAGACCCAAGCCGGCGCCATACAACTCCCCGTAAAGCTTCATGAACAGCGCGTCCATGTTGTCCGCGGAGAGTCGCTCGCCGAGCTCTTCGTCGGTGAACTGCAGGCAGGCCACAGTGCCGTCGCCGCTGCAGGCCATCAGCAGGCACTGGTCGGGGCCCCAGGACAGGTCCAGGATGCTGTCCTCGAACAGTTCGTGGATGAGTACCAGCGGCCGCTGCAGCGCCGTCATCCACACGGAGAGCGAGCGATCCCTGGAGCCAACGGCCAGGCAGCAGTACTGCCGCTTCTTCTGGCCATCGGGCATTGGGCGGCACAGCACCGTGTTGTGGAAGCGGACGCAGGTGACGGCCTTGCGATGACCAACGAAATCCTTGTCACAGCGCCAGCCCTCCCGCTCGATGATCTGTGCGGTGGGTACGCCGCCGTTCATGGCATGGGCCGAGACCAGATACTGGCCATCCGGTGACCAGGAGAGACGCAGAATATGCGTCGTGCCGCCGCACTCCTCGAACGGCTCTGTGATCGTCTCGGAGAGTGTCCAGTCGATGGTGTTCCACGTTTTGATGCTATGATCGTCGGACTGGGAGGCGAGAAACCTGCCCACCGGATCCCAGGACACACCCTTCACCAGGCCCGTGTGCCCCTTCAGCGTGGTCACCATCGCGGGGAACGCCTGGGCATCCCAAATGATGACAGTATTGTCGATGCTGCAGCTGGCCAAATAGATGTCATTGGGGGACCAGGCGAGGTCCAGCACATCGCCCGCATGCCCCCGCAGCGTGTGGAAGCAGCGCCACGATTCGTGATTCTTCTGCATGCCGCCGGTGCCGAAGACACCGCTGGATCCGGTGATTTTGCGCCAAATCATTATCAGCTTATCGTCGGAGCCGGAGGCGAGGTAGACGCCGTTCTGCGACCAGCGCACACAGTTGACGCACGCCAGGTGCTGGTCCATCTGGCACAGCATCTTCGGTATCGCCTCATCGAACTCATCCTTCTCGCTGAGCACCGGCTGAAGGTTCCAGATAACCACACGACCGCAATCGTTGCCCTGACCGCCGGTGGCGAACTTTGTACAGTCCTGATGGATGTCTAACGAGAAGATTTGCTTTGCTGCAACACCGGCACACACACACACACACACACACAGACACACAGACACACAGACACAGAGAAAAGAGAGTAAGGGACTTGCAGCAGCTGCCGAGTCGACTCCGCCAGATGGCGCTCCTCTTCACAGCCTCCACACTCACCATCGTGATGGACCCATGCGGGTTTTAGGAGCTTCATGGAAACACAAAGACCTGGCTACCGACAGCGAGTATCTTTTTTGAGCAATCGGGCTAATCAACTAATAAAAACTAATAATAGTTTTTAAACATTTAAGCCTAGTATGGAACCGATAAGAAAATTTCGTGCGCCCAAGCACTAACCAAATAGTATAGTATATTTGGTTAGTGCTCTGCCTCAATTTCGATGTCGTAAATCTACCGAAAATAATCAAATATATACCAGCCTAGGATGACCACCAAATCAACAGAGGCATATACTATACTATTTGGTTAGTGTCAGTACTTTACAACACTAGAAATTACATGCAATCGATTGGGCCTATCAACTATCGATGTAGCACTGCTGCTCTTTTTCAGCCCGCGGTTCATTCAAAAACGAACTTGATCTTAATTTGCTGCTAATTTGTGCTTAATTTAATGAATCGATTTTAGTGCCGGGATGTGTGCCTTATCCTTGTTTTGCTGGACCGCGACTTGCGTTCCGCTTTTTGGTCGAACGCACGGACATTCGTCGCTTGTGAACGAAGCCACTCGATTGGTTTGTGGGCGAGGGTGCTGCAGCAGTGGCTGCAAAGGCAGCACTCAGCAACCGACGGCCCGAGGAGGCGGCGCTGAAGGGCCGACGACCCGTGCTGGACATCTTCATAATGGGCGTCTTCTTGGCCTTGGCAATGGCACCCGAGATGGTGGGCGTGGACTGCAGGCTCTGCAGCGACGTGTCCAACTTGTTGCGAATCTTGTCCAGATCCTGCCTCATCCGCTGTATGTCCACCGCGATGGTCTGCCTGTCGCGCTGCAGCCGACGATGCTGCAACAGCATTTGCTCCAGCATAACCTTCTGCTGCAACACCTCGCGTATGCGTCGCTGATTGGTGAATGTTTTGCCACCCAAATCGTTCAATCCGCGGCGCATCATGCGCGTCACCTTCTGGTCGAGGTCGGCCTTCATGGCTGCAATGGGCAGAGTTTTCGTTTTGTAGGAGGTAATGACGCCCGTGGAGCTGGCACTGCCGCCCTTGAAGCGGGCAACGGACTTGCTGCGTGCGGACTTGTTTCGCTTGCGAACGATCGTCTGCTTCTGTGGCGGCGCTTCGGGAATGACTGCGATGGGCGCTGGTATCGCGGGAACTGCCTTGCGCGGCGGTGGTGTAGCTGTGGGCAGTCGTTCATGGCTTAAGTTGCTGCCTATACGATGGCCATTAGACACTTACCCTTCATGGTGGAGTGTATATTCGCCAGCATATGGTCAAAGGTCTTCATCACATTCGGTTTCTGCGCAAAATATTCATCCGTTGGACTCTGTGCATTCGATTTGAGCATCTTTTCCTTCTTGCTGGATCTGCTTAGGTTGAACAAGCCACCGCCCTGCACACGCTCCTCGTTCAGCTGATTCTGCAGTATGTGAGCTAAGTTCAGTCGCTGTGTCATCGTGCCGCAAGCTTTTATTTCTCCTCTTGCTGACCTTTTGCTCAAAAATAATTTAGTTGGTGAATTTAGATGCCCAAAGAGATGCTAAAAGTTGCAAAAAACTAGAATTTTGAACGAAATGTATCACTCATTTTAGAATTTAGAAACTAAATGTAAACATTTTCTTGAATTTACTAACTAAAACTACAAATCTGATGAACAAACAACTCCCCGCACTCTAATTTGGAATTCAAATTGAAATTCGCACATAATCGTGTTTTACAGCACTGTCGATAGCGATGGTCAGCCAACCCGATACCAGTCGATCGATTGAGTTCCCCGCGTTTTTTTTTGTGTTTGCGAATTTATTCAATTTTGTGCTAAATGTGTGTGTAAAGTGTAAATTTGTGCTAAATAATAGTGAATATCGTTTCTAAAGGTGACTATTGAGATTCTTGCGAGCGAGCTGGGCATAGATGGTGCCATGCGGCTTGTCCACCGGTATGAACACCTCGTTATTGTCCCCCGGCACAATCTGCTGGAAGGGCTTCGTATCGAAGTTGAAGTAATGCTTGTTCGGCATGGTCATAGAGATGACCGACACTTGAGGGATCACATCCAACACCTGCTTCTCGCTGAGGTACAGCGTATGCTGCACAGAAGGCGAGGAAACGCCCACCTGTGGATCGCCGGCAAAGTTTCTCAAAATAATGTTCTTCACCTGCTGCCAGGCGCGCGAAAAGTTGACCGTATCGGTGTCGGAGTACTCCCAGGAGCAGTCTACGACCGTGCTGAAGATGCGATCATACTGATCGGGCAGCGAGCGGAACTCGTCGTTGACAAAGTTCACAAACGAAGATTGAGTAGTCTTGAGGACGCGCAGACCCTTGATGCCAGTGATGACAGTTTGCTTGGGATCTGCGGGAGTGGCTAGTGGTGGTAAGTGGTTTCATTTATCGATAGTTACCCCCCACTCACCTTGCCGCCTGATGACCACGTCGCAGTAGTGCAGCGCCGTGGGCGTAAAAATGAAGGCATGGTTGTGCAGCGAACGATTGTCAATGGAGCTGAAATTGTTGCAGCTGCCCTGACCCACCACCGACGTCGTGCTGGCCTTGGTTTCCTCCTGGCAGACACGCTGCCACGGGTACGTCTCCACGTGGATGTGCGCCTCCTCCACGTGGGAGTACTTCTTGAGGAAATGCTGACCGAGTAGCAGGGCAAACTTCTCGGGACTCTCAATGCCGTACTTCTTGGCCAGCAGATAGACGGTGTTCTTTTGCGAATCGGTGGCCACAATGTCCGAGTTGTTGCCCTGATAGTAGTCCTTCTTGCTGTACAGCTTCAGATGGGTGCCCACCTCGAACTCCTGGATGGTGTGCACGGGTCCCTTGCGGCTCACATGGAGCACCTTGACAGCATCCTTGCCATAGCCATGATCGGTGATTTCGTACTGAAATGGCGTCTCCTGGCCATCCAGTGAGGCTGAGGCTGAGGCTGCCGTCCTGTTGCTGCCACTGCTTGGCTGTCTGAGGGGCGTGGCAAACATTTTCCAAGTGCAATTCTATTCAGACTGATGCCAAAACTGACAACATCCAATCTTTTTATACACGCGCAATCACGTTGTGCATGTGTACCAAGGGATTTGCACAGAAAGCTTCTCAGTTTATCTCTCCCCCCAAAACTTAAGTTCTTAAGTTCATTTCAACAGAAGGCCATTTAACGCCTTGCTGCAGGCAAATATACTCTGACTAATCCTCAAAATGATTGCCAAGGCCAGCCACCGTCTGTTGTCAAGTATCAAGAGAGAGAGAGAGCGAGAGAGAGCGAGAGATCCCCTAGCGTCAGGCCATGCACTATAAGCATTGTATATCTTATACGCTGCTTACTTTCTTTCGGAATAATATTTGCACACTATTTGGCCAGTGATAAAGTGTCTGTGTGCGTACGTGTACATTTTATGGCAGACTACCAAGAAAAGTTGCAATCAAGCTGCAAGATTTTACTCATACTCTGAAGTCGAAATTGTGAGTATCTGCAGACTGAAGTTATTAATTAATTAAAATGGTTAAAAAGAGTATAAAGCATCAGTTTCAGGATAATACTATTCAGCCGTTTAAGAAGAGAATTCACAAAAGATTTTAGCATTTCAAAGAAAAATTCATAATATTTGAAATGCCATTTGCAGACTTTCCACAAGAATTTGGAATTTTCCCAAATACTTTTATTGAGTCGATACAAGGGCTATATCTGAATAGTTGAATAGGTTACAAATCTACAAAGTTGATATAATCTGAGGCTTTTCTTTAAAGCTAATGTACACAACATCTTCTGCACATTTGCTATTGTTTAAATGAATCATTTTTTATCATGACTTACACTCGTATTCAAAATTGTAGGCATGAGGAAGTAGTTTCATCAGCGAGGCCTATGCAAAAATTTTGTTTCACACAAAAGAAGAATTGAAAAAGGTTTAAAAATGGCAAAGAAATGCAACATTGGCCTTTGGGATCTTCAGCTAATATTGAATTGAATTCCTTTCTCAAGCTCAATCGGTTCAGGTTTTAACAATGTCTAACAAATAACTTTTGACACTGTAACTACTTTAAAATCAACCCCCTGCACAGATTTGATTGCCGTTCTCTAACATTTCAAGACCATTTGCTTAGAAAGTCTTAGAAATCTTCATAACACCCGCTTATCAGAGCGCGCAAAGTCTTTTGCCAAATCTTTGCCAACTTCTGGGCAGGATTCAAGTGCAGGCACCCCTTTGCAACAGCCAAAAAGCAAGGCAAGATGAACCATATACCCATAAAGAGTCACAAACATTTTTTTATTTGCTTGACACTGGGTTTCTGGGTTTCTTATGTATGCAAGTTGCGCGCTCCCACGCCTCGAAATATTTGTGTTTGGTTGCATAACTGAGTCCCATGGGTTATGGCATCACAGCGGAAGTGGAAGACGTTTCATTTTCGATCAATATTTGTAAAGTGAGAGCTGGAAAATATTCAAACAGCCGCAAGAACAAACACACAAGTGAAAGCTGAGAGCGATAAGTGCGACACATGTCTTTATGACTGCGTGGATGGATTAGCTTTGGGTTTATGTTCTGCTTAGAGATATGATGTTATGATATGCGGGGTTCTTATATGATCTTGGATGATGGCAGATCATAAACATGTAACTTGGAAGCTCTGATGACGTAAACTTTGGGCTGTGATTAGATATGATCTTGCTCCCCCCCGTGGCTGGCTGTGATTCATCATTTGCCGAACAACTTTTGCTTGGAATGCAATCTAATGGAGGGTTTTTTTTACGAGGCTTTTGGCACCTCCAAATACTTGCTGTGGGGGGGGGGGGATGCCACCTGCCAACAGGTTCACTGAACTAAAATGCCAGTTATGAATGAGCGATGGGGCAAACAAGTGTTGCCTTTTGTTGCGCGCTTCACAAACAAAAGTGCAAATTGTTTTGGGACGCACCCAACTTTTATTTTGTTTGAGGCGGCAAACAGCAATCTTTCTTCACTCGAGGGTTAGTTGCGTTTCAGCGCGCTTAAGCAGCGGACGGACAGCTAACGGACAGCGAACGGACATCGTCATGAAACTCCAGCAGCTACCAGGACTCGTGTTAGTGCTGAATCTGCTCTGTAGAGGACTGCTGGCCGCCGTGCACGATGAGCTGCCACAGTGCGGTCTTCATGGCATCTACAGGCAGCGACAGAGTGTGATTGAATCGCCCAACTATCCGGACAACTATCCAGTGAACACTTGCTGGGACTATGTGATACGCTCGCCGTATCGCTGCCCCACCAAGTTTCACATTCAATTTCTTGACTTTAAGCTGGAATTGTCGGAGAAGTGCAGTCGGGATTATTTGGCCATTGGCCTGGAGAACGATGGCGAGGACATGGATGTGCTCTGCGGTCAGGTGTTGGGCATCAAGAAGTATCACACACCCGACGGTGTGCTGCGTTTGCGCTTCCTCAGCGACGATTCCCCCTGGACCACGGGCGGAGGCTTTCGTTTGTTGGTCACGCGTTTGGCTTGCGAGCGGGAGGACCTGGTTGCGAGGGGTCTGGAGGAGGACAGCGAGGACCAAGTGGTTGTGGATGATGTTGACACGGTGCAAGTGAGTGCCAAGTTGCCCTCGAAGAAGCAGCATCTTCATCATCATCATTTGCTGCAGCCACAGCAGCCACAGCAGCCACAACAGCCGCAGCAGGAGCCGTTGAACTTTACTCAGTTGAGTCCTTGGGGATTGAACGTGGGCTGGCCGCCTTTTTATACGCAAGGAGCAGCACCTGGCGGGTTTTATGTGCCACCTGTAGGCGTGTCACCGCCACACCAGCCACCGCCGCCTTGTTTGCCACAGCAGCAGCAGCAGCAGCAGCAGCAATTGTTGCTGCAACAGCAGCAACTTTTACAGCAGCAACAGTACCTGCAGCAGCAGCAGCTTCTACAGCAGAATCCATTGCAGCAGCAGCGACAGTTACAGCAGCAATTTCTGCAACAGAATCCCCTCCAGCAGCAACAATTCTCGCAACAGCAGCAACAATTCCCGCAACAGCAGCAACAATTCCCGCAACAGCAGCAACAATTCCCGCAACAGCAGCAACAATTCTCGCAACAGCAGCAACAATTCCCGCAACATCAGCAACAATTCCCGCAACAGCAGCAACAATTCCCGCAACAGCAGCAACAATTGCCTCTCATCTCTGATCAATATCAAACGAGCGCCTTTCAACCTCCCAAAGTGACCCTCAAGGACTATGACTCCTCGAGCGTGCAGCAGTTTGGCGGTTCGTTGGATCTCTGCTGTTCCAGCAGCTTCAATCAGAATCATTTCTATCTGTCCAGTCCTGGCTTTCCGAGGACTGTGCTGAACGCGCTGCTGCCCAACCAACAGCGGGATTGCGTGTTCCACATTGAGAAGAGTTCCCCGAACGTCTGTCGGCTGAGAATCCAATTCAAATTCTTTGATTTTGGACAGAATGCAGGAGGCATAGGCAGCGGATTGGCTGGAGGCATTGGCGGTGGAGTGGCAGGCGGCGGCTTCGGAGCTGGCAGCTTGGGTGCAGGCTTCGGTGGCGGCTTGTCTGGCCAACAATCCTGCACTGGCGACTTCCTCGAGCTGGACGGTCAACGCTATTGCGGCTGTCGTTCCGGCTATGTCCACAAATCCCACTGGGCCCAGGGCCGCAAGGCTTTGCGCATGCGCATGGGCCAGTCGGGCAGCAGCACCTCCAATGGCTTTCTGCTGGAGATCTATCAGGATCAGGACTCTGATGGCTGTCGCCAGGATCAGGGCGCTGGCTTTGGGCTGGGTTTCCAGCAGCAGCTGCAGCAGCAGCAACCGCAGGCGGGACTGGGCTTGGGTCTAGGGCTGGGCATCTGGCCGCAAGGTGGCTACCTGCAAGGCCCCTCTCCAGTGGGTTATCCAACGCTGCAGCAGCCACTGCATCCGCAGATGTGGCCACTGCAGGGGGGCTACCTGAATGGAGGTGGATATCCACTGCCTTATCGTCAAACGAGACGCGTGTCCTGGGCGCGTGGCTTGGATGAACATCAGCCATCGAGGGTCGTGGAAACGAACTCCACGCGGAAGGAATTTTACTATTTTGATGGCGATGAAGCCTTTGCACGTTCCGCACTGGATGACGAAGCGGAGGATAAACTTTCTGTGACAGCGCAGCCACAGGCACAGGCTCAGACACAGCCTCCATCGCTGATGACAAAGGCCTTCGAGCAGAGCAGCTGCACCTTCGACTACATGGAGGTCCTGAAGCTCTCCGTGGACACGCTCTGGCTGACGAAGCCTTTGTGCTTTTCCCCGCTGCGTAGTTGGTTCCCCAACATCTTTGGTTGAATAATTATTTCATCAAGTGGATGACGCGGCTCCGATACCCGTAATCTGCGATCCTAGCGCTCTCTTTCTATCTCTCTCTCTTTGTATCTTTGTATATCCGCATGGCAATTGTGTTGACGTCATACCAAAATGCATGAAATATATGACAGAAAAAAGTGCCAGTCTCTCTCTCTCTCTCCTCCTCTCTGCTTAGTCATCGGTGTGGGGACACACGCATTGTGGTCATTACCAAGAATGAGGCACGAGCTTCGGTACCGGCCCCCCCACACACAGTACTTGCTGCCGCTGCCGCTGCCATCCACAGCAGCTCGACGGTGCTCGTCATATAGATAACCTCTGTGGCAAGTGTTTGTTGTCCAAGAGCAAACACACACCAGAGCGCCCAGAATCTCTGCTCAATGTCGGGGCCAGCGCCAGTGCCAACATTCTCTGGAAACATTCTCACACTTCCCCAGCCCAAGGTGTCACCTCGTCGCCACAATCACAGTACTTATGTGGGATAAACAAAGAAGGGGATTTGTAATGGAAATGGAAGTGGCACTGGTGCGACAGCTTACAAAATATCTCTTTGAGTCATTTCTCAGTTCTCTGGTAAGTTAGCCTCCAACGAGCCAACCTTGAATAGGTGCAAGGAAATCGAATGGAAATTAATGGAAAACGAAAGGCTCTGAATTGTTGAATAAGAGAGTTCCTGGCTATGAACCTTTGGGCTGAGATATTTCTAGTAAAAGGTCTTTACTCTTCCTTTCTTCTTGAACTCTGTTCGAAACATTCAAATCAATGCTGGAATCCATGGTTCATTGTGTTTCTGTCGGAATTCCTCATGCCTGAAAATAATTCTCGAAATTGTCTTTGTTTTTCCTGTAAATTTATAAATTGTTTGATATCATCTTCAAGTTTTGATTGCCCTTTAAATAATAATAATGGAAAATATTTGTACCCTCTTCTGCTTAGACCCCAAAATAGATTTAAACAATTTTTAGTTTATTCCTTAGGCTCTATTATTTTCAATTATTTGTGGGCGAATTCTACTTCCTAGAATTCCAAAAGTTCTCCACTGAATCTCACACATTTCCATTAATTTGTAACCCAACTAAAAATAAAAAAAAAACACTCACTTTTGTCGTATCTAATTGCACAGGAATATTTGTAGTTTGTGGTTTTATTTTTGAAATGTGTATTTATCGACTTCACATTAGATATAGCAGATAAAACATACACATATTGATACATAGATATTTATATACACACATTGATATATTTAGCAATGATATTTACTCCATTTATTCAGATTATAATACTCATGGCTCACGGAACGATCAAAATGTTTCCTTTTGTTTTTGGTTTGTTTTCTTTTTTAATGATATGGCAACATATTTTTTGTTACGTTTTGGCAATTAACACTTGGAACTTTGTCTAAATAGTTTAGTTAGTTAGTTAGTTTACTTTAGTTAGTATATACAACACATTGAGAGCTATAAAAGTTTGGAATTGTTCTACAATTAGAGTTAAGGGAGAGACAGAGCGAAGCGCTAACTCCGCTCTAAATTGTTCTCTACAAAGTGAAGCTTTAGTTTGTTTAGTTAGTTAGTTAGGCTAATTGTTAGTGCTTGTTGTTCTCCAGTTTGTTTTTATGCGCTCGACTTTGTCAGCAATGTACAATTGATGCTTGGTATACATATGTGAGAGTCTGTTGTGTCGTGTCCTGTGTGTGTCCTGTGTGTATCCCCTGGGATGTGTCGGATGTAACCTCTCTTCTTAGCCCAGAAATCGTATGTTGGTAAAGACCGCCTTGGCCGGACGCTTGCGATTGCAAAAGTTCACCGTCTTGCTGTGGTTTCCCTTGCGGTTCTCATGCAAATTGATGAGCAACTTGAGGATATCCTCCTTGCTGGGCGTGCAGGCATAACGCAGCTCCGGTTCATAGTTGCTGTTGATAGAATTCATGTAAGAACTGATAATGGTAACAGTTATGTAATTAGAAAGAGCTTTTTCACGTCATCACGTTCAAATTTAGTTGGTAGTAAATGGCGGCAGAGGTTTGGTCTCTTTGGGATTTCAGTGTGTCTTTTCTTTGTGTGTTTTCTGGCCTAGAGAAACTCTTAAAGATGGGCATTAGACATGTTAGAAGAGATTTTCATGGCGGAAATGCTGCCCCAAAGGCCCAGCTCTATTGCCAAGGAAAATTACGGAACTTAAGCGTTCAGCTGAGATTTGCATGGCATTTTGTGGCTGGCACTTTGGGTTAGCATTTCCCTGTTTATATCTATAAAAAAAAGTCTTTAAGCTTCTACCGAAAACCGAAAAAAACATTCACTAACTACAAACAAAAAGTTGGTGTGTGGTAACTAGGGGAACAATCTAGCAAGTGTGGGGAAAGTTTTGGGAGTTTTTTTTGGGTGGATTGAAGTGCCTGGAAAATATGGTAACCTACCCGCGATTCTTGTTGTGACGCTTCCACGGATAGCGGCGATAGTAACGCGAGCGCTTCGGCTTGCTCTGACCCAGCACGAGGTCCTGCACGGTGTTCTCCATTTCGGCATAGTCATCCTGGGCTGGAGCGGAAGCAATCATGCCCTCGGGCAGATGCTGCTGCTGCTGCTGCTCATCCTCCTCCTCGACATAAACCAGCGGCAAAGTCTCCAGCGTGGGATCCTGCAGAGTTTGTGTTGGTTATTTTCTTGAGGAAGCCACACCCTGCCCCACCCTTACCTCCAGCATTTTCATGAGCAAAGCGGATTTGTCCACCAGCTCCTGTTCGGCGCGTAAATCCTCCTCCAGCTTCTTGAGCGTCTCAAACTGATTGGCCAACTCCAGTTCATTGTAAACGGTCTCCGCATAGTCGGGCTGGGACTGGGACTGGGACTGAGACGGGGACTGAGACTGAGACGGGGACTGAGACTGAGACTGGGGCAGCATGCCCAGACCAAGTGCCAGCTCCTGCTGCCGTTCGGCATTCAGGGCGTGCAGCAGCTCTGCCGTGAAATGAGCAAACCAAAGTCCTTATTTGTGGTTTTAATGTTTACTCAAGTTGCCGCTAATCCGGCCACAACTTCCTTTTCCAACCATTTCCTACTCTCTTTCTCGCACTTCCGCCGCTTGACATTTGAAAGTTTGAATAGTTTTTTGCTTGTGTTTGTGTTTGTGTTTGTCTGTCTGTCTGCCTGTCTGATGCTCCTTCTTGCGGCTTAAAAAAACATACATATTTTCCCTTTTGCGCGGGCGTCGTTTCAATATGCAAACGGAAATTGACTGGCGGCAATGAGTTTCACTCTATATTCCAGCCCTATTCTCAGCTCGACTTGTTGACGTCAACAGTCAGTCAGTCAGTCAGTCAGGCCGTGCTGCAGTCTGCCTCTTGTCTCATTTTGCTGTCTGCTGTCTGCTGTCTGCCTGTCAGTGTCCAGCCGTAGGCTTTGTGGGTTTATGCCCCTTTAAAGTTAGGTTCTTCCGAAAATAGCTGAGAGTGCAACAACTCTTTGATCAAAGACGGTTTAAATGTGTTGCTAAATTGATTTTGTTTGAATATTTTACAGAGAAATCGCAAAAGCAATTAATGCTTGAAATGGTAGAGAGGATAAAGGTAGAAAAGTTCTGAGAAATCGTACACAGAATTTTGCTATAATTTACCCTCCTCTACCCATTGTTCCTGCTCCAACAAATCAACTGAAAACCCAGTCGAATTATCGATAATTTCATAGCAGCAGTGGGCGTAAAGGGTTAGGGTTGTCAACGCTGTTGAACTGGAACTGTGCCCGGGTTACGGGTGACGTAAATTTCATCAAAAACTCACAAAAAATCATAAAATGACAACAAAATTGTGGGCGTGTTAAGTGCTCTACACACACAGAAGAACACAAGTCAATACACATGTGTTAAAGGCACTTCAAAAATTGTTCATTGACCGAAAAATGTTCAGTGCCCATTGTGTCCATTATAGTCGTGGATGATGGATGGCGCGGGCGGTGGTCACGGCTATGCCAAACCTGTGGCCCCCCCTCTTTTATGTCCTTGTGTTTGGGTCGCCTGAATGTCGGCAAACAAAAAAATTGTGCTTGCAAATGAGATTTGCATGGTTGCCTGGGCGACACACTTTGACCCATTTAATTGTCTATCAATGGTTTTGCCCATCGAAGTGGGATTAGCCACGCCCTGGAAATCCCAGCCCGCACCTGACTAAACCCCTCAACATTGCCTGTTGCTGTAAGAGTTGCTGTAATTCAAGTTTATGACTGACTCACCATCGCCGGGATCGTAAACAGCTCGTTCCTGTGCATCGGCATCCAGCGTTGGGGGGCCCTGACGACGCGCCTGATGGGATGGCATGCCAGCACCGAAGATGGGCGGCAGATGCAGTCTCTGTGGCGAGGATGCACCATCGACGCCGCCTTCGACTGTGGCGGGGGCTGCGGCAGCGGAAGCTTGGCTCTGCGAAGTCAGAAAGCCAAAGACGTGCCGTGTGTTACAGCCCAAGATCAGGGTTGCCAGAACGCAGAGAGAAAGCAGGTCGGGCTTCATGTTGGCGCCGCTGTTTGCAATGTCTGTCTGCTTGTGTGCCTTGGCTGTTGTTCTCGGGATTAGTGCGCGGGTTTTGATGTCGTTCGTTCGTTCGTTCCTTTCTGCAAGGCATAAATGGTGATGTATATACATGAGGGTAATTACCATCACTACCATTACAGCTAGAGATGCCCCCACTCTGACGCTCTTTTTGTGTTTAAGCAAACAATGCACGCATAAACACGCAAACAAGCGAAGAACCCACAAAGCAGCAGCAGCAGCAGAAGATGAAGCAAAAGAACGCGTGCAAGAGAACAAAAACGAAGGGAGGGAGCGAGGGAGAAGCTCAAAAAGCGTCTGTTAGATAACTTCGCAGCTCACTTGGGTGCTTCTCATGCGCCTTCACCACCGCCTTCGCTTTCTGTTTGCACTCACACTCTCTCTCTCTCTCTCGGCCCCTTCTTCTTCGCTTAATCTGTCTTCTCGCGCACGTGCACAGTGGAATTGAATGTGACGAAAAACGTGTGAAATTTGTCGTTGGATAAGTGTTCTGTTGCAGTTGCATTTCCGTGTTGAGAGTGTATTCTAAGTCAACGATCGACATACAGTAATATATCATTATCTTAAAAGGTCACTACGAAAGCTTAAATTACTTTAATTAAGATCGGTCCCCGTACAGAAAATATATTTTATATTCCGTTTCCTCCTAATCCTGCACCACTGTGCGCTAGGTGTCTTTTTGTTGTTTTGGTGCTGCTGCTCTGTCATGTACTGCACCGCGTTTCCATTATGCGGCCACTGTGGTGTGCGTTGTCGTCTCATTTAATTAGGTATGAGGAGAAGGCGCGTGTTGGCAGCGATGCTGAGTAGAGAGTGGGAGACAGAGACCGAAGGTCGGCTTAACCCTTTCGCTGTGGATTTGCAGCCCATTAGCTGAGGCTGAGCCCATGCCCAAGCCGAAGCCCAAGCCCAGTACAATGGCCATAGCCATGACAGGGGCTTCTCCTGGCATTTTGTCTTGTTCTTTCTTGCTTCGTTTAATAACTTTTGCCTGATGAATATTATAAATGGGTTGCATGGAACTTTTGGCACTTGTGGTCTCGTGGCGATGTCTAGCATTGGCTTAATTTGTGAACCGAGCAACAACAGAAGAGTGAGAAAGAGAACTAAGGAAAAAATGTGATGTTTGCTTTATAAATAAAACAGCGTGGGGCTCAAAAGTGTGAAGATTTCATTTAGAGTGAAATTAATTTCTAAAATTGGTTCGGCCACAGCTTTGTGTTATTTCTAGCTATTTTTAACAGAGATTAAAAAATGTTTGTTAATACCATTAAAATTCCCTTAAAGTCGAAAAACGTTTCCCATGTAAATTAGATAAAATTATACGCCTAATTAAACACAAGAAATAAATCAACTCACACACGCCCCAATCAAAAAAGTAAAGAAAAGGAACAAAACAAATTCTGCATTTTCCAGTTGGCAATTTATTAACATTTTGTGTGGTAGGCGGAATTTTTGTGTGTTTGCATTTCTCGGCACGTTTCGATTCAGTTTGATTGAAATCATTCAACTCAAGTGTGAAGCTTATAATTTACTCAAAATACAAGGAAATTTGTATATATTTTTCTTTGTCTGCTTTTGCCATTATATTTTCTATTGTTTTTCAAAGCAAATAATGATATTTTTGCAACAAAATTTGCAATAAACTAGACAGAAATGTAGCTTTAAATGGCATTTGTTTGGTTTATTCTGTGCTGTTTTGTGTTTATGTTTTGCACATAAATGCTTCGGGCAGGGCCTCTTCCCACGCATGACCCTTAATTCCTTCAATTTCTTTGGAAAACAAACTTTTTCAATTACTTCCCTTTTGATTGGCACTTAGAAGTAGGCAACACTTTTCGTGTTGGTTAGTGAAGAGCGGAAGTCGAAGGTAATTGAGAGCAAAAGCAACAAAACTTCAGACAGAAACTGAGTCAAGAAAGAGAGTCCGAAATCGAGTGCTGAGGAAGAACAAACGAACAAACAAAATAGGAATCGTTGTCAAAATGTTTTAATTAACTTGTTGACACAAAGACCACAAAGTGGATAGAGAACAAAAAACCGCAGTAGGCAGGAAGATGTAAGGACTATAAAATACTCAGTAGTTAATGCTACAAGTGGATCCAAATATGTGGCATTAATTTCTGGAAGAGATTTTTTTGCATTACTAAAATTTGCATTGGAAATATGTAGTTGGAACCCCGATCAGGAGAAGTATTTATTCTCGACTTCTTTGTACATCAACTTTAACCTTTTGTAGTTCTTCTATCACCCAACAACATACCCCCGTATCTCCTACGATTACTTTTTAGGGTGTACAAAAAGTGCGTGCGGGCCTGGGACATTGTCCCCTAGGTAAAATGAAATTAATTTAGTGGCCAGAACGGGCCAGAGCCAGGGGTAAAATAAGTGACTGAGTGTATGGCCGGCAACTGTAACAGCATATTTTTGCTGTCACCTGTTTTTGCTCTATATATTTTGTCTCCTTTCGCAATAACCACACGGCTAATTGCCAAATTGAGCTAAACTACAGAAGAAAGTGGGCCCTAACCCTGGGTGTAATATATGGTTTGGCATATACGAAAAACTTGGCATTTGTATTATAGTGCAGAGTAGTGCAAAAACTTGTTTGATTAGCGTTGACTAAACGGTAAGATAAACATGGACACAGAGGAAAAGAGGCTGGAGGCTGGAGGCTGGAGTCGAGACAAGTGCATCTGACATATGGCCGTGTAGCAGAGCCAATTAGACGCCCTGACCAGTTGATGACGATTGTATAACTTCATGTTTATTGGATTGGGACAGCTGGGCGGAGACAGGCTCTAAATTTGGTAAGAACTTTTTGAAAGGTTGCACAAAAATGTTGGAGCCAAAACAGATGTTCAGATGACAATGGTTAAACCTTTATTTTTGGGGTGCAAGTTGTGGGTGGATAGACAACTTTTTTACCTTTGACTTTACCCACATTTAATATGCAATAAATCAGAATAGAAACTCCATTGATGGGGCATCACCTGTTTAAGCCTAGCAACGAGCCCCGTCAACATAATAAGGTATATTATAACATAAATGCAGAAGGCTGCTCGTATTCACTGTCGCGTCGGTCATAGCGATCTGAGAGTGGGGGAATGTCATTGCCTGCGGTCTAGAATTTGATCCCCCAGTCGGTTCAGCAGTCTCCACATAAAAGTACATACAGAAATAGCACGCAGGACACATGCCAGTGGGTGGCTTCGGAACACCTTCGATTCTTCTTGTATTTTTAATATTTTTCTTCTTTACTTTTCATTCAATTCTCAAGGAATTTTCGCACGTTTCATATTTTATGCCTTTTTTACTGTATTTATTTTCCAAAGAGTCTCTTCTGTTGGTTTATTTGCGCTTGACATTTGTGTCTGTCCTTGTTGTGGGATTCCTTGAAGCTGTGTACATTGCTCAAATTTGAAGCAAAAAAATGTTTTCAATTTTGAAGCGTTTTAAAAATAAGTGGAGTAAATATTATTTAATCTTTTTAAGTATTTTCAGCATTTTTGGGATTATTATAACATTTTTGCAAATGCAAATTTGTGTCAGAAACTTTGGAAAAATTTACCAAAAATAATTTTAAGTCTTAAGTGAAATATTTTAATTTGTATAAAGAATCTATCGAATTTTCAGCTGCTATTTTAATGATTTTGCATCCCTCTCAGTCTTTTCTTTTTGGCCACAAAAATGTGCATATATTTTCATATTTTGTAGCACTTGTAATTAAATTATAGCTAACATTAATGTTCTGTTGCTTTGTGCACCAAAATGTCTAATATTTTTTTAGATACTCCTGAAATTCTTACAAGTCACATGATACACCCCACAACAACTAAAACAATGCCAATTCCTTTGACACGCATTTCTCTCTGACATTAAAGTTGATGACGAAAGCGACGGCATTTCTAAGATTTCGCGTTGTGTGTCCTTTAGCATCCGTTTGGCAATAATTCTCCTTAAACACTGACCACAAAAATGAGTTTATTTTGGGAACACATTTCATGGGTTTGTTTGTATCAATTATTCCGTTTGTGGCACTCTATTTTGCACTCACTTTAAATTATCGTTTTAATCCGTTTCACTTGCTTGGGCAATGGGAACTGGGAAACTGGAACCAGGAGGACGACTGGTCTGGTCTGGTCTGGTCTGGTCTGTTGTCAACTGTTGCTCCTACTACTTGTTGAGCACTGCGTGGTTGACTCGCCTAGCCGACTCCTTTTATAAAGGCCACGCATCTGCCGAAGCGCCAACGAACCCGAAGCCGATTCGGCCCGAACGATGACGAGGCCACCGACCGATGCGATGCGTTCCGCTGCGGTTGTGGGATTCCACATCCGATGTTAAGGCGCCAAAAATTGCGTAAAAGCTTGCAAAAATAAAAGCTTTCAGTGCGTGCGGCACTCTCCCCGGTCCGCTTTGCATTTTAGATTCAAAAATGTTTTTCTGTTCTGCTTATCAGTGAAATATTTTCATCACATTTACAAACGTTAAAACTTTTCGGGAGGGCGCAAAAACAAAGCTAAATGTTTGGCAATTATTTACCCAAAGCCAAGGATATGCGCCGCTAAGTAGGCAACAAGTCAGCAGCCAGGCACAAGCGTCACAGGGTCAACACCTAGGCAAAGGTGCGCGCGGAGGGATCAGGAAGGACATGGAGGCCACCCCCTCAGAGAGTGTGGCATTTGTTGACAATACGCGCGGCTTTATGGAATATGCCAGACCGACGCGTCATTTGATTCGTGGAATTTCTTGGCTCGCGTGGGTGTGTCTTTGCACTCTTAGGTGACTTCTTCGCCGAAGGAAGACGCCGCGGAAATCCCTCTAATGCAAATCCTTCTAGAATTTAAAGCGATTTTGGCGCCAATTTGTCATGAACTTTGAGTGGGGCTGCTTTGTCATGAATCAGGGGGGAGGGAGGTTCAATGAGGTTCCAAAATAACCATCTATTAATAGGTTATTAACAGACTGAACGATGATTTTGGGGGGCACAAATAGACCGACGGGTATCATAAATCTTTCATTAGAGTAGGGACAATAAAGCTGGGCTGTATTGCGGAAAGTGTTTGAGGTAAAATAGGGTGCTTCAATTACGGAAAGATAGAGTAAATGGCAGTTCGGACAGGCTAATGGAGAGTGAAGGAAGTAATTGTAGCTATTTTTAGATGGTGAACTAATGGTGGAGTAATAACTTTTACTGATGGTAATAAGCTAGCGATAAATTATGTAAATATGTATATCGATGACTGATGGAACCTCCAAAGACTTCAGCTATTTATAACCCATCTGTTTCAATTCTTCAACTTAAATTGCAGAACTTATCACCAGGGTTTCCATTAGCCTGCACCTCACTCAATCGTCTGCTCTTCTTGCAGAAACAAATCCCTGGCAAAGGCAGACACAAACAGCCTGCAAAACCCAGGACAGAACCACTCAGAAGTCAACAACCGATGTGGCGACCGGCCGCAGGCCAACAAATGAAAGACACTTTAAAGTGAAATTTGCTGTGAGTAATGTGGCACAATCCCACCTGATTTGCATTCCCCCCTGTGTGTGTGTGTGTGTGTGTGTTTCTGTTGTTTTCGCCTAAAAGGCGGACCAACAAAATAAGCATATAGAGGGCTTTCTTTTTGCCAATTGCCGCTGGCAACCAAAGATGACACATTTTCCCCAACAGAAAAGCGAAGAGAAAACCAATAACAATGCCACGCTGCAAAGTTAAAGTGTTCCTTGGGCTGGAAAGTCGTGAGTGGGGAAGCCATATGAGAAGTTGCCAAAAGTTATATTTTTGGATATTATCAGGACTATTTTTAGTCATTGTCTTGTTATTTCTCGTGGCTTTTTCACATTGAAATCGTCTTAAACGGTTTCTGTGTATCAAATTGCATCAGGCCCTTGAACCACCCACGGCCAAGCCAAGCCATGGCCCTGCGTCACGCCCTGCCTGTGGGGCCTGTGCAATCGGGGCCATATGTGTCGTGCCGCTCCATAAGCGGTGCGCCGCGACGTGCAATTGATAAGGATATTATCGCAAAACTAATTATGCTGAGATTTTCGTGGGGTGTTCTGGGAAACGGTTTTGTAGGGAAAACGCTTGGAGTATGGATTGCAAATGTTTTGGTGAATAGAAATGGGATAAATGGGGAGGCAATTTTTGATTAATTTTCAACCTTTTTTTTGTTTAAACATAATCCCAATTAATTTTCAATTTTTTGTATAGCTCTTCATCATTTTTTTTTCCATTAGCTGCCTCTAACAAAAATCGAAGTAATTAGCTGCCAGAGATTTTGCGGCGAAACTGTTTTCCAGAACATCCTGCGCCATATCTCCCGGTTGCTTCATTAAGCAAATATTTGAAGCATACTTGTCGGCGGGCACGTGAAATGTGCAATAAACCCAATGAGTTCGCCCAGCGATTGTTGTGTGTATTTCTGGAGTTTTTGGTACGATTTATTGGTATGATTATATGGGCCTCGTCAACTCGTTACAGCCTTAATTAAACCAAAACCACACTGACAGATAATGACACAAATCAAATCAGCAGCGTGTCTGGCTGACAGCTGACGCTGACGTTTAACCAATTTCGAATCCCAATGCCAATGAGGTTTGAGGTTGAGGTTTTTGCGCCAAATATTATAAAAACAACCAACAGAAAAATGAAATATTTGTCCGAAAACTTTGTAGAACTTTTTGTTGTTTGTGGAAAGTAAAGCAGGAGACAACACAGACAGATTCTCGCTGCTCCAACGATGATAAACAAATGAAAATAATAATACTTTAGGCCGGCTTGGCCTCCTGCTCGTGATCGGAGCTGGGTATTTCGGCCTCTTGCTCCTCGCCAGCCTCCTCTTCGCCCTCTTCGACCTCCTCAATGATGTCGCCCATGATGATCTCTTCAGCCAGTAAATAGAGTTCACGAATGTCCTGAAAAGGGACACAAAATTAGAGGAAAGCTGAACCTAGACCAACTTGTTTGTATCCACCTTGGCATTGCGTAGCGCCACAATTTTCTCATCCTCAAAGCGCAGCTGATCGTACTGCTGCTTGGAGATGAGCAGTCCTCGATTGAACTCATCCTCCATTTCGGTTTCCAGCTCCTCGGCATACTGCTGCTTGGCCAGTGTCAGGCTGATGGCAGCCTCGCTGACAATCGTTTCGTCGGAGACATCGGTGGCATCGTCCAGGAATTTTCTCGGCAGCGCATCATGGACCGAGTCCATCGATGTCTCGCGCATCATCTCAATGCTGGCTCGGTGTGCATCCTCCATAAATTCATTCAACTGCCTGGCCGTAATCGGGGTGCTGGGGTCCTTTAGTTTACCCTCCAGCTGATTGCGTATGCGCAGCTCAGTTTCGCGGAACTTTTGTCTGCAAATTACAGGGTATTACAGGTGACACACTGCCTCAGAGACTTGAACTGTGCTTTACCTGGCTTTCACTATATTCTGTATGTCCAATGGATCCGAGGAGAAGGGCTGGGGAACGCGCAGCGAACGCTCCTTCATTTTGGCACGCTCCATCTCCAGGAACTCCTTCAGGCTCTGCTCGCAGTCGCGCCAATCCTCGTTCTCAATGCTGTGGGTGAATGCGAAAAGGCAGGGCAGATTTTATTTTTCATTAGCTCCGAGATTCCACAAGGAACTCGCCAAACATTCAACTCATGCATATTAATGTGGGGATGCCCTCGGCTAAAATGCTTTAACGACAGCAAAATGCTTCTATCTGGCGGTGCTATACACGGATGTGGAAGTACACTTTCTTGGAGTGGGGTTATTGGGGTGTTGAGAAGGGATTTTAGAATTTGGATTGTATTGAACTACATTTTAAAGGAAGAACCTTATAAATTTAGAGGGAAATGCAAGCTTCCTTTTGCTGAATCTTAATGCAATTTACACAATTTTTTAGGAAAATTTCCTATGCTTAGTAGAGTATACAAAAATAATCAAATCTTGTTTATAATTTCCCAACATGCCCCAACTCCACTACATAGCCGCTGCGTAAGCCACTGGGTTCAGCCAACGCCCGCGCGTTTTTTCCCACGTTCTGCAAAGGAGACAAAGCTCCCCAGAAGGCGTTGAGCGACAACGCGGAATAATGTATTGTTATCGTTTGGCGTTTTTTAATTTTGCCAACATTCTCCCTCTCCCAGCCATTAAACAGTCATTAGAGGCGAAGATATTTAGGTGTGGGAACGGTTACTTACCGCAACAGGTCCATGCCGCGTTCGGCATCCTCCGTACGGTACTGTTCGACCAGCAGCTTTTGGGCGCGCTGCCTCTCCCGTTTCTTCGCCAGCAGCTCGGCTTCCTGGGCAGCGTGCTGGAGTCGCTCCCGCTCCCATTTCACGCCCTGCAGCTTCAGACGCTCCGCATTCTTCTCCCGACTTGTTTTCAACTGCAAACGGTAAACGGTACGGTAAACGATGAGCTGAGGCTTGGGTCTGGGTATTAGTCTGGTAACTCACCTTGGAGCGCTCCTTCTGTATTTCCAAGTTGGCATCTTTGTTGACCATGAATATGGGATCGTCGGCCAGTTCGTCTGGTATCACATCCGATTTACCCTCTATAATAAGCATGCGTTCCCGCTCCACTTCTTTCATCTGAGAAAATATTTAATTTCACATTAGCTAAGTTGCCCTTGATGGCATTACAAGCTGTGCGCCCAAATATTTACTCGTATTTGTGGTAGTTCTTGATTAACAATTTGTTGTGGTGTTTTGCGGTCGTTTATATTAAAGACGAATGTTTGTGGTTAATCGCTACTGAGGCTGTTGGTGTACCCAGTAAATGAAAAGTAAGAGTGGAATGCTACATTTATGAAGGAGTGTGTAACCGAAATAAATATCTCGCAGCATAAAAAAACTAGAGCAGCGAAACGCCGATTTGGCAAAGGGGAACGAATTACAGTTAGGTCACTGTAAGCAGGTAGCCAAAAGTGCCATGCAAGCTGCCCACCCCATTTAATCTCTTTCGAGAATCATCCTCATCATGTATGAAAGCAACAACAGACAAAGAGTGCTATCTCTTTCTAGCGCTTGTCGCTCTGAGAGCTGAGAGAGAGCGAGCTGTAAAAGTTCCGCATTTGTAATGCCTTTGTAAATGCATATGGGTGCCATCTCTAGCTTTACGCATAAGTCGCTCTCTGAGAGCAAGCTGCATTGACTCTCTCAGCTTCACTGAGGGTCTGCTTTGGCAACGCTACCTGCGTGAAGCGCCGTTAGTTTTAGCGATCAAAGGGAATGAAAAGACAAAAAGTCGTAAATTGTTGTTGCGCCTTGTTTGAGTCTGCCAAAAACTTAGAAAACTTATTTACAGCGTAACCTTTAGTCGAAATATCCACAATGCCGTATTTACTTTCATTAACGATTAGTCTGCGGTTAATATCAAAGCCAAATGTTACGCGTAATGGCAGCTCTGAGCCTCTTAGCGGCTGGCAAAGCTTTTATTTTGGCTTTGGTCAAATTTAACCAGACGTCCTTGGTACCCCAGTACACACCCTAAAGTCATGTCTGAGTGTACTACCTCTTAGCACTCAAGGGCCAATTTCCTGACACCTTATACTGGTACTGGCACTGGCACTGCTATCTGCTACTTCGTGCCGCATTGCGCGCTCCCGTCAAAAAGTGCAATTGGAAGCGTGAATAAAGTTTTTCCTTCCCTTTTGGCATTGCATATCGTACGGACAGATCTCTAAGTATCTGTATCCGCAGTGAAGCACTTTGTACTTCATAGTTTCCCCCCACCTCGCATGTCTCACAGACATAAAAGAGCTCCAAAAAGACTCTTTGCCGGGTATCCGTATGTGCTGTGCATCTGTGTCTGTTGCTGGTCTAATTTTTATTACTTTGACGGCTTGGATTTGCCATTTTCATGCCGGGGGCTCATTGAATTCAATTGTTTGTGCTTTCCCCCTAAAATGCCCCTTACCCCTGCCAGAAGGAGGCGCAAGAAAAATGAGTGGGCGATGGCGGTGGTGTCGGCGTCATTGAAAAACTTTGGGACACTTTCGCTGAAAAAAAGGGCAAACTTGAAAAGGGTAAGCAAGAAAATGAAATCGCAGCCAATAAACAAGTGGAAGAGGAAGGAAACAAAAGAGAAAAGACTAGCGGATACCGTAAGTAGCTTGAGCTTTGCTTCTCTTGCACAAAAAATAATCTTTCAGTGAGTACTCAATAAACTATCTTGATAACACTTTTACATTATGGTCTTCAAGCCCCATCCCTAGCTAACTCCGAAACTAACTCTCACGGAAACTCCTTTCGTGGCATACCCACCCTCAAAGCGAGCAGAACCCTTCCTCATCCTCTTTAACTTCGCTCTTCTACGTGACTCTGGGGCGTCAAATTTGTTTAGGTCTCTTGTCTCACATTTTGCGTTATATTCTTAGGGAGAACTTTATGAAAATTGAATTACCAACCAAACAAATTGGTCACATTTGTGTGTGAGCCTCAAAGTTAATTGGGGTACAAAAATAAAGATTTGGGTTCTGGTTCTGGTTCTGGTTCTGCTTACCTCACGGGCCCGGATGCGGGACAGCAACTGTTTGCGGTAATCCTCGTCGATGCGCTCCCGCAGCTCCTTCATGTACGCGCGATCCGTCAGCTTGACCACATTGGTGCCCATCAGGCGCTCCAGTCGGGCGCTAATGCGCGGCAAATTGAAACTGCGGCGAAACAAGAGACAGAGGCAAAATCAAGTGATTATTAATGACCCAGGGACCGAGGTGTAAATGTGAGTCAATCATTTTTCCCGCTTAATTAAGCGCCAAACCTCTTGCTAAGCCGCCCAAGCGAGTGTCACTGCTTGGTGGGCAAATCCCACATGGATCCGCGGTCCGCACAGCGTTTGTGAGCGCTTGTAACTCCTGGCAACGAATGAGTTCGAGCCGCATGTATATTTTTTCTGTGTTACTATAGCGCCACACTCGCAGTGGCTGTTCATACGCTGCGTTCGCCAGCCAGTCAGCTGGTGGATTTTATTCTATTTTACTTTGGTTGCCAAAACACCCGAAACCGACAACACAAGGACAAGGAGCAGCGCTGGAGCAAGCCGCCCCAAACCCCAACCTAACCCACTCAAACACTTTCACTCTACGCCACAGTGTGACAAAATCTAAGCTGAAAGGGTTATTCCAGGAGTTTCAAATCAATAATTGTAGCGAGAATTATTTGAGTGGTTAAACAACATTTTTGCTGAAAGTTTAGCAAGTTTGAAGGCGGCCAAAATTGCCAAAAATATTCAAAAATCTCTGCCAATATTGTAGCTTGAAAGTGTATGATATTCGCTGATCAGTGGGGAATTGCTAGAGCTACATCTCGAGGCTGTAATCCCCTGGAAATTTGCTCATCTTTATGGGGGTAAAATGCCATTAAAACCATCAAAATTTCGAAAAGGATTCCAGCAATTCTAACCTTGGATTTCCCCAAGCGCTAGTATTATATTTTTCCCCCACAATTGCTTCCAAAGTAAACCCATTTATTTAAAATATAGCAATTTAAGTTAAGATTTAGCTTAACCTCCATTAAAAAGCAATAACTTAGCTGCTGCCTTACCCTTTGCAGACACTGTGCCGAGCCTGAGGCTCATATTTTCACATGATATGCACACCAGCCAACAAGAATAACAAGAACAATATATAAACTCACCTCAGCACGGCCGACTTTCCCCCCAAAGCCGACAATTTAGTGTAATTTTAGACATGCAGACTAGAGCGCTGCTTGGATTTTTAGTAGGAGCAGCCAAAGGGCTGGGGCAGAGCCAATGTCTCGACTCGTCAGCGAATTTCGCTAGGCTTTTTAGCAATAGACAGAAGACAGAGCAGCAGAGCAGGTGGCACACATGGTTCTGGTTGGTTCTTGGTTTCTTTATATGGTAAATAAATATTTTATTTCTACATGCCATAAAGCAGTCTCTCCTTGGTTGGGGTTTATTAATCCTTGTCAATTGTCAGCTGACAATTAGATGGAATTCCATGTGGAGCATAGACAGCAGGTTTGGCCTGAATCGTGGCCTGAGAACTGCTTGAGGCTTGCCTGACTTCGGTTTGGTTCAGCGCCAAGAAAATTAACTCTAGCGTCATGCATTTCCAATCACAAACGAATGATAGCTTGCTCTTTGCTCTTCTTGGCACACGTTCTCACACACAGTTAAGACATTGTAAGCTTTGATGTCTCGACGTCCTCCAAAAATCGCATTTCGCAATAGTTCAAAGCCATCAAAGTTCAATTCAATCAATTTTCAATCTGGGACAGGTGGCAAGGAGGGGTTTTACTATTCCCCCTTTCGGCATTGACATTGATAATGAAATTTCAGGACATCAATGGATGTTGTCGTCGTATCAATAACTTAGCCCGTGTCTCACATGGCTTGGAGGGTCACATGCATAAATTATTGCCTCTGGAGGAACCAATCTGTCATGTCTGTTGTGTCCTACACAGAGTCCCCCTGCCCGCTGCTGCTCCTACCAGCTTCGATTTATGGCTTGTACAAGCTTTCCTTTCCACACACAGAAACCCTGATAAACGGAAGTTCTAGCCCACAGAAGAAGTATCCAGCTCGTGGCTTTTTATTGCAACTTCCGCGTTACCCTACGCGAAATGCAACTCCCATGACATTTGCACTGCTCATCGTCGCATCCGCTAACTGTCACAAATGCTCTCAGGCACACAGGCGGGACATGATTTATGGCACTCTAACCTCCGCCTCCGTTTCTACGATTATTACACCATTTGCGGAGGTTGCACTACGCGTGGGGGGCTTGAGCTGACTGCGAATGGGTTAACAAGCAACCAATAGTACATTTTGCCATATAGCCATTTGTGGCCACATTCCGCTCTTAATGGCACAGGTAAGCCATAAATAAACATGGGATTTATTCACTGCTTACAGCTGCAGGCATTATGGGTGCTTTTATTCATTTCTATGGTAAATCTTACGCACTTGATGTGCTTTTTTTGTGTGCTGTTTATTGGCTTGTTCTTGCATGTACAGAGGACACTCTGTTTCGGGGGAATCGGAGAAGGTAAAGGGTTCCAGTACCCTGATATACAGCTCCCCATTCTTCCTTGCTGCTTATAAACCTCTCAAGAAACGCAGTTAGCTATTGACCCATTTCTCCCATCTCCGGCAATATGTCAAAAAAGAGAGAGGCTGTTCCCCGTCTCATTGATGACATTTATGACTTAATTAGCGACTCGCTTCGTTGGCCTTTTGTGAGGGGAAATTGGAACCATATTAGTTTACAGCCTCCTCGCCTCGTTCTCATTGGCTAATTGAAAGGGCAACTATAAAACTGGGAAACAGAAGAAGAACTGAAGATTGCGAATCCTTGCTGCCTGTGCAACGCTAATTAATGCCTGGGACGTGCATACATTTTGCCGAAGAGCCTGACATTTATGCCCTTTGCCAGTCTGCCATTAAAATTGATAATTGCAACACGTAGTGGGGCGACAATAAATTTCCTAAGGATGCCCCAGAAGCAGTGGAATATTGAAATGTGATTCGTGCATCCTTTACCTCGTCTCCGGCTCCAGATTGCACTGCACAAAGTCAATGAGGAAGTCCTCCTCGATCTCCAGCTCCATCATGTGTGGCAGTCTTCGGAGACGTTTTTTTTTCGTTTTTGAGGGCATCATTTTTTGGCCTCTAGAGGAGTTCTTTGTACCACTTTTTAGTCTCTCATTTGTATACGATGGTTTTCGCCACGGCGAACGCAGAACTTGGCGGAACTTTCACTGAACAAAGACGACCGGCGAATGGGGCAACCTTTGATTGGGATTCCTGGTTTTAGGTTGGTGCTGCCTGCCGCTTCTGCCACACATGTGTGTGGCGTCGAGTGGCAGCCGCCAACCGCCAGCTCCCACTTTTACTTTTACTTTCGCCCTCTCATAGTTTCGCGTTTCAGAGTCAGCGCCCGATTCCGTTTCCAGTTCTGCCATTGTCCCGGCAGGTGGCACGACGTCGTCTCCCCCATCGCATGTTTTGTTGTTCGGGAATCCAGCGTTTAAGCGTTTAATGTTAGGCGTAATGACATGACACCAATGTCAATGTTATGACAAACTATACGACGCAGTGTGTCAACAAGTTTCACCATTGATACGATACGACTACACTGATAAAAGATTTGTGGACTCTTAAAGGCAGCAGTCAATAAAGTTGAAAGGAGTAGGAGTTGGGTTGAGCCAGAGTGGAGTTTATTTTTCAAGAAACAAAGAGCATTTATGGGGTATTGTAAAAGTTTAAGAGAGCAACAATTTGACATAGAAAGCGATAGGTGATGGAGTGAGACGGAAGAATCGAGATTTGTTCCTTAATGACAGAGAGAAAAGAATGAGTATAATGAGGAGGGGGACTTCAAATGTACAGTTTTAGTGGCATTGAAGAACACAATGCAAAAAGCTTTTGATCGCTACGCAGCACTTCAGTACGTTTACTCTTCCTCTCTCTTACTCTTTCTCTCTTCTTACACGCTCTTCCTCGGCCAGTGCACTGCAGTGTGCGCTCTTTGCTGAAGGGGAGTGAGCTATAACGGCTGTTGTTAGTGAGAGAAGAGCGAAAGAGAGACAGTTGGAAAGCAATAAGCGGTACTGAAACTGACTGAGGTTCGGGTATGTGTACATATGTATGTGTGTATGTATGTATAAATAAATAGTTTAAGTGCCGCGACTCACAACCTTCAAGTTCGTTATTTTCGTTCAGTGCACTAAAATTGCCAAAAAGTTTTGAAGGCTCACCTGTCTGTAGGTGACAACTCTATTTCTATATATTTTCCCATTTATATGCCGTGGGACTGGATATCAGCTCCTCCTCGTACTAAATACATGCCTCTACTCGCTTTTGCTTTTGCTTTTGCCTTTGGTTTATGGCCAACAAACTGTCGGTGTTTATTTCACCCGTTAGATCTCGTTTTTTCTTGTCATAGTAGCTGCATGTGCGTGTGTCTGGGTTTTGCCCTATTCCAGCGTGTGTGTGTCTAGGCACGAAATCGGTGACTGAAAGTCTACAAAGGGAAGAGAATCTCAAGAAGCAGAGGGGCACAGGGCACGAGGCACAGCGACACGTGGCATAGGGCCTGAGTCTAGGCCTGTGTTTTGGTAGGGAGTCTCACATTACCGTTGAAACCAGATAACAATTTCGCTTTATGGCCGTCTTTCATGCCAACAAGACATACAATAATTTCCTCTAATCGACTCGGAGCGCGGAAATTGAGCAAACACTTTGTATCGAGCTTGACACTGACATTGCAACGTGCAACAACGAGTGGCAGTGGCAGCCACTTTCCGAAACTCGTCTCTCCCTCTTATTTCCGGTCCATGCCACTTGGCACAACTTTGAAGCCGCCTCTTTGGCACCCAAAAAACTTTAATTGCAACGTCTTCCGGCAAACGCGAAAGGTGTCCGCTGACATTTCAACAAATAACTTGGAGTACTTATTCCTTTAAGTTTTGGCTTTCTTTTATTCACTTTCTATCCTCTACTTTTTGAGAGCTTAGTGGCTTCAGCGGATACTCCAATGTCAGCTTCACTTTATCTCTAGTTTGTGTGTCTTCTGGGAGGCAACATTTCTCTTGCTTTTTTTCGACATTCCATTTGTGTGTCGAATGCTATTTGTGGCTGCACTTTTTTTGAGTTAAATTGCATAATGGTCACCTTTAATTCTTTGTTTTATTTTTTTCTATATTTTTAGCAGAGCAAAGTTCTCTGTAAAAGGTGAAACTAAGCGGCAATCCATACTTCTGTAGCCCCACAAATCTTTGCACGCATGGGTGCTTGTCTATGCTAAACATTGACGGAAACCCGCTCTGGTTGTTGCACTCGCTAAGCTTTTGTTACAACTTTTTTTGCGTTTGATACACTGAAAAAAGTGCACCTTTGTAATGTATAATGTAATGCATAAAATGTGGAAAATAGTATCTGAATTTGGGCATACATACATTCACCGAACAATTCTAATCGATGAATCTTCTTGGAGTTATTCCAAATTATTTTTAGAGCTCATATATGACGCCTTAACCCTGAATGTTTTGCTTTGTTTTACAGCTCCTAAATCCCATAAATAACACTTTCTCAACAATTTGTGATTCTTTCCATAAACTCTTTTCCCACTTACTCTATCAATCACTCTAAAATTCTTACGTGCACTTGACCAAATCCTCCAGGTCCTCCGCGGACAAAGCGTACTCCGGATCCAAGCTCGGTCCAGAGCGTTTTTTGTTTCGGCTCCGCTGCTTCCGGCGCACTCCACTCGAGGGCTTCGAGCCCGCTCGCAGTGGCAAATTGTCACTCGACTGGACACTGGTGCGGGGTATCGGGGACTCCGCAATGATGGCCATGCCCGTGCTGGTGGCGCGCTCGTTGGGGTACTTGACCGCCGTGGCAGAGGCACTGGCAGCGGCCGCCTCCTCGGCCTTGGCCTTCTCCGCGAAGCTGTCGCGTCGCCAGGAGGGCGTGAGGCTGCGTATGACATTCTGGGTGTCCGCATAGCCCTCGTAGTTGTATCGCTTGCGTAGGCTCAGCCCGGACAGATACTCGAGCGTCTGCCACACGTTCATCTTGTTCGCACTGTAGCAGGTCTCATCGTCGACTGACCAGCAAGCGTTGCGTGCTATACGCTGGGCCAGGAGCATCGTCACGGTGGCACAGCGCTTGCCTGGCGGCGGCGGAGGTGCCCACTCTCGGGACTCCGAGCGAGCACCTGTGAGTGACATATGCGGAACAGTTTGTTTAGCAAGGATCCCACGTTTCACGTCAGTTGTCTTGGATAGCACAAATTGAAATGTAATTAAGTTTCCCCTTTCAAAAGTTCGTCCTCATCCTTTATGGGACTCTTGGCAGTGGCGTGCGAAGCCTCCGACGACCGAACTTCATGTGAGGACGAGTCCCCGCCGATCCGTGCCCCGTGTGTCCGTTGCGTGGCAGCCACGCGTTCGTACTCGTACTCGTACTCGGGGTGTTTATTGTATCCATTTTGCGCCATTAAAAATAATATCATTCTGATTGAGTGACGCGCCGCTTAAGTACTTTCTTTTGCTGTCCTCGTACTGACACCATTTTCCGCTACACTTTTACTCGCTTGATTTTGTTCCTTTATTGAACACGCAAAGTGTCGGAGAATAGAGAGCAAGTGGAGCATTATCTACCCCGTTCTTTGGCTGTGAATGCATTGTGGATACGCAGCTTAGGGAAATGTTTGAGTTATGACCCAGCTAATGACACTCTACCCCTCGTTTTTTGGCGTATAAATTCTAGATTGATGGGCGTTTTTTTATGGCTGAAAAGGAGGAACACTTTATCTATTGATGTGCCAAAAGAGTTATGGCCAAGAAATGGAAATGGGAGTTGCAGATTGAAGGACAAAAGGTTGACTGATCGATTATACATTCTGTAGATTAGAGTTTGGTGGATCAACTTTCTTTGATTTAGGATTATTATACACAGCACTCGAAGAGTAAATAGGATAGATTGTATTTGTGGGGAATAACGGATGTTTGTAACGCACAGAAGGAATCGTTTCCAAACCAAGTCTGTCCGTCTGTCTGTCCGTCTGTCCGCCCTTATGTGCGCCTAGTACTCAGAGACCAGAGATAGGGCAACCAAGTTGAGTTGAGTACTTGCCACAAGTGAAGTAAGCAAGGGCAAGGGCAGGCTTTGGCTCTAGTGTCAGATTGTGAATAGAAATCAAATGAAAGGAAAATCCTTTGCCAGCAGCTTGGAGCTTCATTCAATAACAAGTTCTGCTCTCTGTCTGGATTGATTGGGGATAATGGAGAAGCTGTTGGAGCGCAATTTCTTTGAATTGAAGCATGTTGAAGATGGGGGGGACAGCACCAGCTGCGCGAAGCAGCAGGAGCAGATGCCGAACTCGAAGTTGCACGATCAGGAGGCGACAGAGGCGGTGAAGAAGCTGGATGAGGGGCAGCCTTGGAGTGACTTGGAGGAGCAGCTGCAGCAGGCGTTCCAGGAGAAGCACGAGCACTCGCAGGAGCAGCAGAAGAAAGACCAGAAGCAATTGGAGGGCGAGCTGCAGCGGCTGAAGGATCAGCTGGATGGCAAACAGAGGGAATTCGAGAAGATGACGAAGCGATACAACGCCTTGGAGTCGGCCTTTGAGGCTACTTTGCTGAAGAAGAATGCGCGGATATGTGAGCTGAAGGGTTCCCTCGATTTGGCACAGGATCGATGCGATGAGGTGGAGCAGGAGAACGAGCGAGAGCTGGAGGATATTAAGCAGCTGAAGACCAAGATCCTGACAATGGAGCACGCCAATGAAATGCTGATGACTCACTTTGAGGCCGCTCGGCTGGAGCTCAGCTCGATCAATGATCTTCTGCTGCTGAATGAGAATCAGCAGCTGCCGGACAGGCACCTCAGTCAACAGGTGATGCAACGATCTCTGGAGAGTCTCCAAGCCATGACGGAGTATTTTGAGCCGCTTCAGCAGCAGCTGCTGGAAGAGCGAAACAAAGAGCTGGGCAAACTTACCGTCCTGAAGGAAGACAAGTCGCGACTGGCGCAACGGCTGGCCAATATGCAGAAGGAGCTGGCACTGAAGGCCAGCAATTATGCGACGCTGGAGGAGCAGATTCAGCCGCTGATCGATGAACGGGACGCCCTGAGGGAGCAGCTCCAGAAGAGCGACAAGAGCCGGAAGCGAGTACAGTTGGAGCTGCAACGAGAACAGGAGAATTCCGAACGGCTGATCGAACGGCTGCACAGGGAGAACCACAGACTGGAGTTGGAGCTGCAGTCGCTGCAGCGATCGGGAACGGAGAAGGAGGAGGCGGAGGTCTCAGCCAACTGCAGCAACTGTGTGGAGAAGTTGAATGAAATTCGCAAGCTGCAGAAGATCAACAAGCGGCAGAGGAAACTCCTGAAGGAATTCAAGGGCAAAGCGGAGCAGTTGAAGGCGTACACCCAGGCCAAGTGTCCGACTCAGTCTGCCCAGCAGTGTAGCGAACAGCTGGAGCAGCAGAAATATTGCGAGCGCATGGCGGAGCAGGAGAACATTTTCCACGCACAGCTGCAGCAGGCAGAGGAGAAGTATCAGCGTCTGCAGAGTGGCTACGAGGAGGTGTGCGGGGAAATTGTGCAGCTGAAGCAGACCATTGTGAGGGACCGCGAAAAGATAGCAAAAGTTGTGTGTGCGAAGAACTCCGAACTGAACGCATTGATGAGCAAGTGCCGCAGCAGAGAGCAATGCATTGACGAACTAAAGCGCGGCTTCGACGAAGCGTACACGAACATCGGCTCCGAGCGGCAGTCGATGAAGAGAGTGATGGCCCAGTGGGAGGCGAGTATGGTGGATATCAAGCAGGTGGAGAAGCACTGGCAGCAACAGATGAGCGCGATGCAGCGCAGGCATGATCAGGCCATGGATACCATGAATCAGCGTTACCAGAACGCCATACAGAAAGCAAACAACTGCAAGCTCTATGCGGAGGACAAGGCCACAGAGTACCAGGCATCGCTGGCCGAGATGAAGGCTACCATGGATTCCTTGAATGAGCGTTACCAGACCGCCATGCAGACAGCAAACAACTACAAGCTCTTTTCGGACGACAAGGCCACAGAGTACCAGGCATCGCTGGGCAAGATGAAGGCTACCATGAAGCATCGTCAGCCAAGAGAGCAGCGACAGTAGATAGCAATAGGAGTAGCAGTAGTCGAACAGAGAGTTCTGCTTTTGTTTTGGTTCTCTTCTATTTCAATTAAATTTAAAAGTGTAAAAATGTAGCTGATCAGAAAATGGTTTTTATTTCATTGCCGGACTGCCCTTTCAGCATTCGCATTTATCAAATTACCCCACGGTGCGGTGAAACGCTCTCTCAACTCTGCTCTCCCACTTTCACTCTCTTTGCGCACGCTTGACGTGCTAGGGATTGTTTTGACTTGAATTGAGATAATTTGTAAGCGTATAAAACTACTAAAGTATGATGGATATATGATTAACATATTTTTGGTATCATTATTTGATTATTTGATCAAATGAAGAGGAATATTTCGATACATTTTGGGAGCATAAAATGAGTAAGAAAAGTCCATGCCAAGTGGAATATTTCTGTTAGTTAAGCTGCTTTACATGTAGAGTATTTATTTTGTGCAGAATGTGTTCCAATTTCAAGTTTTAAGATAGTTTTTGGCAGATAACCAAAACGAGAAACCATTTTAAAGTTGAAACCATTAAGAGAAAAAGCGAAAAAGCTAAAAGTCAAGCAGGAAACGTTCCAAAAAAAACATTCAGAGTTGTTTCCAACAATCTGCACCCACTGTAAGTAATAGTTTCCTGTGCCATTTACACCTGGCTTAACCTTGAAGCAGAAGGAACATTCCTTAGACATTGACACCTCCAGAGAACAGAGCCAAGACAAGCCGCAAAAAGCGAGTGCGACCCAGACGTCAGCCAGTGAACGAAACCAAAGACAATTTCCCTTTTCCATCACTTGTGCACCCCAATTACTTGGCAAAGTTTTGACTGCACTTGCACCCCGCCCTGCCTGCTCTTTGGAGTTTCCTTAAAACTGAAGGAGGAGCTGAGGCTTCGTTAGCATCGCGTGACTAAACTTAGTACGGAAATTAGTGCCCTCCACTCAAGGCAGAGCAAGAGCCGGCAGCGGAATGTCTGCTGCCAGCGGAACTTCCAGGAAAGTTTTTCAGTTTTTGGCAGCAAATGAGACTGCAACGAGAGCTCTAAAGAGGCAGATAACCATATCAGAGAATCTGTTAATGTGATGCAATCGAGTGTAAGTATTTCCTTAAGAGTGCAATCCACAATAATTGCCATGGAAATATGTATTTCTGGGTGTGGTGGCAATACTGCTGGCTGCAACGCCTGACATTTTGATGGATGCAATAAAATATTATGAGCATGCCGCATGGAGTGAGCCGCTGTGGCAAAAAGAATCTTAATTGAATGGCAGGCCGTGGCGCCAAACCGTGTCAGAACGTAACGACCAACCAATCGACCAATAAACTGCACGAAAACATAAAACCAACAACAACAACAAACACAAACACAAAAGCTGGCACCAAGGTGAATTTAGCAGAAGGTGAGAGAGCGCTGTCTTGAGAGCCGACGCACTGCCCACGCTCTCTCGGCGCTCAGCAAACAAGCGCTAGAAAGGGATGGAGATCCCCAAAAGAGATTACGTTGTGGTGAAGACGTTCGTCACCTTCTAGAAATTCACCATGGGCTAGGCATCGAGGCACACATACACGTGTCTTAAATTTGCAAACTATTTTTACTCACGCAACAATGACATCGGGATCCTCCCACCATTTCTTATGCGAGGGCTGCAACAGCAGGCTAACCTGTCGCCAGTGATTCTTGTGCACAACCTAAGCGGAATGTTTATACAGTCAAATATTTGTAATTTATATTTTATTAGCCAAACTCACTTTGTACTTCTTGGGATCGTAGGCATCGTGATCTTTATCGGAGAACACCAAACGCGCCATTTTTGCCGCCTTTTGCTGTGTTGCTGAATTATGATATTTTGGTTTTGTTGTGTTGCAGGACTAATGATTTTGTTGTTTGTCAACTAACACGGACTGACAGTTGACTGAAGGGTGTGTGTGAATAGTGGATTTATTTTGGAGTTTTTACAGATTTCTTGAGACGGCCTTAAAGCGAGAGAATTCCTAGATAAGAAATATTAATTTTTGTAACCATTTTTGTGCACCATAAATATTTTCCAGTGTCCCATTTTAGCACCACCCTAGAGCACAGCATAGCCCCCGCTTTAGCTTTAGCTGCATTGGCATTATGCAAATCCATCAAATCCACACAGACATATAGAGTAGATGCACACATACACACATATAAACATATATATACAGCCGATAGCTGTAGACCAAAAGCAGCGCGGTCCAACGTCTGGTGGCTGCTGCCTGTCGGCTGGCGGCATTAATTTCAGGGCAGAACTTATTGAACTGAATATAATTATATTCAGCTGATGAAATTTGAATGGACAGCAAGTGTACTGAGTGTGTGTGGCTGTAATTCGCCATTGGACATGTGTGGTGTGAGGTTTGTTTTGGCCAAATCAAATGTGTCTTGTCTCGATATCATGTCAACCCCGACCGTGGCTAATTGTCACACAGTACTGAAGCTCAAAGAGATCTCTGGTGCCCTGACCATGGCGTGGTACAATCGAGTTTTTGTTTCGAGTTTCCGCATTAATGGAGCGAGTGCCGAGCAACCTGGCCTTTTATGCTAAAATGTGATTATAAATCTCGCTGGTTCTGGTTGGAGCTATAAAAACCCTGCGACCACTGGCAGATGTCAGTTAGTTACGTTCCAATCGTCGCTTAGAAATCACTCAACAAAAGCCAACATGAAGGTACAGGAGCTAGGCCACAGTTCCCCCGGGATTAAGTCTGCAATTAATTCTCTTTCTCTCTCCCTTTACAGTTCGCCATTGTCGTAGTCTTGTTTGCTCTGGCCTATGGTGCCCACAGCTCTGTGGTGCCGCTGCTGACCACCATCCAGGGTGGCCAAGTGCTGGTGGGTGCTCCCGCAGTTGCCGGCTCCGTGGCTGTTCATGCCTCCGCGGTGCCCGCTGCCCTGCCGCTGGCTCTCTCCCCCGCTGGACCCGTGCTCATTCAGTCCTCGCCGGTGCATGCCACCATTGTGGCTGCTCCTGCACCAGCTGTCGTGGCAGTGGCTGCTCCAGCAGCCAGCTATGTGGCCAAGACACGTGGCGCTGTGCATGTGGCACCCCTGCCCGGACACTCGCAGTCGGCGGCTTCGGTGAACCTGGAGCCAGCACCAGGCACCTGGTAAACGGCAGCCCTGAAAGCAGCTAACCCATGGATATTCGACCCTGCCAGCCCTATCTCTGCCTTTAAGTCAGCTTTTTCCTCTACTTGCCATCTGCCTGGGCGGATCCTCTCTTTGAGATCCTTCCGGGATCCTCCAACACACAATTTTCTGACAGCAAATTCTAAGTCAAATCTATGAGTCACTCTTTCCTATCGTTTTTTTTTGCTTTATTTTCATTTGGAAAATTGTTTTCTTTTAAATACAAACCACAACAAAATGTTATCAAAACCAAAAAGATTTAAAGGTTTAGTTTTTGGGCAATTTTCTTGCAGTTCTCCCAGCTCCCACGCCTTCAAACCTTCTTTTGTTGTCTTTAAACAGCTAAATAGCTCGATCGATCGATCGATTAACGATTAACCGATGCAATTAATCAATCGATCAGCAAGCTGCTGTGAACCAGACCCAAAGCAGGGGCGTTGACGCAAAAGCCTCACAGTCAGTCAGGCAGTCAGGCAGCTGTATCACTTTGGTTGCCAACTGGTTGGAGGCCTCAGACACCAACTGAAATCGAGAGTACCAGAGTGCAAGCCAATAAACTGGAGCAGGGGGCGGTTTGCCTTGATCGCCGCACACTCGCACTTGCAATTATTAATAGAAAAAAAAGCAAGAACTGGATATGCACGGAGCAGCGCTACACCCGGCTAAGTAATGTTAAGTGTCTATGCAAGTTTCTTGTTGTTTGCTGGAGTCCGCCTTAACGCCCACTTTGGGGCAGTCGTGGCTGTACTTTTGTTCCCGTTTCCGCAGCCTCAAGTCTTTGGTTGCGAGCTGGATGTTGGATGATAAGCCCCAAAAAGTGCTCTGAGCTTTCAATAAAAGTGTCAATTGTCGAACGGGGCTCTAACGAAGTTAGGGATACCCTTGTGGATGTAAATACCCCGCAAATCTCCCCCAGCCAAGAGGGGTAACAGCGCTCTGACAGACAAAAGCAAACAGCAGCATTTTTGTTGCCGCAGCCAAGCCCCATACCAAATGCCCATAAATCTGGCCATTCACTTTTATATATATATTTTTTGTTGCACACTCGATGCCCGTGCCCCACCCTGCTGCTGCTGCTGGCTGCTGCTGCTGGCTGCTGGCCTGCGTGCGTGTAAATGCTAGACGCATGACGCAGCCACTGCACAGCCGCTTCCTCCGCTGCTGGCAAGTTCAAGTTTACGCACTCGATCGTTGTCTGTGGTGTGGCTTCCTGCTCGACAGGTTCAACGCACTTGAACGCATTTTTCTGTGGCACGCACCAAACGAGTTCACAAATTCACGCAATTTTGTTGCGGCTATCAGCTCATAATTCAGGCTGGGCGTTGAGTCGTTGAATAAGGTCAGTGGAGCAATAAAGGATTGAATCATGTGCGAGTGATTCATGCAGCAGAAAGAACAGAAACCCAAGTGGGTGGCTGGACACCTACAAACAAACAAAAAGCGAAAAGCCAGACTGCAACTATTTCGTAATAGTGTCTGGTCTGTGTGCAGCTTTCTTATCCGCACCCACAACTGGTTGGCTGCCTGGTTTGTTGGCCTAAATATAGTAACAACCTGTAACCAAATGTGCGCCAAAAAAGACACACAGACAGCCACTCGTATCTCTGTGAGCTCTGAGATATTCAAACCGAGACTTGTGCCACTTGCTAACGTCATAAACACACTACTAAACCCGTACTAAAACCGTACTAGAACTTGTGCTACGTGTACGAGTTATGGTCCCACTCCCACTCTTGTTCCTCCTCTGTTAGTTGTGACAGTTGGGACTGCGATTTAGTGACTAGTGACAGCCGTGACCGCGTAATTGGTTAGTTATTGACTTCGCTTAATGACCATTTACATGCCGTCTTAGCATACTAATTGCAACTGGATTAATTGCCCACAAATCTTGATCGCAAATCGAAAGGTTTCCATCGATTACGCCTGCGTTTGCCAATTGCATCATCAGCCCCCAAAAAAAAACAAAATATAGAAACAATTGCACTGCGGAGGCCACTTCCAGCTACAGCTCGAACACTCCAAAAAATGCCTACGTTAATTAAATGAACTTAAATCGTTCAACAATTACAAATAATACAGAATGTGTGGCTAGAGCCATGGTCGACGGAGGAAGTGCCCCTTAGCTGCAGGATAAAGCGATTTTGCAAACACTTTAGTGGAGCAGTGTTGTCAAGCGTAGCTTTGAGAGTACTTTCCAGTGTTGTAAAGCATCGTAATAGTAATTTTAAATTAATACTTTCCATTTTTCCTCCTAAACTTCATTGATTCAACACTTTTTAGCCATTTTCTCAGCTTTCTATAACCAGTGTTGTGAAGAGTAATCTTCGACTGACTTGTCGCTGCCTCCAGTCAGTGCTGTAAAGCCTACGCTTAGCTGGGCACTGTACTTTAGGCTGAATAACAATATCAAACTAGTGTTTAAAAGCATTTGCCAAGTTTCAGTGTTGTATAGCGCACGTATGGTAGGGTTCTCAGCAGCACGTGCAGCCACAGAGGAGTTCCTTATCACAACTATTCCTTTATTCAGTGTCTCTAAAGCTCAGCCTCAGCCTCAAATATAATTTCTTTCCTCAGTTTCCCAGCACCTGTTGTTCAGTGCTGCACAACGAAGGGCTGTCGCATGTACCCTTGAGCCTGTAGAGTATGGCAAAGCCAAATTAAATAATGGGTAACACGCCAAAGGTGTTGGCGGAGTGGGTGGAAATGCTGGGTTGCTGCAACCAAATTCGCTCGATGCTGGCCACCGCGTGCCACCAGACAGCGCCACAGTGTCGGTGTCGGTCTCCCGGTCAGCGCTTGTTTGCAATTGTGGCAACAATTGGCAGCAGCAGCCCAAAGGCCCGCGGGCCAAATTGAATTCAAGCGTGGCTAACATTGATTTCCCAGCCCCACCGAACCAAACCATTCCACCATTCCACCATTCCAGCACCACTGCCATTCACCCATAATTAGTTTTATTCTGTTTATGCGATTTTAATGCGGAATTCGCATTAATCTCGCTGAGGCAAAAGTGGGCGGCAACCGTCGGGGCTGGGCTGGCAGTGTGTGTGATAAGGACATTGTGGCGCGGACTGTACCGGACTCTGGCATGATGCAATCGCCCAGTGAGATTGCAACAAAAGGCGGCAGAATGTGCTTAGCTTTTGTTATTAAAATGCCATTTAAATTTGGGCCACACATATTTTTGTTTGGGCTAAAGAAAAACGTGTGTTGGCGGTGCCTGTCCGTTGCCCCGTCCATTGTTTTGTGGCTTGTGCAACTTGTGTGTCAATCGGATTTATGCCACTTGACCGTAGCGAGTGTGCATGTCGCGTTGCTTAACGCTTTGCCGCTTGGACGCCTGCGCACACGACACACGACACACGGGGGCAAGATCAATGCCAGCCATTCAGCCCAATGATTCTATGGAATTTCGGGGCGTGGCTGCCGCTTTAATCATTGCACCTGGATGCATGTAAATGTATGTCTGTTTGTGTTTGAGGAAACATTTTTGCTTGCTTTTGTTTTAGATTTTGTAGCCCACAAAGTGACGGCGTCCAATCACCTCGCCCATGTAGAACCACGAGACGATCTCGACGGTAACCAAAACATTCAGCCAGGCCTCACGCACTGTCACCTGGCCCAGACGTCCGCCCGAGGGCTTGACATTAGTCTTTAGATTTTTTGTGGATTCTTTCAGGCACTTTTGCAGCTTCAGAAAGTCTCCAGGCAGCGGGGGCGACAGCTCCACTTTGGCATATTTCCAGAATTCCTTCAATGGCGGACGTGCCAGCGCAGTAAGAGCTGTGGGAAATGTTTGTCAATCATTTCTAGGAGTTTATTTGATGGCCAAAAACTTACTCTTAGCCAGCGCCGTGGCCTTGGCCATGTATTGACTCATCTTGTAGCGAAGTTGCAGCAAAATTCGATTTAGTTTTTTGTGTTTAGCTGACACAGAGAGCGTTGCCAGATTGTAGCCAACTAAATGCCAGGCTGCTTCGATGTGAAAACTAAACGTTCGGCGTTGGGCACCAGCAAATTTGCTGGGGTACAACATTTGCATAATTGCCCAGCTTTCGCATACAATCTGCGGGCAATTATGCGATTTTGAAGCGATAACTGACCGATCATTACAGCACCCAACAAGATGGTTATTAGTAGAGCGAGCGCGCAGATCCACGCCCACTTGGGGCAGTGCAAAAACAATGGACACAAGACAAAGAATATGAAGAAAAATATGTAAAAAGAAGGCTGAAAATTGGCTCAAACCAGCGATGGATCTGGGGCACTGCTGGGGCATTATTTCATCATTTTGCATTTGATTGGGTGTAGTTCTCATAATATTAATGCAGCAACTAAACCAGTGAAGGGCTTGCAGCGGGTCTGCACACATTCAATTGGTCCAAGTACGAATATCACTAATTGAGAATGACATTCCACAGAGCAGAGACTGAGCGGGAGAACTATGAATAATCATTAATAAGAATGTGATTAATGGCTCATAAATTTTGTGTGTCTAAATGGTTCCAGTTCCACTCTCACGCGAGGCATACTCCGACATTTGGTTGGCCACTTCTGACACTTTAACCCTCGACTTGGAAACGTGGCCAAAAAGTTTTGATTTGATTTGCATTCCAATGACAATTTCAAGTTGAAATTGCAAACCCAAACATGGAAATGTAGTCCAACAATTCGTTGTACTATTTTGCATTTTTATTGTTTGCCAATGCTGACAGCAGCGTTTGATTATATTTATTCTTGGGCGTTGGCCCCCACAGGCTTACAGTCATAGCCGCAGCAAATGGAATGGGGAGGGGAGTGTAGCCGCGCCAAAAAGCGCCAAAACACGGACATGACTGTAAAATCTAATTGTTTATTTAGAACACTGCGCCAAAATGCAATGCGTGGGGAGTATTGGGTTGGAGATTATGAGCTTTGGATGGCGGCCATTATTGGGTATTGGCTTCGTTTCCCTGAAGGCAAAAAGATTCATGGATATTGGAATGTTTTTGCGATTTAATCAAGCTTTTGTTACGGGAATTGTTCTGTTTGATCTCTCTTGCTCTTTCCCCTTGAATCGGTCTGCAGATTTATCTGCCCTGAAGGTGCTTTAAGTGCGATCGATTGAAGAAGTCACTGCGCAATATTGGATTGCCCATCATTAAAGATATTTCACGGTTGACTGCCGCTTTGATGGTTATTTTACTATATTATTTAACGATTAATTAAGTCATTGTAAAAGGCAGAGCCAAAGGCAACGCCACAGAAGTTCTTAGCAGCGCCTTGGGCAATCGTAATGGTAATGGCAACAATATTCAATTGTTTTTGCAGTGTAGGCACGCGACTTTACCGAAAATTGCATGCCCCAAAGTTACGGCAGCACTCGGCAGTGGCGTTGCAGGCAGACACCAAACGGAACAGACATACGAGAAATATCTATATAATTGCAACAAAGAATTCTGAGCCGATACGCGATACGATTTTTGGTGCAGCAAATTGAATGGCTCTGGGCCGCGCCGTGCCACATGGAACTTATGACTTTTTAAATGTGTTTGTGGCTTTATCAATATATAATTTTGGGCTGTTTGTTGGTGCAATTTTCATGTTGCTGATTTGAGGCAACCGATTGGCTGTACCACCACTGTGTGTGTGTGTGTGTGTGCTCGTATTACCCTCGGCTCTAAATTCTTGTTTATAGTAATTTGCGCAACAATTGACAGCAGCCCCACACAGCACCACGCCCCTTCGGCTTGCCGGAGAGAGGAGCAGCAAGCGCTCGGGTTATCAGAGTATGCTGGTGGGTAGGTGGGGGGCTAGCCGCCACCCAAGGCAGATCTCTGTCGGACGATTGACGCAGCTGGGCAGTGAAAGGTAGCAAGCCGGCGCACCACCAGTGTACTCAAAACTGTACTCAAATTCTCGTCGTCGGCACGAGCCTCACCAACTTGGGCGTCGCCGTCAGCGTCGGCGTCAGCGTCGGCGTCTTCGTCTCTTTAGCGTTTTTTTGTGTGTTTTGCTTTGTTTTTCTCTGTGTGTTTACGCTGTGTGCTTTTGCTGTGTGTGTGTGTGTGTCTACGTTTATTTGACTGCGACTGTAAATGCGCGGCTGCTCTACTGCACTGCTGCTGCCGCTGCACAGGTTTTCCATTTGGAAAAGCTGGGGCAGGTCTTTTTGGTATATAAGTTGCCACAATTTGGTAGTCGAAATCAGAATCAACTCGTTCGCTGAGTATTCAACACAAAGTTTACCTTTTCTTCCTTCAACCAACCAACCAACACCCACCCCCCAAAAAGCAACATGAAGGTAAGAAAGAAACACCGACACAGCATACAGGATTCTCTTCTACAACTCTTCTACTTCTGAAACTCTTCTACCTGCAGTTCGCCGCCGCCGTAGTCATGCTTGTGTGCGCCCTGATCGGTGCTGAGGCCTCGTGGAATGCACTCCAGATCGCTCCTGGCGTCTCCTATGTCAACTCTGTGGCCCATGGAGCTGGCGCCTGGGGTGGTCCCTGGAACGGTGCCTGGAATGGTGGCTGGAACGGTGCCTGGAACGGTGGCTGGAACGGTGCCTGGGGTGCACCCGCTGCCGTGGCTGTCCATGCTGGCGCTGGCGCTCCTTGGAGCTTGACCGGTCCCGGCGGCTGGCATGGCGCTTCGGTTCCCGGCATTGCCCTCGCTCAGGGACCCGGTCTGGCTGCCGGACATGGACATGAGGGTGTCTATGTGGCCAAGACTCGTGGTGCCATTCACACCGCTCCCCTGGCCGGACACATCAACTCGGCCACGTCCGTGAATGTGGCCCCCGCACCGGGAACACTGTAAGTCAATCCACCGATCGACCCATGATGTCTCCCAGCCAACCAACCGATGCCAAACGGACGTGGCGGATGCCAGCAGGATGCCAACTTCGTTCTTCTGCCCATTTGCCTTCCACGACTCTCACACCGGATACTTCCCCCCGCCCACAACTGTCTCTCTATACACAAACAAACTAAATGTTAAGCACACACCGCTCTTAGTTCCCGTGACCCCCCACTTGCCCCCCACCACGATATACGAACACGATCCTGATCTTGAGGCGATCGATGATCGATCCCTCAGCAGCAATCTTTAAGTCCAACAACAATTACAACAACTACAAAGAAACCAACAAAACTGACAGCGCGTTAATTGTATTATTTGAGAACTTTCTACAACCACATAACTGTACCAACTTTCACATCTTCCTCTCCTCTGTACTTCTTCTTCCTTTACTCTTTGCTATATCTATCACTCTGTCTCTCCTTCCACCTACATCTGACAGAAATGCTCTGACAAACTGTAAATATACACTCCCCTCCTTGTACTCTAGTAATCTGCAACAATGTAAAGATTGACGAAAGCGTTATAAATAAACTCCAACAGCGTTTTTTATACGAAAACAATAAGGATTACTGTACTAAAATATGATATAGGGGCTGTTAAGTATATCAATTATGAATCACAAAACATAATTATTGATTTTAAAGATTTTACGGGAATTTTCAGCAAAGAAATTTGTTATCAGATGGGTCAGAATGCGTCCTTGAGAATCTTTGAGGGTTTTAATCAGAAAACATAATTATTGTTCGGTAAGATAGGGATAGGAATAAGAAAAGGGTGTTTAAGGGTTTGAATTTATAAAGGATAAAGGATTAAAGATCAAAAAGATATACTTGATATTTATGGTTGGGATTTAGGGATATATTTTATAAAGAAACTAAGAATTTTTCCATGGTTTGTAGAGTTTTCTACATTTGTATTTTCTGGAATGTTTTCTCTGGAAAGTATTCGACGAACCCATCGCTCTATGTGCCCCATGCTCCCATGTTTTTTACCCCCACGACCTTGACATAGCTCTCTGTACTACCACCTGTATCAATCCAATCATAACCCGCTGATTATAGCCAAACACTAATATGATTTAATTATTACTTAAGCTTGGGGTGTGGTCTGCTGACTGTTCCTTTTGTTTCAGTTTCAGTTACAGTTTTTGCACCTGCTGAAACCTTGAATTGATTGTCAGCTGATAACTGCCCCAAGAATGTCTAGTTCAAATGTGTCTTTGTCTTTTAAGTGGTTTACGGAGCACCACCACTAAGTGTGTATTATTATTATCCCAATTTGTTGGCAAGCACTCTGAACGGTAGTCAAGTTGGAGGCCAATGTCATTAGATCGAGAGAGTTAATTGTCGCCAACTGATGGATAGATTCAACTGCTGTATTGGGAGCACACAGGGCAGTGTGATCGTATGCTTAATTATGCAAACGCTTGATACTAATTACACAGCCAACAGAGCCAGACTTAGTTGCAGTCCAGCAGCTGTTCTTCGAGTGCAACTACCAATAATGGCCTTATGTGGCAAATTATAGCGATTGCTAATTACAGATTATCATCGAAAAAGCAGTTGAAACCTGAACTCTTACTCGGTGCCCAGATCCCACCACATATGGCCATGGAAACAGTACACCTCCACTGCCAAATCGAAGGCGGAATATATTTTTTTTCGGCATAGTTGAATTGTCTTTGATAGTGCAGCGGGACTTAATTGCTTGGCCTAATGGAGCCCAGTCTCCGGCTATGTGGGAAGTCTGGAAGTGCAACTGGCGAGACACCCACACTGCTCCTGACAGTCCATTAAACACCAAGTGAATGTTGTGCAATGTTTAGCCTTCCATTAGCTAAACGAAGGGACTGCCAACCAACTTTCCCATGAGTTTTCCTGTCATTTCTGCTAATTCGACAGCTGTCGACCCTTAACTTAACCATAAATCAGTTATTAGTTCGCCATATTCAGGATATGGCTGCAGACCATAATTGGTTGTGCGCGATTATTCAATGCTGAAATGCTAATCAAACACAAACAACAATTAAGTAATTAATTGCTGCTGCTGTGGTGTGATGGAGTGAAAATCAGCTTACCGGAACTGCAGCTTAAAAGTGGGTTGGGCTCGCCACACTCTCACACATTGCACTCGAAGAGAGAGAGAGAGAGAGAAACACTCACTGGGAATGCACTTGTGAGGCGTTTGCACGTTTGTCAGTGCTGTGCAGATCGCTATGGTTCCAAGGGCAACTGGTTCCGAGGAGGGGAACTTGAGAGGGGAATTTTTCATGGAAAGAACTTTTCGGTGCAGAGAACTTTTTGATGGAGGGAACTTAGCTTAAGGGAAGATCTCGGTTTTCCGTTAGTTTGAAGATAATCCTTGGGAGCTTATATTTGATCAAATTCCAAGAGGAGTCTATGATGATGTTTTGGTCTTCAAAGAAATGAACTGAACAACAGATCAGAGAGATTTTTGTATGTGTATTTTTGGATGTGAAAAGCCCTTGGCCCGCCCAAGGATTGCCTATAGTTGGGAGAGTTCTAGCCATGAAAAGAGTGACGTAAAATCGGTTTTCCCACCCCATGCCTTTATGCAATCTAAACAGGAAAGAAACCATTTCTCATTCTACTCCAGCATAAGACTCTGACTGCCACTTAGAACTAGTTCTCTGCCAGAATCAGCTCTAAGTCATGCCTCAAGCAGCCACGTCGTGCGGGTGTTCCGGGCGAGCAAACAATGTCTGTCTGCGCACTCAAGGCGGTGATCTGTGAGATCGATCGATAGGTGTAAGTCATGTCATTAGCTCTTAGCAGCATATGCAAGCGTAGCAACTGTCCCCCCAACTGTCTTGACAGCATGTGTGAACTCTCACTTTCATGAACCTTTTGTAGTTGTCGCCAGCAGACAGCCAGCCAGCCAGCCAGCCAGCCAGCCAGCCAGCCAGCCAGCCAGCATGTGGGGGACTCGGACTGTGTGCAGTGGGTATAAAACTGGCCAGCAGAACAGTCCAGAGATCAGTTCAGAACAAGAGTTCATTCAGAGCGCAAACAAAACCAAACACCAAAACCAGCAACATGAAAGTGAGTTGGAATCGGGATTGGAATCCCTGTGAATCCTTCTCTAATTTTGGTGTCCTTTCAGTTCGCCGTCGCCGCTGTCTTCACTTTGGCCCTTGCCCTGGGCGTTCAGTCGTCGGTGATTCCGCTGGTCTCCCAGCTGGCCGGACATGGACTCTCCTACACCGCTGTCTCTGGACCTGCAGTGCTTGCCTCTCCCTGGGCTCATGCTGCTGCTCCCTGGGCCGCTGGTCCCTGGGGTCATCCCGCTGCCGCTTGGCCCGCAGCCGTGTCCGTTGGCTCCTGGCCACCAGCAGCTGTCCATGCCCCCGCTGTAGTGGCCGCTGCGCATGCGCCCGCCGTTGTCGTTGGCCCTGTGGCCCATGAGGGTGTGTACACTGCCCAGACCCGTGGTGCCGTCCACACCGCTCCCCTGGCAGGACACATCCAGTCGGTGGCCTCCATCAATGCTGCCCCCGCACCCGGAACTCTGTAAGTGAGAGAATCTCTTGTTAGATGCCCAAATCTACCGATCGGACCGCCCCCGCCATGCCATGGAACTGCCTTTGATGGGTTCTCCCCCAAAAGGGGGAATCCTCAAACTGAACCACAATTTAATGTTGTACATAAATGTATATAGATCTATATATAGACAGGGTACACCACTCGCACCTAGCACTGGAACTTCCAACCAACCCCCAACAACCATAACTAGCCATCAAAATTCCCTTTCAAACCAAGCACCGTCTTGGCTCTCTCTCTCTCTAGCGCTCTCTTTATTTATTTCGAATACATTTGCCAAGCATTCCTGTGAAATTTAAGCTGAAGAACTTTCCTTGGGGAAATGTTTGAAATTTATGCAAAAGTAAAGAAAATATAATTAAAATAAAATTGATTTATTTGGGGATGAGATTAGAGGGATTGCTGAAAGAAATACTCATAGAGATTGGATAATGAACCGAAGATGATTGAAGATTAAACAACACTGATTCAAAAATCGATCAAAATTACCCAAAACTAACTAAAAATCTTCACGTTTAAATATCTAACCAAATAAATTCCTTAAAACTATCTCGACACTCACAATCCAATCCAAAGTCATAAATCGCTGCCTCACCGATTGATATTGTCACGTAACAGACCATAAAAAGCGACAAATATTGGACTTTAGATTTGTCCGAACCTCGTAATAGCTCAATTAACCACATAATAGATGCCACTTAAACGAGTTTAAATTATGCAGCTAATCCTATGCATCGACTGGAAAATACCGAGTGTAAATCCGATGGAGAAGCCGAGTCAATTAGTAAACACAGTTCGTTCGGCTGATGACAACAAAGATTTTAACAGTGCGACGCCTTCGAGTGTGGTTGATTGATTCATTGACTCAAATGGAACATTGAACTACTCAGAGTATCCCCCGTGTTACACTTACACTTCTCTATGCATACCCCTAGATGCCAGTTTTCCGAACAGAGCAACGCATTTGAATGGAAAGGCTGAAATGTCAAGTTCATGCGCAGGCGCAACGTTCAACGTTCAACATTATTGCGCGTTCAATAGCAAAATGCATCCACACAAATCAGATCGAGGCAGACGTACCCCTGCCCCGGGGCCACTCCTTTCCACAGAAGCCAACTGTTGCTGTGTAAACCGAATGCGTAATTGCCGGACCCCTCGTTTTCTACTGCCAGTCTGCGTTTCACGCGCTTGTCTTTGTCGTACACTTTGAGGTAGGGTATTATTAATTTCACAACGAATTAGTGACACAGAGAAAAAGCAGCAAAGAACTTTTGTTCTAATAATAAATTCTATATATTATAATTATAAATGCATCATTCCGTATCACTTTAGTTTTTCTCTACCTGAAAGAGTATTCCCACATTCGACTTTCGTTCTCCGCATTTCTGTCTTGTTTTTCATGTTTTGCTTTACTGCCGCATTTGGCTCTTGCATGAAATGCGTCAGTGTATCAATAGCTCAATAGACTCCCCTCCACCTCTCCTTCAACCACACGCCCCTTTTGGTGCACAGCATTTGGCGATTGAGCGAACTTACTTGACTGCTGTGATTTATTGCATGCCCGCGGGCCAAGAGTCAATCGTCGTCAATCGTGTCGACAGTCTCCCCTTACTGGGCGCACACGGCTCGTACTCGTACTCGTAAATGGTAAGAAATTTCCTACTGGGCTTCCTTTTTGGCCAGGCCCGGTAATTGTTACAGCAAAGAGAAAAGCACACAAATGTGCGGGGGGCGGTCACAGCGAATTGGCGGTGCTCTTACTACCACAACACGTGACACTTTATGCTTGACCCGTTACTTAGTTGCCCTTTAAGAATGTTTTGGGTTATGGGCGAAGATGAGATGCTCTCTGCTTTTCTTTACCTAAATTCATCTTTGGCTTCGACTTCAGAGCATTTAAACGCAATGAAGACTCATTTCTGCTCTCCCTGCCTTTTATTGGACACTCTTTGCCACCTCTGCTGCTTACACACATTAGCTGTAAAGCATTTATTTTCACGTCACGACGAATTGTGTTTGCTCTTACACTTCCACTCTGCATGCGTGCATACGTACAACTCACCCCTTCTATTTGTAGAGCATTCTGTGGTCACAATATATTCTGCATACATTGCCATACTCTCACTCACATTTGTAAAAACGCTCGCTCTCTCTCTCACTCACTTTTTGCATTTCTCCCAACAACAAGCAAATTGGCAAAAGAGTAAAAATAGCAAAAGCAGCGCACAGCAGCAGCGATAAGAGACAACAGCAGCAGCATTCGGCGACTATTTGGCTGCGTCCGAGGCAGAGCTGCCTCAGTCGTTCGGTTGGAAGAGCGGCGCGTCAACGTGCTTTCGGCTTTGGAATCGAAGAATCGGGCAGAACGAACAGACAACAAAGTGCATGGGAGATTCGTGCGTGATTTGCAGAAAACTGTCGCCGGGTGCAATTGTGAAATGCATAGAGAGGGGAAAGAGTGAAGAGTAAATGCAAATGTGAGTGCCAGGTGCGTGATTTGATTGGAAGCGGATGATAAGCCCGTTAAGGCGGCGCCTAAACCGCTATCTTTGTTTGAATTTTCATGTGCAAAGAAGCTGACGATGGGGGTGGGTAGAGAAGGAGCAGCAGACTTGGCTGCCACTTGAGACGCCAACTTTTTGCGTCTTTTTCTTGGCTATATGTATACTCGTATATGTGTATACTTATAACGATGAGCGATTGTTCGGTTATGGTTAGACTTTCATGAACTTTTATTTTTCTGCAAGTTTATTGCGCTTTATAAACATTTCGTTTCGTCTAATTGGACACGTTTGCCGCAGTCCAGCACACGCCCAGTGGCAGCAACCACCCACGAAAATAAACAAACAATTTCCAGTCCAATGGGAATTACACAATGCGGGAGAGACGCACAACAAAAAACAGCTGACTTGCACCCACCGTCCCCTTCCCAAGCGGCCCTCATTGTTTCATTCCCCTTGTTCTACACTTGTTGAAGCGTTTTGGCAAAAGAGAGCGGCAAGGCTGTCTGCCGCTCATTGAGTGACTCTCTCTCGGGCTTTCGTTTTGAACGAGCAATGTCAAGCAAAGTGTATTAAGTGAAAGGTACAGCAGTCACGCTCTCAAAAGTTTCCCATGTACAATGCTCGAGGCGACTGCATGCGAATTTGCGAGCGTGGGCCTTACCTTACTTAACACCTTTGCAAAGACCACTAGCATTGAGAGAGAGCGACCAAATGCAGCATCAGCTGGGCTGTGTCCGTCCATTGCCCTCGTTTGCGCCATCCCATTCCGACATACATATATTTAATTTCATTCCGCTTCCATTGAGATTCGATTTGATTTAAATAAAACAACGAGCTCCCTGTCTTTGTTTGCGGATTAATTCCTATTTGTTTTGTTTCCCATTTCGATTGGAATCGTTCTTTGTTTGCTCTTATCGATGCTCACGAGTACGGGGTATTTTTATTGCTTATATGAGGAGCTATTTGCGCAACTGAGCACCCGAGTAACGGCAGAGCAATGTCATGGGCACAGTGGGTTATTCTTAACTCTTTCTGTCTGCCATCCATCAACTTAAGTCATTCCAGTGTTTCCCGCATTTGTCCCACTGTACTCGCACACGCATGCACAAAAAAAAACCGTATTTATTATTTAATTAAATTCGTGATTTGTTGCGCTGTGTGTTGCTATTGCCGCTTTTATTATTTTGTTTCATTTAGTGGCAGAGAGTGAGAGCGGGGAGTGCCCCCATCAAATCGCATCATTTGTCGCTGAGCATCTGATGCGGCCGCATCTGATTCCGACTGCTGGAAAACACTTGGAGCTTGGAGCACACAAATCTCGTTGCCGGATCGGGGTCTGTCACTCGGTCTCTGGGGTGAAGTGTCGCGTCGTGACGATTCTCGATTTCAATTAAAGTCTACTGCTGGCAGCTATAACATCTTATTAACTCTCAACTGTGCGCTCTATTAAGAAGATTATACATAGACAAGACAGCGAATAACACAAAAAATAACATTACTACGTCGGACTGACCCAGAAACTCCAAGGGAAACTGGGTCAGAGTGCGAAATAATCGTGCAGTGTGGTACGAAACGGAATGAACTTGGAACGAGCAGAGCAAAAAGTGCCACAAAAAAAAGCTGCGCCATCATAAGTGAGATTCTTAGTGGAGTCTCAGGTGTTGTGGAGACACTTCCGTGGTGGGAATACATGACGTTGGTTCGCCCAACATGAAAGGCATCTGCGGGGAGCAGCTCAACAATTGCATGCTGCTGGGCAACTGCGACAACGTCGGAGATGGCGCAACAATAGTTGGAGCTGAAGATGGAGTTGGCGGTGCAGGCAGTGGCGGAGTTTTGGCTGCCTCGGCGCGTCGCATCCGCTTGCGGCAGGTGCAGAGCATGGCCGTGCCAGCGACCAGCGCCTACGACACACTGGAGCGACCCTATCGGCATGACAAGGCGCGCGGACGCTGGGCCAAGTCGGCAGACTTTTATTTCGCCAGCTGCACCCATGCCTTCACCTCGCTAATGTTCTCGGACCTGCCCACCTTCGGCCTCATACACGGCGGATGGGGTAAGTGTTGCCATTCACATTCCCGTGCTCATTATAATATTTCTTATCAATGGATTTCAATTAACTAAAGCAAAGGTTATCGGTGGGATTGCGTTAATTGCCGGGCATTTTGTGCGTTCCTTTTTTATTATAAACAATATTAAATTCGCGAGCGATAAGAAGCGCTCAAAGACTGTAAGACGACAGCAGACAGGGTTGTCATCAAGTCGCAGAAACCACAGCTATAAAAAGAGAGTTATGGATGCATGAGAAACCACAACAAAAGATAATCTCTCTGTGGTGATTCCACTAACAGATTCATCATAAACTGCGGGGTATAATCATCTGCCAACTGGTTGTGAGCAGCTGTAATCGGGGGCTATTGTGGGGTCATTAGTTAATGACATAATTACACTATGATTCCAGATAAAGCAAATAATAACAGAGTGCGCTGGGTGCAGATAAATATCGAGAGAGAGAGTGCGCATAATATTAATAGCACTTTTATGTGACCGCAGATCAAGGCCCTAATCAATGTAGAATTACTAAGTCAAACAATTGCTTATAAGGGAATTACTTACAGATAATATAAAGAGTGAATCAGTGTCTAGACAGCCACAAAGTGAATCCAAATGAATCATAATCCATTCCATTTTGCAATCTCTTATCCAATTTATAGAATTATTCATGTTCTTATATGAGACATTTTTCTTTTTCATCTCTTTACAGTATTATTTATAATCGCGTATCTTATGGGCATATTCTTCTATTCCCTGCCCATATTTTTGATCCAAGCATTTCTGGGACAGTTTTCCACATCCGGATCGATATCAGCATTTCGTGTGGCGCCCATTTTTAAGGGTAAGTGAAAGCCATTCCATCCATTTTGCGTCTAAGTCTTATGACTGTTGTGGCATACTTTCAGGCATCGGCTATTCCATTCTGCTCATCAATCTGGGAACACTCACGTACTACAGCATTGGTGCGGTGGTGCCACTGATCTACGCAGTGAACACTTTGCACGCGGTGATTCCATGGACGCACTGCAACAATACGTGGAATAGTCTCGACTGCTCCACACACGACAACTACGATCCCGATGTGAGTGGAATTAAGGGAACTTCTTATGCATTTTGCTTAATTTATTGACATTTTCTTTACAGGATCTTAGTGTAGATCCACATTCCACTGTGGAGTTCTTTCGGTGCGTAAAAGATTCATTCAATTTTGAGTTTTAGTTTAATTTTATTCTCTTCTCAGTTCGATGATTGCCTCCACGGGCGAAGGCTCTACTGCACTGAGCATCTCCTTGCCCATGCTCGTGGCTGTGGTGGCCATTTGGCTGCTGGTTTTGGCACTTCTACTCAAGCCCATTGCCTTTGTGAGTGTTACTTTTACCAGTAAAGATATCTTTAATCCTTCATTGTCTTATTCCCCTGTAGATTGGCAAGGCGCTGCGTTGTGCCTGTGTCCTCATGTTTGCCTGCTTCGTGGCCGTTTTCTTTTATTTGGCCATACACGAGCGCGTGGATCTGGGCACCATACACAGCTACCTGTTGCCTTCGTTCTACAATGTGGAGGGTCTTTTGAGAGCTGGCAGCTCTGCCTTTCTATTGGCTGGCCTGGCCCTCGGTCCCGGCTGTGGCAGTGTCATCAATCTGGCGAGCTACAACAGCTTTCGCAGCGATGCCGAGCGCATGAGCGTCTGGGTGTGCCTCACACATGCCACCATTGGCCTCCTGGCCATGCTCTGCTGCAATGTGGCACACGATCACTTCGAGGGTGAGCATTTCCATTAGACACTTAAGATTTTGGTGACTATATATTTCGCACTTGCAGATCATGTGGGCATGCTGCCGTTGCATGTGGACGAGAAGCACGATATGCAGTACTTGTATCTCAGTTTCTCGTATCTTTTTGGCCGCTTTAGTACAGCGTCCAATCTGTGGGCTTTTCTGTTCTTTCTTATCATCTTTTTGGCTGAAATTTCTGCATTGGTGAGTCCTTATTTAGAGCTTTTTTAAAGTTCAGCTCTTAATGGTCTCATTTCCATTGCAGACGATCCAACTCCTCTCTGTGCTGACGTCGCTCTTCGATGAGTTTGAGTGTTTGAGATGCAGAAAGATGCCAATTATTTGTTTTCTGGTCTTTGGCCTAGCGGCCACTTCCCTGTACTTTTGTACGCAGGTGAGTGATGAATTTTCCCTACCAGAAATCATCTGTATAGCATCTGTTCCTCCCCTTTCAGTTGGGCTTCAGTCAGCTGAATCAGCTGCCACGACTGGCCATGTTCTCGCATGTCCTCATTTCGGGTGTTCTCGTGCTGATGGCCACTTGGGTCTATGGCCGTGTGCGCTTCCAGTGCGACTTGCAGTTCATGCTGGGCAAAACGATCTCAAGCTTTACCATATTCTTCATACGCTTTGCCACGCCCATCTTTCTCGGACTGTGTCTGGTGGGTAAATGATTGTTTCGTCTTCCAAATGATCCTCAAATGTTCTTTCATTGCAGTGTCAGCTCGTCTACTTTTTGATAAGCTTCAATGAAGTCCCTCAACTTCTCATGTGGCTGAGCCAGGGACTGATCTTCCTCGTGGCCATCGTTTATATGATCTACAAGGTGACCAAAACGAATGGCAGCTGGCGGCAGCGACTGCAACAGTGCCTGGCGCCACATGACTGGCATCCGGTGGATGCGGACAACCGTCGCTTTTACGAGGAGATCATGGGCATATCCGAGATGCTGGTGATCGATGCCAATGCCAATACCACATAGTGCCTGTACTGTATATCAAAATACTCTTAGAAGCGAATCAAAACAGCGCCTCTGGGGGGGCCGCGTTCGTACTTAAGTCGCAGTCCACCATGACACATGAATGACGAGGAGGAGACGTTCATTCATTCTCTGCCGCAGGTCGCGGCTCGAACTGAAACTCACTTTTATTATACACACCATAAACGAAATCACTCAGATCAAGTGCAATTTGCTGTTGGCTGACTTTTTTGATCGAGCTGTACTGATATTTTCCACATGCCTAGCTATAGTCAACAATAAACTGGTGATATTTAGTAGTTGCCTACACAAAAATTAAAACTAAACTCCGCAGAAAGGATCAAATGAAAGTTCTACAAGCTTCGGCCAAAAATAATAACTAAAATAATAAAATTTTAACATAAAAATGTAGTACAAATGTGAAGTTTGTTCCTTATAAATGGACTTAAAGTGCATAAAGTTTACGCGAAGAAACTTATCATCCACAGGCAGCATTAATCTTAACTTTGTATATGTATTTTTAACTCCGTTGATGATGCTCTTCAGTAGCCACTTCACAAGCGATAAGTGGGAGAAGCCCTCGGACTTCGTTCTGTGTTTTGCAGCTTTGTTTTGGTTCTTCTTCGAAAGGGGCAGTACGAGTAGAGTCTCGTGTTTTAAAGATAATTCAGTTCGAGGAATATTGTGTTTTATTTCATGAAAATAACAGATTAACATTTCTCAACAGTCAGTTATGAAAATATTACGTCACTATTCACTCACTTTTCAGAGTTCTTCATAAAATATAAACATTATTTAAATTATTCTGCTCGTGAACATATTGAGCTCGTGTCGTGGATCGTGATGCGAAAAATATTGTTTATAAAAGTATTAAGTGAAAAGATTCCCGAAATTCTGCGAAAGCCATTTCCCTGCTGCCCGACGAGGTCTTTGCGGTTATCAGAGCAAATACTATTCCCTGCATAAATAATTAGTGAATAATTAGCTCTCAGACTATAAATGGGATTCCGTGCTTATTTATGTTACTGTTTGTCTATGAAATTGCTTCGGCAAAATTCTTTTCTTTTATGAGTTATCATTGATTGATTGCTTTTTTGAATCAGCTTATCGGAAAGTGTGTAAATTGTAGTGTTTTTGTTTTTGTTTGTTTGCTGTAACTACAATCGGATTCGATGTCATTGCGGTTCCGTCTGTCCGCCCATTTTATGCCCAAACACACACACACACACACAAATAAAATATCAGATCGGTTTCCATTCTCCGCCATATGAACTTTTTTCCAAATGAACTTGACGATGTGTGATGTCCCGCACAAGTGGCATAGACACAGATAAAAGAGCGTTGATAATGAACAACATGCTAATATAAATATCAAGTCGATGCATTGGATGCCCTAACCAACGAATTTTGGATGGTATTTAAGACTTAAATAAAGGTTATTCGCATCCTTCTTCTAGCTGAACTTTCTACCTCGCTCGCGCACACACTAGCAGCTGTAAGCGGTGACGAAAGCGGAGATGAAAAAAAACAACAACAACAACACTGCACCGGTGCATGAGCTGAGCTGCGCTGCAAGCTCTTCCCTCGCTCAAGCATGTTCGTTCTTGTCAGAAAGCTCCGCTTCTCCGTTTATGCAGCCTTTGGGGCTCGCTCAATGGCAGAGCTTTCATCTAAGCTATGCGGCCAGGCGCAGCAGTGTTGTTGTTTTTTTCGTCCCCGCTTTCAACTCCGCTTCCAGCTAGCGGGTGCGTGATCCCTTTCTCCATTGCTAATCAGCCTCGCAGCTTTCTCAACTGTAGATATGCCATGCTGGCAGCACAAGTGCGAGTACCCCTCCCTAGTGTAGCCTCATCTGTCGTCCACTGGGATGAGCTTGACGGCGGCTTGCAGTCCGATTTGGATTCAGTTTGCCGGCATCGGCTCTACTAATTAGTCCGTCAATTTAAAGTAGAAAACGCGCGCGGATCGTACGCGGCAACCACAACAACAACAACAAATTATACATAGAATATATATTCCACTGAGCAGCAGCTGTTTTTATTTTTCCTAAAAATCATCCACAAATCAAGGCTGCCATGGTCTATGAGACATCATATGGCATCGGCCAGAAGCCCTTCAGTCCGGATCTCAATCGTGGCAAATGGGAAAACCCCACGGACTTCGTCTACGCCTGCTTTGGACTCGCCCTCAAGTTGGATGTTTTTGTGGCCTCCTATTGGTACTTCTTCGATTTGGGCAGTGAGTAATGGGAATATTGAGCCGCAGCTTGAAGCTAGAAATAGCATCAATTAGGGTACTACGTAGTATATTTGCTAGATAGAAGCTTCTAATCTTTTTAGGGGCGTTCCATTACCTGACCTACAGAACCGACATACGACTGAAATATGATTCATTCGATTGATTTTACGTTGCCAAGGGCGTTCGATCGATTTTCTTTAATATATTTCCTAATTTCTTTATAGTTTTCGGCATGCTGCCGTACTACATGTACATGGTCATCTATTTGATTCCGATTCTGGTAATACATTCCTTCATGGGGCAGTTTTCCAGCAGCGGCTTTATATCCGCATTTCGTGTGTCGCCGTTTTTTAAGGGTAAGGGTGCTACGCTCTCCAGCTTTTCCTTTGGGTAATCCTTATCTTTTTTTAGGCATGGGTTATGTCAGCACCTTCCTAACCATCTCCATGCTCATCTACTATGGCATCTTTGCGGCTGTGCCGCTTTTGTTCATCATCAACTCAGTGCGTCCCACGCTGCCTTGGAGCTGTGAGGGCATGAAGTCCTGGCACAATGAATCCAGCGAGCATTTGACTGTAAGTCTTACAGATTGTAATCTTATATCTAATGTTTATTCTCCAATTATTCCCCGCAGATTTGCAATTATTTCAAGGCCGAAGATGACTCGATTAAAACAAAGGACAATGACACAAGCGACTTTAAGCTACTTCACATCCCATCGGTTCTCTACTTTCAGTGAGGCATTTAAAAACATTTTTTTCTATTTCTCAATCATGATTGATATTCCTTGCTGTTTGCAGAAACCACTTTGACATGCTTGAGTCTAGATTTCCCGATCTGGAGCGTGAATACGAGCTATCCTGGCACTTTGTGGGCCTCTTCATACTCGTCTGGGCCATCGTTGCCTTCATTTTCTACAAATTCTCGGAGACGGCAAAGTTTGGCAGGCTGCTGCGTTACCTGGTCCTGATTACTCTGGCCCTTTTGGGCGTGTGCTTTGTGCGTTTCCTCTTTCTGCCTGGCTCCATGAAAGGACTTTTGGCCTACTTGAAGCCGCGAAGAGATGACATTCTAATGGGCAGCGGCTCCACCTTTATAATGGTGCTACAAGCCTTTGGCGCTGGCTGGGGCAGTGTCATGGCTCTGTCCAGTTTTAATGGCTTCAAGGCGAATATTATGTCCTACAGTTGGATTATATCCTTTGGCCAGATACTCATTTATATATTCTTCGGTTTGGTTACATTTATGCTGGAGCATTACTTTGAAGGTGCGTGCAGTTTTTGTAGTGGAACTTGAAGTAAAAATCTTTTTCGCTCACAGACCAACACTCCGATAACTTCAACTCACATGTCCTTACCCACTGGCTGTTGTTCCTGTCCAGTGGCAGTGCCTTGGCCAGCTTGGAGTGGCCCAATTTGTGGACTTTCATCTACTACACGATGCTTTTGCTCGCTTCCCTCATAGTGATGGTAAGTTCATCTCTTTTGGGAGTTTTTTAATACACATTTTCCCCTTTGCAGATCACACAAATATTCACCGTGCTCGCGAGTATTTTTGATGAGTTTGAGGGCCTGCGAAGATACAAACAGAAAGTGACTTTTGGCCTGATTGGTGGCTTGGCTTTTTGCTCCTTCTTTTTTTGCACAAATGTAAGTTGATAAATATTTGTGAATAATTCACTAGATATAAATCTTTTCCCCCCCTAGCACGGCATTGTGTACTTCTCAGCTTTGGCTTTGGATGCCATTTGGTCGCACAGTTTGCTGCACTTGCTGCTGATTTTGGTGGTGCTGTGGATCTATGGCAGGGAGCGCTTTCAACGTGACATTGAGTTCATGTTGGGTCAGCCCTTTGCCTCCTGGAAGGTGTTCGTGCTGCGCTTTATAGCGCCACTTATATTGATCATCTCATTGGTTTGTTTTAGCTAAATTCCAAACTCAACCTTTGCCTAAAACTCTCTCCCCTTCGCTGTAGCTCATGGGCATAGTTGTATCCATCATGGAGCACTCGTATTCCTCGGTGGTTGTTATGATCATCAGTGTGTTCCTGGTGGTCATACCATTGCTATCGATACCCGGCTATGGGCTGTACAGCATGTACCAGAGCACGGGCAGCTGTTGGGAGCGTTTCCGTCGGAGTTGTCGCCCCACCGATTGGTATCCTGTGGAAATGGAACATCGACAGCAGTACGAGGAGGCTGTGGGCAATACCGATGTCACACATCAACTGTTCGAGGTCACCGAGGAGGTCAACTAATGTGTGCTTTAAATACAAATCAAAGTTTATTGGCAGGGTTGAATTTATAGAGATTTTCTGGGTTGGAACTACTTCATTGCCTCCGCGTCTGTGTCGGACATAAAGGCTGGCATTCTGCGCTGTCTGCGGAAGGCTTCGTATTGCTCACGATCTTCCGGATCGGCTGGTGTCCAGTCCAGTGGCTTCAAACGTTTCTTGAGGCTGTCAAACATAGTCTCCCGCTTGCGTATCATTATGTACAGGACATACAGCGGTATCCACATGACGGAGGACCCAAAACTTGCCCAACCAATGGCAATGGCCCACTGGGGATAGATCGTATTATGGTACTGGATGGTGCGTATAAAAATGATGCTCGTAAAGAAAATAAACTGCAAAGGAGTTGAGAAGTGGTTAAGGAAGATCCAGGTCAAAGTTTAGCTGTCAGCCACGTACGATTAGCACCACGGGCGTAACCCACTTCCAGAGTATCTTCCACAGCAGCGAAGGCCGCTTGCCCATCATGAATTCCACATCCATCATAAAGTTATCTATGCCATAGATGAAGGAAACCATAAAAATCTCCACCAGGCAGATGGCTATGACAGATATAGCCGAGGAATACCAATCAAACAGCTGCAGAATGTACATGCCGCCCTATGGGAAGAGTTTTCAGATTTTTGGCAGTGTTGCACAACGTCTAACTTACACGTGTTGTCATTATAATTGCACCGAGAAAGAACGCAAAGCAGCAGACAAATGTGAGCTTCCACTTGTGTTTCCTAAACCACTGGATTTCATCCAGGATGGAGGAGGTGATGGCCTCCAGTTGCACAAACTGCAAAAGGAAATTGAATCAGAAATACCCACAGCTTGAGTGGGTAGTCCTCTACCCACCACACTGTCAATGCCCAGCAGAAATAACATAAAGAAGAACATAATGGCCCACAGTTGTGGCACTGGCAGCTTTGCTATCGCCTCTGGATAGGTGACAAATGCCAGACCTGGACCCGAGGTGGCCACCGTGGCCACGGGTATGCCCGACTTAACGGACAGAAAACCCAAAACGGAGAACACCACAAAGCCCGCAAAGATGCTCGTAAACACATTGACGGTGACAATCAGAATGGAGTCGAACTTGGCATTATTTCGGAAGTCACTGAAGCTGGCCATGTTGACGATGCCACCCCAGCCGGGTCCAAGGCCAAAGAACATTTGTATGGCTGCATCAGCCCAGACTTTGAGATCGAGGAGACGATTCCATTCGGGATACATGTAGAACTTGATGCCAGTCCAGGCACCGGGCAGAGTGACGCCACGCACAAACAGAATGAAGAGCAGAACATAGGGAAAGGGCGCCGTAAAGTAGACAACTTTGCCGACCTGAAAAAGGGAAGAACCTTAAACAGGAGCAGCTTGCCCAGAGGTGTGCACTTCTTACCGATTGAATGCCTTTGGCCACGCACAAATAGATGACAACCCAGGCTAGAAACAGGCTGAGTGTCTGCTTCCAGACAATGCCATCCAAATGGGCGATGCCCGGCGAAAGCTGCAGCACTTCGCGACTGCAAAAAGTGACAGAGAAAACGGTAAAGGATAATGGAGCGAATTTCGAACTGCAAACTTACTGAAAGAACTCATCCGCTGATGTGACAAAACCCGTTGAATTTTGTTTGCTAAGCTGCAAGATTGAGTGTAGAAATGGCTGGAAAATAAGTTCTGGGACTCACCTCATCTATGGAAACACAATGATCCGTGTTCCACGAATGATCGCAGTCCACCCAGGGCACTTGCTTGTAGAAGCAGTAGGACATCATGCGAATGGGATAGGATATAATCACCGAATAGTAGCACACACAGTACATGTTCACAACGACTTGGGCGATGCCAGTGCCCTTGAATATGGGCGCCAGGCGGAACATGCCCGTGCAGCCAGTGCTGGAGAATTGGCCGATGAGCACCTCCATGTAGAAGAGCGGTATGCCCGCCAGCATCACCATTAGAATGTAGGGCACCAGAAAGGCACCTGCAAAAAAAGAGAGAAAAAAAAAAAAAAAAGATAATCCTTCGAGCCGGATTTGAACCAGCGACCTATGGATTTCAACGTATCGCGAGTAGGTGTAACTGGGGTGCCGTGATATTTTTCCGGACCAGCCCGAGTGTCCTGCCGCTGCTCGTCGCACATTCACCAAGCATCGGAAACTCTACAGTCCACCGCTCTACCAACTGAGCTATCGAAGGCGTTCCCCACAGGCCGGCAGCGAGGCCAACAAAAGCGGCAAAGCTTTCGCTCCAGCATTGCGCTCAAAAGAGACAACATAAATGCTAAAAATAGCCCACAGCCCCCACAGTGCACAGTGCATGCTCTCTCTCCCTGCCTCCAAATCTGAGTGAAATGAGCTTCAGAGAGAGAGAGAGTGGGAGCGCGAGAGAGAGTGCACGAGAGAGAGCGTGCACGTGGGTGGGTTGTGTGCTGCTGATTGACTTACCGCCGCCGCTGCGGTAGCAGAGATATGGAAATCGCCACACATTACCAATACCAATGGCATAGCCGATGAGCGAGAGTATGAACTCGGATTTGGATCTCCATTTGCCGCGATTCGTGTCGCGTACGATGCGCTTTGACTTCTTCGGTGGCGGTTGTGGTGGTGGTGGCGTATTATTCGCCATTAAATGTTTGATTTTCGCTTTGTGTTTGTGTGTTTTATGTTCTTGAATTTATCATGCTACTTTTTGACAGCAAAACACACACAAACAAATATTCAATGTCACGGCAATTAGCATGGAAGGCATGAGTTTATGTATTTATTTGTTTAAATAAAATCGAGCAAGGGCAGTGAGCATAATGAGTAGTTTTTTCGGGAACTATTCGTACAAGTAGCTCCCTCCAAATGTGACCCACACTATGACTCCTTGAACTTCCTTACTTGACACCCATGACATTCCTCGGAACTGACTGATGTGACACCCATGACATTTTATCTTAAAAAAAAAAAAAAACTCAAAATTAAACCACAAATGAAAATTTCTGACACTCTGGTACACCTATTGTCGGGTTTTAGTAACTGGTTATAACACTTTTATTGGCAACGTTTTAGCATCCATTAGATGTACTTAGCTCTGGTTTAGTTCACTTCCTGGAGATTAGTCTAACTTAGGCACTATGTGAGTGGGTTTTTTGTTTGTTTGTTGTTAAAGCTTCGATTTCATTGTGGGTTCCACACCCACTTTTTTCTAACAGCTCAGGGCGCCCAAAAGAGCCGTCAGTACAATGGGCAGAGCCTTGAGGACTGAAGCACTGGAATGCCCCGCAATGGCCGTAAAGTCATCCGGTCCTCGGGAGGCTCGCTTCTCTGCCTTTTCGCAGAGATTCCCACAATTGGCATGTTCGCAAATATCGCAAATGTTCGACTTGGGCGCACGATAGAACTGCCTCGCACGACGCGCTGAAAATCACACAAGAAGAGGGGAAACCCCATGAGTGCCATGGAAAATCGAGCAAGTTTTGGGGCTAAGCCTTACCACTATCGTAGTAGTCATACATGACCACAGCCACTGGCCGATGCTTGGTCACCTTGACCGTCTTGTAGGCATGCAAGGTGGGGCATACCTCGCGCCTGTCCAGATAATCAAAGTAGATGACGACCTTGGTATCGCGATTCTGTGTTTCCACCTTCTTGATACGCTCACTGGACTCCAGTGTGGGCAGCGTATCGGTGTCGACGACAAAGCCACTGGGCAGCTGCACCTCCATCACGGCCATATTGGAGCGTTGCTCCGGCTCACCCACCACGGAAACAAAACTGGCACAGGCCGACAGGTGCAAGTAGTCGGCATGCGAGTTGCGATTCACTGTGGGATCGAGCACAAAACGCGGCCAGGCACTGGTCACATTCGTGTTGTATTTGTAGCTAACTTGGGCCAACGCCATGCCACGACCAGTGGCGGAAATGCTGAGATTCTTCAGGTTGTTGGGCAGCTAAGCAGGAAAGGAAAATGAGGGTAAACTTTAGCTGTTTGGGAGGGAGAATCTTGTATGATCTTTTACCTCCACAGTTTGCATTGCCAGCGAATTCTCCGCATTCACATTGAGTATAGTTTCGGCTCCCTCGCCATAGTGGAAACCAATCTGCAAATTGTTGCCCTGACTGGAGAAACGTTCCGCGAACAGCAGCAGCGCTTGGAGACCCACAACCGTATCCTGGGAGGCCACAAAGCCGCCCTGCGCATTCCGCTGATCCATCAGCCAGTTGAGCACGGGCAGCGCATCGCCCACGAGATTGTTCTCCAGCAAGGCCAGCGCCGCATAGGCAGAGATCTCAATGTTGACACTGCGTGTGGCATTGTACCAGGGAGATTGCTGCTCACCAGCGGGTGCGGTCTTGTTCCACCATTTGCGACCATCTAGGTGCGAGATTTAGGCCTTTAATGGAGTGTCTGGTGAGTGGGAAGTCATCTGCTTACCCCCATTAATGGCCATGGAGTCGAGTCGTTGCAGAAAGGCTGCCTTGGCATTGTGATTGGCTCTCGAGAGCACATAGGTGCCCAGCGCCATGGCGTGCAGATTGCTGGAGCCATCGAGTCCGCGAGTGATAAAGTCCAGCGCCTTGTTGATGTTGTTGCGGTACTCGGGATAGGAGTCCTGGGAGCGGTATTAGTAATGAGAATTCCCTCTGTAAACTCCAGCTGCCACTTACCACACTCTCCATCAAAGCGAGCGTCACAAAGGCCGTGAGGCTAATGCCATCATCGCCAAACTGCTCGAATATGTCGCCATGCTCCTCGAAGCCTCCATTGCTCGATTGTACGCTCGCCAGGTACACGAGAGCGCTCTGCAGCACCTGGCTATCCACTTGGATGAAGGCAGCAGCCTGACGCAGGGAACGCGCCACATAGGCGGTGAGCCAAGTGGAGCTGCGTTTGGCATCCAAACCAAAGGCGCTAAAGCCACCATTGCCATGGCGATAGTAGAGCAAACGCTGGTAGCCCAGAGCCAGGTTATTCGTGGCACGCAGCTCCAACTCGGGCGTGAGCTGACGAAGGCGCTGGGAAGGAGTAAACAGAAGCTAGAAAAGATTTTGGAAGTGTAAATGGCACACTTACAGCCAAGTAACGCAGCACCATAAGATTGGGCACAAAGTGCACCATTGTCTGCTCGCCACAGCCGGTAGGCAGGTGGATGAGACTCTCCAGATTGCCGACAATGCTGCCAATCAGATCCCCCACCGCGGACACCTCAATGCTGGTGGACTCGGGTATGGCATTGCGGGGCACCACAATGCTGACGTTCTTCCTGTTCGGCGCATTCGAATTCAGTTCGAAGAGAAACCCTCGATTGACGCGTTCCGTGGCACCGGGATGTTGCACCAGCAGCGTTTGCTCCACTGTGTCTCCGGCCTGGGAAGAGGCAGCCATGGCTTTCACTTGCAGGGCGCCGACACGCTTGGGCGTGACTATGAAGGAAATGGAACGAGCGGACTTGCCGGGCACTTGAAGTGAGCGACGACTGTACAGTTCGACCTCTGTGGGGAGGAGATAGAAGACTATACAAAGAATATTGGAAGGGTTTATGGGTTACTTGGCTTGCTGGTGGCCTTGGGATCCAGCTGTGGGAAGTCAAAGTCTAGCGCTGTGTTGTAGAAGGTAACATCCACGCTCAGATCGCTCTCTCGATTATTATGCACCACAAATGGAATGGCAATGAGTTCATCTGCATGGAAAGGCAAACAAATTCAAGTAAACCTTAAAGCGGAACCTCTCCGGAGAGCCACTCCTACCTCTCCTTATGGCATAAGGCAGCTCTGTCGAAATGTAAAACTCCTTGTAAGCCTCCAGCTTGCCATTGGGCGCAGACAAACCCAAACCATTAACCGGATCCAGAGCAAACGCAGAGACAGCCCACGAAGTCATCTCACTGGGTATACGTCGATGGATCGAGTTGCGTCCATCGCTGCTCGCTGAGATGTTGAAGAACAGCCAAGTATCCGCTGGATCACGCATCACATGCACCCGCGGATTGTGCCAATATGGTTTGGGGGTGTAGGAGAAGGCATAGCGACCCTTGCCGGGCGGCAGAGTGTTCACCTCGATCTTGTGCGCCGGTCCAATGTCCGTCTTGCGCACTGTCGTCAGCTTATCCTCCTCGGGGCCAGTGGAGGCAGCCTCACGACCTATGGCTGGCGTGCTCTCTGCCTCCTTTTCGATAAAGTAATCCGTGTTGGACATGGTAAGGACACCAGACTCCTTGCCGGGCGAACCCACTGGCGTGTTGACATCACTCAGCTCGTATGACCGCAGGGCATCCATCAGTCGTTTGTGGGTGAGATCATTGCTCGAGCCCAAAGCGGCGGCATTTTGATCGACCAACATGAGGCCCACATAGGAGTAGGGCTTGGTGCTGATGCCAATGTCAATGTCCTGTCCGGGTGGTGCTCTAATGGGAGCTTCAATTTGCACCTTAAAGAGAGAGCGTTAGTGGATAAACTTTAATGGATGAAGATGGCTTACAGCATTGAGTAGATTCTCCTCAAATTGTATGACTTGTTCGTCGTAGACAAACTCTCCATTGACAACCATATAGACGAGCATTTTGGCACGCGGCATCATGGCAAAGGAGGCCAAAAATTTGATGGTATGAAAGGTGCTGTCGGGTACCTAAGGGAACCAGAAACTTGTAGGTTTCAAAATGCCAAGGAATTCGTTTTCTCGACTTACATCCACGCTGCGTGAGAGTATAATATCGCCACGTCCCACCAGTTGGTACATGAAATATTTCATGGGCTCATTGGAGCGCACCACCACGGAGATTTCCTGATTTACAGTGGGTCTGGGAAGCATAAAAGAAAGATTATAAACGGGGGAAACGTTTAAGGAGCTTGCTGTCTCCGCTTACTTATCATTCAACACCTTGGCTGTGATGTAGTTTTTGCCATGCAAATGCTTGCGCGGCACCTTGCCCACCTCGCTGATCACGCCCAAATAATCGACAATAATCGAATGGAATTCATCGCTATCGCCCACGGGCACTGTGAACTTCATTTTGATTTCACCGCGTGCATCCAGGCTGTAGATGCTGCGATTATACATCTCACTGCTGCCATAGACATTGGTCAAGTAAGCTGTGATCTCTGGCTTAAAGTCTCGCAAAGGAGTGCCATCATTGCGGGCAATGCGTGCCTGGGAAAGGAAGAGAAAAATGTAAGATCCATCAAGTATTTCCGGTCCAAAACCTACTGTAGCTTCAAAGGGCACTCCAGGTATATAGTAGCTGGGTATCTTCACTGTCTCCACGCGATAATGATTCAAATGTAGCGTCAGCACAGTCGAATAATTCTGCACAGAGCCCGTGGACTTCTCCTCCACCAGAGCATCCAGCAGATACTGCCGCTCATAGTCCTGCTTCAGTCTCAGCTCCTGCTCGATGTCAAACTCAAAGTAGGCATTGCCATCGATGGGCACCACTTTGCGGGTAATCAAATCATTGACAAAAGGCTGCAGGCTGCCAAAGAATGTGGGATAAATGGAGAGTGTGGCCTCACCCACAATTGGCTGACCAAAGGCGTAGCTGAGGGAAGCAAAAATGATTATTAAAACTCCCATTTTAGTCCCATAATAAAACTCACTGCGCCTTGACTGTTGCTGCTATCTTTCCATCCTTATAGATGGCATTTCTGGGCGTCTCTATGTCCACCACAAACTTGGGCAATATGTGATCGAGTATCTCAAAGTTTTGGCTGTGGATCTGCTCCGCCACTTCCACCTGTATGGACCACGTGCCAAAACGCGGATAGTCGGACAGGCGCAGCTCATTCGAGTAAATGGCATTGGTTAGGCGCACATCCTTGTAGCTCCTGATGATATTTCCACCCGAATCCTTAATGTCCACGTGCACCCGTCCATAGCCACGTGCGGGCTTTAGATTCGCATCGAGCACGAGCACACGATAATGCACCAGATCCCCGGGCTTATAGATGCTCTTGTCCGTCTGCACCAGAACTGTGTGCTGTCGGGACTCAAAGTGCAGTTGCGTTTCGTTGGTGAACTGCACACCGCCCAGACCCTCCGATGTGAGGCGATATCTATCGGGTTTCAGGTCGGGTATCTGCGAGCAGGCAAAGACTAAGAAAAGAGCTTCAAAGTGTGGCAAAGACTCACCTCAAAGTGCAACAATTGTGTGGCATAGGGCCGCAGTTCCACCGTCTTGAAGTCCGTGTAGGTGCTGCCCAGTATGCCCACCTTGAAGCGCGCCGATTCCGCTGCCTTGTGCAGGCTGACAGCCACATGGAACTGTGAGTTGGGGCGCACTGTATTCGGCGCAATGATGGAGTACAGACTGTAACGGAAATACAATTGAGATTTAATGTCTCCTCTTTTGTGCTTTTTCTTAAGCGATTTACACCTATGCTGCTGACATGCTATCTGCATCGGAATCTAAACCTTTTTCACTTCATTCGCGCGCTTAACGGAAGACAATACACCGAAAACACCGAAACCAAAACCGAAGCCGAACCTTCACCTCTCTCTCTCTCTCTCTCTCTGGGGTTAGTCTCTTTTGCCGCATCTGTCGGAAATGCTTTTAAGAGTCGGGGGCTCGAGCTCTTGTGGTTTTTCTTTCGGCTCTTCCTCGTTGTGGTGGGGGAAGAGCAGCAAAAACCAAAAGACAATTTAAATATGGTTTCCCCTGCCATATTGTTATGCTAAGTATTTTCCCTTTTCCAGTAGAGCATCCAACTAGCGGCTTTGTCTCTTGATCTTTGTTTGGTTTTCAATTTGAAAATCTCCACTCATTACTTGGGTTTTAGCCGTTTTTTGTTGTTGTTTTCTTTACTTTGTTGCTTTGGCTATTCATTTAGTTGGTAGCAAGATTGCGAAATTTATGGACTGCCTCCTAACTGTGCCACAACTGTCTGTGCCCTGTCCGTTCGTCCGGTCTGGTCTGTCCCGTCTCTGGCCTGCTCTTTTGGCGTAATTCACAGTTTTGAGCTTGTTCTAATTCCAATTGGTATCTGGTGCCACCGCCTAACCTGTTCCCACCAAAAATATTTTCTTTTGTGTTTATGTCACGTTTGTGTAAAAAATACGAATAAAAACAGGTTCGCTTTGGCAGTAAAATCGGTTTTAGTAAGAGCCAAGTAAATGGCAAAAACAATTTCGCTTTTGCACAAATTGTCCGCAAAACGTTGCAGGCCTGAAATTTCAGTTGCATTTCCAGCACACAGTTCCACCTGATTGGTTTTTGCTGCTATTGGAGGAACGACTGTGATGATGATAATGTGCTACGATTCACCTACATGCAAACGGCAGAAATCAAGCCTTGAATGAGTGGATTGACGCGGCCCATATAAGGCGATCGAATGGGGCAAACAGATCATGGACCCCGACAATGATCAGGAAAGTGCCAGTAAGAAGTAGACGCCTCCAGTCTCTTTCACTCTGCCATCAATCAGAATTATACACCGCAGATATAGATACTCAGAAGAGTATGAGTTTGAGTATTTGTTTTCGTACGCGGACTGGTCAGTCATTCATTCAGTGAGTGTTCAAGGTGAGAGCCATCGGAAATAAGTACAGACATAAGCAACAATCCGCGTTTATGTGTCACCTAAGCAGAACTTGTACCAGCAGAACTTGTAGCAGCAGCGACAGCCTCAGGCCACAGGGTGACTCAAGCTGTCGCGCTTTTTGCTCCTGTTTTGCTTTGGCACCGCCACATTGCATCACCCTATCAAAAATGGGCTGCGATGCTGTGTAGGCGACAGCAGCGCATCACCTCCAAAAACAAAAAACTGCGTTGGCTTCAGGTTATTTCATATTTTAGTTGCCATAATAAACCCCATGGTTAATTCCTTGATTACATGTTGTTAATAATACATCTTCAGCACACACACACACACTAACAAAATGATGATGAGTTTGATGTTGTTGTTTTCGCACGCTTGCTGCCTAAGTCTTTCGTTCGGATTGTGGATTGGTTAGGGATTGTCGGGATTGTCAAACTGGAAGTGTGTGGAAGAGTGCAGAGAGTGATGTCATATCTCATTCTCATTTTCTTACAGTTTGTCACACAGTTCTGTCTCTGCATTGTGATACTAACCCCTGAGCAGCTGTTTGAGTGTGTAAACAAGCTGTGACGATGACGATCAGCGCCAGCACTGACATTTCCTTTCCTCTATGCCGCCGCATTATGTTTTTGGTGTTGTATTGTATTTCCCTGATATTGTTTCGTATTGTATTAGCAAATTAAGTGTAAACACGTTTTCTCGATTGCCGCCGAATTGTGTATTGGCATCACATATTATACTATACACAGTCGAAACTCTATCGTTTTTGGTATGCCACACTGTCCGTGTGGGTAGAGTGTCTCTCTCTCTCTCTCTCTCTCTCACTAGCGATTGCAGCAGCAGCAGCAGGCGCACCAGAAGAGCACCAGAGATTGGCAAAGACGAGCTGCGCGTTTTTGGAGCGACTTTGATTCGTTCGTTTTGTTGTTTTTCTCGCGTTTTGTTGTTTCTTTCACTTTCGTTTTTTTTCGGGAGCGCGCCCGTTCACCTGTTAACCGCTTGAAAGCTCGCTGCCAACTGATTTTTAGTCAGGCCAGCGATTTGCACACAAGCTGAGCCTGAACACTGAGTGGGCGCTAGAGCTTTGGGTCAAGCTTTTAAGTTTGCTGTAGAGAAACGGTTGTAGCACCGACTAAGCGGCGAAACAAAAACGAAAGCTTTGACATATAATTTTATTCCTACGGCGAGACCTATATGGAGCTTGCATTCAATTTCAAATAGGAATGTTTAAATATCCTTAACTAGAGTAGTAGATTAATTAGTTTTATAGTTTAATACATCTTAATTGCGTCTCTTAATGAAAAAAAATATACAAGTTCCATTCTCATACAATGTCTAGGAACAAAAGTGCATTTCTTTACAGTTGCGGTTAATGCTCTCCACCGGCAGAACATCTGGATTACTGGAAAAGAAGAGCGTAATGTAGGTCTGACATTCTCATTCCATTGTTAAATTAATTGCTATTTTTATTTTGATATTTACGTATTGTGCAATATTTGTCATAATTAATTGTATATGCACAGCCGTGGGGCATAGCCCATACATTTTCTTATCGGAACGCTACTGAGAATTGATAACACCAATTGGTCAATGTTATTACAAACATCTCGCTGATCTCTCACTCTCCTTTTAGCTTAATCAAAACAAATAAACAAATACAGAGATTTATCATCAGTGACGTAGAAGAGAGCAACGACAAGTACCTACCCGTTGCTCATCTATTAGCGCTCGGCAAAAATTCCCCGCACAAAACAAACTACAAAATAGAGAGAGAGAGAGAGAGAGAGAGGAGAGGCGACCGACCGAACCCCAACCCCAACGAACGGATGGGAGAGAGATCGGTTGTCCGAAATCGTATTTAAGCCGCGTCTCATTTCAAGTCAAGCTCACTTTGGATCGCGCGCCGGCCATCGTATTCGTCTCTCTCTCTCTCGAGGTCAGTGTTTGTCAAAGAGAGAGCGCAAAAAGAAACATTGCCATAATAAAGCTTCGTGTGGAGTGAAACAAAATACAAAACAGAAATACATAATCCCCAAATCTCTTTACAGTTTGTGTCGCGTGTGTCCCGTTTCTCCCAAAATGTTGAGGATATTCCTCTGTGTGTTTGTCGTGCAATTCGCATTGCTAATCAATGCAACCGGGTGAGTACTGTTATGCAGAGAGACAAATATAAATAAATATGTACATATAATTAGTACAATCCACCGCTTATCAGTACAGCCAATGAAGGTTACAGTCAGGTGCCATCTGAGCTTCCACAAAAGTAAATAAAATATACACCCAGCACACTGGCCACGTCCACTATCCCACGGACTATGTTTCAAATGTCACTTTTGGTGCCCGTTCCCTTGAAACCGGTTAAAAAAAACACACACACACACATCGCCTTGCAGCTTCTTCATTTGGGGCGAGGTGTTTTTACGCTTCACTGATTAGTGGAACACGCGTCTGCCCAGAGGGGGAAGCACAGCAGGGAAAAACACAGAGAACCTTTTTGTTTATAATAAACACAGTTTTTAGGAGTGTGGATTGCGGGATTTTTCGTTGGGTGTCATAAAAAATACCCTGTAGTTTATATGCCTAACGGGTGTATTTGTTCTGTGGAAAATGACAGTGTACAACTTTTAAGTAAAGTACAAAAAATTTACCTTTATTTACGAGGCATTTGCATGGTTGTTGCATTTGGAAATACAATTATTTTATTTGTTTTCCATTATCACCATTTATTAGAATCAATCATAGAGAATCAGCATCATTAATTGGCAAAATCTATTCGTACATGGAATGGCAATTAAGAATTCGTAATCCGGCACACAGATTATTCATTTGCAAAAAAATTATTTTTAATTGAATTAAACAAAACTTATTGTGTTTATTGGCAGCCTCTATTCGGTGGTGGGGCCTGGCACCATTCGCTCCAACTTCAAGTACAATGTGGCCGTGTCCGTGCACCAGGCGGACGGGCCCAGCCAGCTGAGAATCAGCCTCAATGGACCCTCGTACAATGAGACAAAGGAGATTGAGGTGCTGCCGATGTCCACGCAGAATGTGGAATTCGATGTGCCGAAGCTGGCCAGCGGGGACTACAATCTGACGGCTGTCGGTGTGTCGGGCATCGTCTTCGAGAACTCCACCAAGCTGAACATGGCCGACGATAAGCCCTCGACCTTCATACAAACCGATAAGGCCACCTACAAGCCCGCCGATCTGGTGCAGTTCCGAGTACTCATCCTCGACGAGCAAACCAGACCCGCCAAGATCGACAAACCCATCACGATTGCCGTCACAGATGGTGCACAGAATCGCATTAAGCAGCTGACGGACATCAAGCTGACGAAGGGCGTGTACTCCGGTGAGTTGCAGCTGTCCGAGCAGCCAGTGCTGGGCACCTGGCAGATCGCAGTGAGTGTCGATGGCGATGGCAGCGAAACGAAGACCTTCGAGGTGGACAAGTATGTGCTGCCCAAGTTCGAGGTGATTGTCGAAGCACCCAAAGATGTCGCCGTGCAGGACAAGGTGATAAAAGCCACCATCAGAGCCAAGTACACCTACGGCAAGCCGGTCAAGGGCAAGGCCACCGTCTCCATCGAGCCCAATTATTCGCACTATCTGAACCGCGATGTGGGCACACAGGAGAAGACAATCGATGTGGATGGCAAAGGGCATGTGGAGTTCAGCATCGAAGGCAACCAGTATCGTGGCGGTTACTCTCCGCCTTTGAAAATTCTGGCCATTGTCACCGAGGAGCTGACGGGCAACAAGCAGAATGCCACAACGATTGTCAATCTGCACAGTCAACGCTACAGGATCGAGGGTGTCGACACTGCGCCCACGTATGAGCCCGGCAAGCCGTTTCTCTTTCAGATTGTAGTCAAGAATGTGGATGGTTCCCCAGTGCGCGACTCCGAGAAGAAGGTCAAAGTGAGCTTCGTGGCCGGACATCAATTTTCCGATCGTGGCAATCAGCGGGAGTTCACTTTCGAATCAACGCTGAACGAGCATGGCATGGCCGCCTTCAATGTGACGCTGCCCGAAATGGAAATGAGTTATGTGAGCATCAATGCCGTCTTCGGAGACTCCTCATCCTTTGTGGGCAGCATCTCCAAGTCACTGCCCGCCTTCGAGTCGAACGAACCACTCAAAATTGAGCTGAAAACAAAGACGTGAGTTTTACTTTTACAAACAAATTCGGAGCTAACTCTTCTGTACTTCTGCAGTCCAAAACTAGGCGAAAGTGTGTCCTTTGAGGTCAAGTCGAATGTGGCTATACCCTACTTTGTCTACACCATTGTGGCCAGGGGCAACATTGTGGACACCGACTACGTGGATGTGCCAAAGGGCCGCAAGACTCACACGGTGAAGTTTACACCCACATTTGCAATGGTTCCTCGGGCTATTATTTATGTCCACTACATCTACGACAATGAGCTGCGCTTTGAGGAGAAACAAGTTAGCTTTGAGAAGGATTTCAGTAACTCGGTATGGAGTGCCCCTTCCGTTTGTAGCTTCATTTATTGTTCAACTTTTGCTTTATTAGATTGAAATATCTGCGCCGCTGGATGCCAAGCCTAGCGAAGAGGTGACGCTGCGTGTCAAGACAGATGGCGATTCATTTGTGGGTCTGCTGGGCGTGGACCAAAGTGTGTTGCTGCTCAAGTCCGGCAATGATTTGAATCGCGATGAGATCTTCAACAGTCTCAACAATTACCGAACATCGACACCCTGGCAGCGCGGCTATGGACGTTATCCGGGCGAGACCTCAGGACTGGTGACCCTAACCAATGCCAACTATCCCTACAATACGGGTAAGCCTCGGGGGGGATATATTCCATTTAGAGTTCGGTCAGCGTTTCGATCACAGGAGCAAAACTTAAGCCGCATTCTCATCAGATTATCCCGACTATATAAACGATCAGCCGGAAGAAGGAATTCAGTCCGATTCGCTCATAGCTGACCAGCGGCCCTTGGCCATTGGTCCCGCCATTTACAATCGTCAGCCAGTGATTGGCGGCCCAACAGAACCCATGCCAATACGTCAGAACTTTGCCGAGGTCTGGACATATGAAAGCAGTAGGTGGGTGCCGGCACGTCCTAGTAGCAACCACAGACACGTTAACGCACCTCTAATGCACAGCTCTCTATGCTTTCTGCCAAACACAAATCTAAGTCGCTCTAAGGCACCAATACTAATATTTGCACATTGTGCAAAACGATTTTGCAAGCACACTGGAGAGTGCCCAAAAGTAATCGCAAATGATCCAAATTTTAGCGCCTGTAACCGCTCATCATAATGATTTATTTATGACGGACAATATCGAATACGATGAGGCAGTAGAGGACGATATTGATACCGTTGATGGGCCAATCGAAATGAAGCCAACAGACAGCGTGCGCACAAATTTTGCCGATCTCTGGATATGGCACTCCACCGGCAACGGGAGGTGGGTCCTACGGTTTAACTACAAAATTCGTGCATGAAAGCAAACCCACTCCGAATGCGCTCCTAAATCAACAGAAAAGTAGATTTAAATCTAACTCTAAACTTTAACCAAATACTAATGATGTTTATGTATATATATATATATATATATATATATATATCCCCGATGCAGATGATATTCTAGTACCTTTCTTTGTGCTCAATTCACCAATGCCTGTTGCATTTTCGATTGCGTCGGCAAGTGGAATGGGCGCCCCTGGTGCAGCATCAGCATCAGCTTCAGGTCCAGCTCCAGCTCCAGCCATTCCACAGATTCGTAAAGAGTTTCCGGAGAATTGGATATTTTACAATCAAGAAAAGTAACCAACAAGAATGACTTTTAAACCCTACTTTAGACCTCCAACCGTTGTGCGCTTTTTTGTCTGTTTGTTTTTTTTTTTTCTTTTTGGGTGTCCATAGGCTTAACTCTTAATTGCTTTAAACACTTTTCTATACTTTCTTTAACATAATAACTTGCTGGAACTGTTGCTCCTGTCCCTCTCTTGAATTTCTATGCCAGTCAGACGCTGGTTCACCAGAGTTCCCCTGCAGCGCTTTCCAGGCATGGGCTTCGGTTTAATGAACACAAATCTCTTGGCAATGAGGCCATCTGCAGCTGGGATTCCAATGCCAATACCACCAACAATCTCAGCCCCAGCTCCAGTGCCCCAAATACGCAAAGAGTTTCCGGAAAATTGGATCTTTTATAATGCTGAAAAGTATGAGCATGTTTTTCGCTTCGTTTTTTGTGTGCCTTTTGTGCTGCTTGACTAACCAACAAAATACCAGAGATATGGCAAACCATAAATCACCAAGAATGCATCATGGCAGGTCGCTTTCATTAGGTTTCAACTCCTCCTGCCTGCATAAAAATGTAACAATATTTTATTCCCAGTTCTGAGCCGCTGGCCTTGGCCCGAAGTTTATTACTTAAGATCGGATGTATTGGAAAATCGTGGCATGTTTGCAGAGCCCATTGAAGCACGCGCCTATGGTGCTTCGATATCCAGATCTGAATTTGATGCACCACAAGCAGCACCAGCACAAATACGCCAAGACTTTCCTGACACTTGGATATTTCTAAACACTCACGAGTAAATTTATTGTGCACTTTAATGGCGATTGTTAATTGTGGGACCACTCATCGGAGCATAATAATTGGCACACAAATGCATATTTGAGGAATTAAATGACACATTTCTCAGCTAAATCCAGCGAACTTTTGCAGCTGGAAGCTGCATCATTCAATATCCTTTTCCCAGATCGGTTCAATGATAAAGTTTATTACTCAATGTCTGATGGACTCGGTAAACTGTTCGTCGAAACCTGCGACACTTTTGTGCAAGACAGAAAAACATTCCACAGAATTTTCCCCTTGTTTTCCACTAACCAATTTCCCGCTTATTGTTTTGTTTTCTGCATGTTTTTCTGCATTCTTCAAGCGGTGATTAGAAAATATTTAAAAATTCATTTTAATCATTTTGTGGCTCGTGGCTTTAATGTTTTTGTGTTGTGGGTTGTTTGAGGCTTTAGAAATGATTCAAAATTAATTTTGTTAATCTCCCAAACAGCACGGATGCCGATGGCTTTACACTGGTAAAGAAGATACCGGATACCATTACCTCATGGGTGGTCACGGGCTTCTCACTGAACCCCAGCTCGGGCATTGCGCTGACCAAGAGCCCTAGTAAAATTCGCGTGTTCCAGCCTTTCTTTGTGTCCACCAATTTGCCGTATTCCGTGAAGAGGGGTAAGTAGAAGCTCTCTAAGAAAAGCAAACTCAACCTCAAGCCATAATCGTTCTGCTGCAGGCGAAGTCATAGCCATACCTGTGATCATATTCAACTACTTGGACAAGACACTCGATGCGGAGGTCGTCATGGACAATGCGGACAAGGAGTACGAGTTCACGGAGGCCACCAACGAGGTGGAGGAGAAGGCCAGCGATGAGGTGCGACGCATGAAACGTGTCACAATACCCGCCAACAGCGGCAAGAGCGTCTCCTTTATGATACGACCCAAGACCGTGGGTTCAACGACCCTAAAGATTTCCGCCACTTCACCCATTGCCGGCGACACCATCCACCAGAAGCTGAAGGTAGAGCCCGAGGGTGTCACGCAGTTTGTCAATCGAGCGGTTTTCATCAACCTAAAGGACCAACCGGAGCTGTCGGAGTCACTCGAGGTGCAAATACCCACGGAGGCTGTGCGTGATTCAGAGTTCATAGAGTTCTCGGTGGTGGGAGATCTGCTGGGTCCCACGCTCCAAAATCTGGACAATCTGGTGCGCATGCCCTACGGCTGCGGTGAGCAGAATATGGTGAACTTTGTGCCCAACATTTTGGTGCTGAGCTACCTGGAGGTGACCAACCGCAAGATGCCCAGCGTTGAGGCGAAGGCCAAGAAGTTCCTGGAGATTGGCTACCAGCGGGAGCTGACCTACAAGCATGACGATGGCTCCTACAGTGCCTTTGGCAAGTCCGATCCCTCGGGCAGCACTTGGCTCACGGCTTATGTGATGCGCTCCTTCCATCAGGCGGCAAAGTACACCCAAGTGGATCCCAAAGTGATGACTGCAGGACTCGATTTTCTTGTCTCCAAGCAGAAGGACACCGGCGAGTTCCCGGAGGTGGGCAAACTTTTTGACAATGCCAATCAGAACGAGCTGGCGCTGACTGCCTTTGTGCTGTTGGCCTTCTTCGAGAATCAGGAACTCATTCCCAAATACCAGAGTGCCATTGACAAGGGTGTGCGCTATGTGGCTGAGGAGGTGGACAAGACAGAGGATCAATATGCGCTGGCCATTGCTGCGGTGGCCCTGCAGCTGGCCAAACATCCGCAGGCCGAGAAGGTGCTGGCCAAGCTGGAGGGCGAGGCCAGGCAGGAGAATGATCGCAAGTGGTGGTCCAAGGGCACATCAACGGTAATCAACATTTGGCGTCCGCGCAGCAACGATGTGGAGATCACCTCGTATGTGCTGCTCGCTCTGCTCGAGCAGGGTGCGGCAGAGTCGAGTCTGCCCATTGTCAAGTGGCTGATTGGACAGCGGAACAGCAACGGTGGCTTTGCCTCCACCCAGGACACAGTTGTCGGCCTGCAGGCGCTCACGAAATTCGCTCAGAAGACCGGCTCCGGCACCGGCACCATGGACATTGACTTTGTGCCCTCGAATGGCACCAAGTCCACCATCAAAGTGGAACCTGCCAACTCCCTGGTGCTGCAGACTCACGTGCTGCCGAAGACCACGCGCAAAGTGGATTTCACGGCCAAGGGCACTGGCTCGGCCATGGTGCAGCTTTCGTATCGCTACAATCTGGCCGAGAAGGACAAGAAGCCCAGCTTCAAGGTCACTCCCACGGTGAAGGACACGGCCTCCAACCAACTGCTCGTGGTGGACATTTGCGCCGAGTACATACCGCTCGAGGAGAGCGACAAGGACAAGGACTCGAATATGGCTGTCATGGAGATTGCACTGCCCTCCGGCTATGTGGGCGACGCTGAGAGTCTCAGCAAAATCGAGTCTGTCGATCGTGTGAAGCGCGTGGAAACCAAGAACTCCGACTCCACGGTTATTGTGTACTTTGACAGCCTGACGCCCGGCGATGTCAAGTGCCTGCCCGTGGAGGCAACCAAGGCGCACGCGGTGGCCAAACAGAAGCCCGCGGCTGTGTCCCTCTACGACTATTACGACACGGAACGCCGCGCCACCGAATACTATCAGGTGAAGTCCTCCCTGTGCGACATTTGCGAGGGCAGCGACTGTGGCAGCGGTTGCAAGAAGGAGTGAAGTAAATACTAACAAATAAAATCAGAATAAATAAAAAGAAATAAATAAAGTGTATGAAAATGTATTCTGATTGTTTTATTTACTCAGGAGATCGCTTTGCACGCTCGGCATCGATGAGTCTGTGGGGAAAAGGTCAGAATTATAATGGATTGAATTATGGTATTCAACGTTAAACCAAAGACAGAACAATACAAATGAAATTGCATGAGAAGCAAAAGCTTTTTCAGTTTTCGTTTCAAGCCTTAACGGTACGGTCGCGAGGTGCTTGCACTTCAATTCTGTTTTATGCTATCCTTCGCCCCTGAAATGAAATGCTACTCGACTTCGTCGATGCATTGGTCAGCGCTGATGTCTTTGGCGCGGCACAGTGGGCACTCAGCCGAAAATAAGTGGCAATAGTCGAAAAATGTTATGAGCGCTTTGGATATAAATAATGTACGCATATAATATAGGGAATTCCAGAGCTTTAAAATATAAAAGTGTGGAAACATTGATTGAATGTAGCAAGCTAAAATTGCCCACTGTGTAACGGGGCTGAGACGTCAGAATCGAAACTTCTGCCTGCGCTTGTCGTTTCGTCAATGCCTTCAACATGGCAGACGGTTGTCGGACAGAGACGAAGCATAAGCGAAGAGAGAATCGAAAGCCCGTGAGCTCCCCTCAATCACATAACGGCTTAAAGTGAAACTATTTATGCATTTGGGAATCTATCACTATCCCTTTCTAGCACTTGCATAAGTGCTACACAGCGCTCGCTCATTCAATTTCTTTGTATTATTTGGTCTTTGGTTAAACTTACTTCTGCACATCGTCCACCAGCAACTGCACATCAAATGTTTCCTTTTTGACTGTGTTGTGAAATTCTTCCAACACTCTGGGATGCACCATTATGTCCACATCGTTCTTGCCCATACGCCATAAATTATACTTGAATAAGAGATACAATAAAAATATAATTAAATGCAAAATAAATATAAAAAATAGTTAAGTAAATTGACTCACCATCTCGGGATCAGATAGCAGAAATTCAATCACTTGAAAGTGACTTTTGGTATTGACTCCCACTCGAAAGACTTTATAATTTGTATAGGAAACAATTGCCGATTTGGTGGTTTGCTCTGCCACAGGAACGGGCACTGGGAAGGCCATGGCTTGGGCAACATCAAAAACCAGCAATGCAATCAAGAGCAACATTCTGTGTGAACTGACACCAAGTGGGACTCAATGGGAATGCTTTATGGGAGCAATACTATTATTCGCATTCCCCTCAGCAGATGGCAAAGCTGTTGCTTTTGTTCCTTGATTAAAAAGGTGCTTCGGATCGTTTAGCTGGAAAGAAAGTGTTTCGGCATATGTATTCCGGGTTCCGACACTATCAAATGTGCTGCCAGGGCTGCGCAGCACAAAACTATCGTCGAAGCGTGAGAGTATCGGTGGAAAAGAGTTGATAAAATATAAAATAAATTCAAAATTTTGCTACTTCTGTGTGCTGAGACTTCAGCATTCGCTCTGGGACTATATTTGGAAACTGACTTGGCTGCCTACTGAGTCGGTTTACAGTAAACTCACCAAAACTATCGTACTATCGAATATAATAAAAAAAAACTCTGCATCTGGGGCAGCACGAGGCATATTTGGGTCCCAAGAGCTGTGTCCAAGCATCGTTGTCGGTCTCCTGCATTCATTTGCTGTGTCATGCACAAGCAATGTACATTGTTTTACGTTTTTTTGTTTTGATAATGGTTTAGTAGCTGCCATCTGATTGAGGAGCTTCCTCTGGAGTTCCGGTACAGAGTCTGTTCACGAACAGTTGCTTCCAGCGGCAGACATTCGCCACCAACTTTATCTTTTCTTATCTGTCTAATTTTGATCAAGAATTACCACTAAATAATTGCCCAGTAATGCCTCTTGAGTTTCGTTTTGCTATCTTTACAACCTCCAATTGAGACTGTGGGTAAAAAGCAGCCACTGGCTGTCGGAAGCCAAACAGTCGCTGACTTTAGGCCAAACATCGAACATGGGCAACACCTTCACTTGGCTGTGGGCACTGGCACTGCTACAGGGGGCTCTGGGCGCCGCTGTGCCAGAGACAGACAGTCGTATACGCTATGACAATTATGCGGTGTACAAAGTCAAATACGAGAGTGTGGAACAGCGAAATCTGTTGGAAAAACTGACAGAGGATCGCGCGAATGTAAGGCTCTGGCATGAGGCCAAGGATGAGCTGCATTTGATGATCAGTCCCCAGAGCTTGTCGGAGTTTCAGACAAAAGTGCGGCAGGCCAATGCCAGCGCAGAGATTTTCATAGCCAATGTGCAGGAGTAAGTAAACCCCTAATCAATGTGGAATTTTTATAACACTCCGCTAACCTCCGCTTTTCCTTAGTCTAATCGACATGGAAACGACCGAAAACTCACGAGGCACCAGCGATGAATTTGGCTGGAAGCGGTACAATTCCTTGGCCCAAATTGAGGCCTGGCTGGATGAGATACTCGCACGTTATCCGGTCATAACCGAAGGCTTTATCGTGGGTCAATCCTACGAGGGCAGGACCATAAGGGGCATTAAAATCTCCTACAAATCGGGCAATCCGGGCGTCTTTATAGAGTCGAATATACACGCCAGGGAGTGGATTACCTCGGCCACGGCCACTTGGCTGATTAATCAGTTTCTGACCTCGGAGGATCCGCTGGTGCGGACTCTAGCCGAGAGCCATGACTGGTACATTGTGCCGGTGCTGAATGTGGATGGTTTTGTCTACACACACGAGAAGGTAGGAGAACAGCAAATCCTCCTCCTGCAACTTGAGAGTTTTCTCAACTTGAATTTCTGTTACTTCCCCCAGGATCGCATGTGGCGCAAGACGCGTCAACCTTCGGCCACTTCCAGCTGCATTGGCGCTGATCCCAATCGCAATTACGACTCCCATTGGATGGAGAACAATGGCGCCTCCTCGAATCCCTGTGCGGAGAACTATGGCGGCCCGCAGCCCTTCTCCGAGCCAGAGATCAAAGCCATGTCCGAGTTTGTGGCTGGCATCAAGGACAAAGTGAATGTCATGCTGGCCTTTCACTCCTACAGTCAGCTGCTGCTGTCGCCCTATGGCCATACCGAGGAGGAACTGCCGCCGAATTACGATGATTTGATGGAGGTGGCCAAGGCCTATGCGGATGCCGTGGAGGCGATGCCCTATGGCACGGTGTACAGATATGGCACAGCGTCGGGAATATTGTGTGAGTAGAGAGGGCGCCGGAATGTCCTTGGGGGCGTCTCTTTAATGGTTGAGTTTTCCCTTTCAGATATCGCCTCGGGTGCCACCAATGATTGGGCCTACAACGAGCAAGACATTCAAATCTCCTACACCATTGAGTTCCGTGACACGGGACATTATGGCTTCATTCTGCCCCCGGTGCACATTGTGCCCAATGCCGAGGAGGCGCTCTTCGGCATTGCCGCGCTGCTGGACAAGTGCAAAGAGTTGGGCTATCTGGCAATCAAATATTGATCCAGCAATAAAAGCATTAAGTAGCGATTACGATTGGGTTTATGATTGGGTGTGGGTTTGGGTTTGTTGGGTTTTCTTTGGGTCTGTTTGCTGGCTGGCCAAGTCATTCAATGTTCGCCATGCGTCTGCTCTGGTCGTTGGCGCTGCTCTTGGTCCTGGCTAGCGCGGCTACGCTCAAGGACAGTCCCAAAGCGCGTTACGATGGCTATGCAGTGTACAGATTGAGTGTTAAGAACAAGCTGCAGCTGGCCGTCGTAGAGCAGTTGTCGCAGCTGTCCAGCAAGGTAGGAGCGGGGTTTGCCCTTTGCCATTTGAAAGCCAAACTGAGTGGAGACTTTGTGCCACCTTTTTGCAGTACAACATCTGGAAGGACTACGATGAACACTCCCAGCAGGTGCACATTATGGTTGCTCCTGCAGAACTTCAACACTTTCAGGCACTTGTGAGCCTTCATGCCATCAGCAGTGAGCAAATAATCGAGAATGTTCAAGAGTAAGTGGCACATACCGATCCAGCGATAAGCCATTAACTATGAGTGTGCCCATAAATATTTCCCCCTCTTAGCCTTATCGATGCCGAGCAAGTCACGCCCGCCGCCGACAGCGCACCTTTTGGCTGGACTAGGTACTACGAGCTGGCGGAAATCGAAGCCTGGCTGGACAGCGTGCTGGCTGCCTATCCCACAGTCACTGAGGAGTTCGTCGTGGGCCAGTCCTACGAGGGACGCACCATTCGCGGCATTAAGATCTCCCACAAGGCGGGCAATCCGGGCATCTTTATCGAGTCGAATATACACGCCAGGGAATGGATTACCTCAGCGAGTGCCACGTGGTTCATCAATGAACTGTTGACCTCCCAGGAGCCGGCAGTGAGGAGTCTAGCAGACAGCTACGACTGGCACATTGTGCCCGTGTTCAATGTGGATGGCTTTGCGTACTCGCACGCGAAGGTACAGTCAACTCGGAGTACTTGCTGGCACTTTACAACACTGTTAATGCCTTTTCCTTGCTGCAGAATCGCATGTGGCGCAAGACACGCCAGCCACATGCCACCAACGAATGCATTGGCGTGGATGCCAATCGCAACTTTGACTCCCATTGGCTGGAGAACAATGGCGCCTCATCGAATCCTTGCAGCGAGACGTTTGCGGGGGATGTGCCCGGCTCGGAGCCAGAGGCCAAGGCTTTGACGGAGTATCTCCAGAAGATTGCGAATGAGTTCAGTGTGTACATATCCTTCCACTCGTATGGGCAGTACTTGCTGTCACCTTATGGCCACACGAAGGAGGAGTTTCCGGATAACTACGATGATCTGCTGCAGATTGGCGAGGCCTTTGCCACGGCCATTGAGGCGCTGCCCTATGGCACCGCCTATCGTTATGGCTCCACAGCGGATGTGCTTTGTGAGTGCTGAAAACTGAAGTTAAACCCACCCAAATTTGTGCCTCATTTGTGCTGCTTCCCCTTTGCAGATGTAGCCACGGGCACCTCCGTGGACTGGGTCTACAATGAGCTCAACAAAAAGGTGGCCTTCACCATCGAGTACCGCGATCAAGGCCGCTACGGCTTCCTCCTGCCACCCGTGCAGATTTTGCCCAATTGCCAGGAGCTCATGGCCGGCATGTTGGCGCTGATTGGCAAGACCCAGGAGCTGGGTTACTTGTAGTCGAAAGAACTTTATTTCTGCTCATTAAAGTACCTCACATAGGAGGCCAACAGATCGTCCATTTTGTAGCCTTGGGTGGTGCTGCACAGCAGCTTTGAGGCGCCAATCATGTTGCCAAAGCGTATGTGAAAGTGATTCTTGCCCGAGCTCCACATGCCCAGCTGGGAGTACTCAAAGCTGCGCAGCAGTTGCTTGGTTTGGGCATCCAGCAAATGGAAGCCCGCGGCATTGATGGCAATCAGCAGGCACTCGGGCAGGCTGTCATCGTTCTGCTGCTTGACCACAAAGAAGGTGGAGCCGAAGCAGGGCTGCTCGGCGAGTGACTGCAGAAAGAGGAACTTGGCCTGGTCCTCGGTCAGCTGCTGCTCGTGGTGCAGTCGCGGCAGAATCCGCTGCCTCCAGTCCGAGAGTGGCAGCAGCGGAATCAAATCCTCCGGCACCAGTCTGGGCAACACCTCCGCCAGTCGCTGCAAACTAACCTCCTGATCCGCACTGTACACGAGTCCGGCTAGGTGTGCGGCCTGCTCGCAGTCTATGGGATAATAGCCCTTGAGATATTTGTGCAGCTCCTGCGGATAGCTGAAGATCAGATCCCCCTGGAGATCCTCTCCTGGCTGATTGTTCAGCCAGAGCTTGCGCATAAAGTGGAGTTGGTAGTGGCCATCGCAGCTGGATCTTATGGTCTTCTGTTGCCGCAGCCAGTAGAGCAGTTGACTGATGAAATCGAACACAAAATCAGCCTCGGGCATGGCGTACACCTTGTCGCCCGTCTTGAGGAAAATGCTGTAGCCCAAGGGGGACTTTAGCTGGAGTCGTTGGGCAATCTCCGCGATGAGCTCGGAGCCGCGCGTGTGCGACTCAATCTCAAAGGCCTCCACGGTGTCATCGGGGAAGTAAATCTTGTGATAAATGTGCATGCAACGCTGCTGTATGCCCTCCACTTCGATCAAGTGTGGCGCCTGCTTGCGCTGCCCCTGCTGCACGGAGCGCTTCAGCCGCTTGAGGCACGCATCGGCCAAGGAGTCCGCGCGCATGCGCAGGAGGATGAGCAGCTCCCTCATGATCAAGACACTGGGAGCCAGCAACCCTGTGGCTAGATAGAGCAGGTCCCAGCCACGTTTTTCGCCCTCCAAGGAAGGATTATCGCTGAGCTGCCTCATCAGCTGACAGTAGAGTTCGTCGCAGAGCAAAGGATGCAGCAGCGCGGGCTGGAAGATCAAGTCCGTGTTGACGGGCAAATTGCTGCGCGCAATGTCGCCCATGTACTGCAGGAACAAAACGAAGTTTAGGTGAGGGAAAATTAGTTGGAGAAGCTCGTACTACCTTTAGTATGTGATGGTAGATGACCAAAGCTTGTTGGAACAGCTGCGGCTTGTTGGCCAGAGCCTTGAGCAGCGGCGCCTTGAGTGGCTCCGCTGAATGCTGCCAGAGCGGCGTCGTTTCAGTGCTGTAAAACAGTGCAAAAATATGCATAAGCTCCAACACTTTATCCTCCACTGCAAACTCACTCTAGGCGCTCCCTAAACTGCATCTCAGCCAGCTGCGAAATGTTGTGCTGACGGCGTCCTAAAATTGCTTTGCGCGGCACTGGCTTCGGTGGCTGCTCCTCAAACCTGCCCTCGCGGTAGATCTCCTGCAGCTTGTCGCTGGGTTTGGTCAGTGTTGCCAGCACACGCACATTGCCAGCGGTAAATTGACCCCACTGACCTTTGACACAGCCACGATAGCACTGCTGTGCGCTGCCGGATAAGAGTTGAGCGCCCGTGACTCCCGCATCGAACTGCACGAGATCGCCGGGGGAGAGCCTGAGGAAATCCTCATCCTCCAGCTGCTGGGAGTCCACACCGTCCAGGGCCACACCGTAGCTCGAACGCTGCCGCAGATTGTCCAGCATGTAATTGATGAGCTCGCTGGCATCCTCGGAGGCGCTGCACTGCAGCACAAAGTTCACTTGCTGCACGGTGCGCACATGCAGCTCCCCATTGGGCTCGGCGTGGACCTTCAGCAGCTCCGCAAAGCTGCAGGAGGCCAGCACCTGTTCGGTTTCATCGATGAGGAACAGACCCGTGGCATTGATGGCCAGCATCAGTTCATCGCTCTGCAGCTTGGGTCCCTCCTTGCGGTGCACCTCGAACAGTCGCGAGTGCCGCATGGGCCAGGACAGGTGAGCAAAGAGACAAATGTCCTCCTTGGCGCGCTGCTGATTGGCTGCCAGCTGCTCCGGCTCCGGCTGCTGCTGCTCCTGCTCCTGCCGCACATACGAGCTCCGCTCATAGGTGGCTGCAATGAGGCGACTCCAATTGTCGACGGCGCGCTCCCCGGGAGCCAGCAAATCACTCGGCACAAAGGCGGTGATCTCAGAGGCTTGCAGGCGGCCAATGGCACCGGGACCGTGCTCGATGAAGCAAGCCAAAGCGCAGACCATGGCAATGTCCTTCTCGGAGCGACAGCGATATTCCCCGCATCTCAGACCATTCAGGATCTGTTTGTAAATGAGCTGAGTGGCCTTGGGATCCACTGCGGGATCATGCCATGTGGCAAACATTTCCTTGCGCAGATACAGCTTCCATGGAGCATCCAGCTGCCGCTGTTCACACAACGAAATGGCGTCCAGGACATGCTCCTGCCCAGCGCCCAGTGGCAGGAGTCTCCCGTGCAGCGACATCAGCAAACCAAAGCCAAAGGTGTCGCTGAGTCCCAGGCCCTGGCACAGCTGCTGCACTGCCTCCCTGGCCGTGCTGGCGGCATCCACCTGCAGTCTGCGCGTCTGTCCATCCATCAGGTGTATGTCCAGCTTCAGCGGCTGTCTTCCACGGATGGCCTGCAGCTCCAGCAGCGATGGAGGCTGCCTCCTTGGGCCATTCACGAGCGTTCGCTCCAGGCGCTGCAGCGAAGGAGCAGCCTGCAGCTGCGCAGTGCCCCGCTTCATGAAGCTGCGCAGATGCGGCTCAAAGTCCGTGCTGGGCGGAAAGCAGCTCAGGCAGAGGCTGAGCAGCAGCCAGCCGCGAGCGTAGGAAGTGCGACTGGGATTGAGGTACAGCTGCTTGCAGATTTGTGCGAGGATTTCGTCTCTGAAACGAGATTGGAGCGTTACATTGGGCTGCCTTTGCCACAAGCTTCAAACTACCTTAGATTCTCCTTGAGTATGCCATGTCCTATAACAAACTGCAGCTTATCGAGATGACTGCTGGGAGCATTGAGCCACTGCTGGTAGAACAGCTCCGCTTCACGCTGGCTGCTGCCTTGCAGCTTGGAGGGCCGCTTCAGCGATTGCCGCACAAAGAGTCGCGGCCTGGAGGCACCAAAGTTGCCCAAGAGACGCGTCAAGTCAGACATGATGTTGGCTTCCTCCGAGTGTGGCAGCGGTGAGGCAGGATCCAGCTCCGGCAGATCACCCATGAAGCGTAGAATCGTTAACCAAATGGCCTGAAAAAGAAGGGAGCAAATGTCTCAATATGCCACTCAAAGTTTGTGCAGAAAGGACCCACCTTTGCTGCCATTTCATCCAGCGGCAGTTCATGCTTCAGCAGCGACTGCTTCAGCGGCTTGCGCTCATGCTGCGCTGTGGCGCCACCGCCAAAGTACGTGGCAGCATATTTCAAATAACTAAAATCCGAGGTGTCTATGTTCCTGGACAGCGGCTTGGGCAGGCGTATGGTGTCCCCAGAGGCTAGGGCTTGCAGGCGCCTGCGCGCAGCCTGAAAGTAAAGACATTTTTGAGTGTTTTTCCAGCGTAAACTTTAGGCGACTCTTCCAAGTTCCTAACGCTGCCTCAAGTGCGTTCTCTTATACTCTTTGGACACTCAATTCAGTGGTATTAATGGTTTCGACAGCTGTAATCTGAGTGCCACTTATCGTGCGGTGCTTCGGGGCCGTAAGCTTTTTATTGGGTGGGGCATGCTGCACCCGACGATAAGCATTTGTTCTGCCTGCCGATTATTTACGATCGGTGGATTTTTTACTGAATTTATCACTTATGGTGAGGTATTTGTTTCAAACTTCTGCCGCCACTGCCACTGCGATAGCAAACTGTCGTCCGCCTGCCGTTCTTTTGGCCACGCTCCACTTCGATTTTTGTTTAGTTGCTGCCTAAAGACGAGACGACACGGTGCTGGGAGCTGACCCACTGGGAGCTGACCCACTGGGAGCTGCTCTGCTGAATCTGTCCCAATAAACTGTTTATTTTTGTGTTGTTTTATTTGGAATTTGGAAGTGAAACGTTTGCCTGGGGCAGCTTTTTGAAGACTTGGAATTAATGCAGAAAGATTTGAAACTATTTTTTGAGAGTGTAAATTTGAGGTGTGCCAAGGAAAAGTGCAGCAAGAAATATGGAAAACTTTTGACAGGGGAAACTTTAGCTAGAAAATTAACTGAAGAAAAATCTGAGGCAACTTTTAATGAATGGGAAAATCCCAACTAAATTTAGTTTATAAATTTGCCAAATTTCTAGAGCAGTCCCAGAGTTTTCTCCTATATTCTATTCTAGGAATGCGCAAAGATTTCTTTAGAGTGTTCTATGAAATATCCCCAGAGCTCTAAGAGCTCTAAGAATTCCCCCAAGTAACTTTCCATGAATGGGCCAAGTGTTCGTTAGAAGTGCCCAACGTAAGTCTCAAAGTACTTTCATTCAAAAATTCCACAAATTGGCAATAAACTAGTGCCATAAATTATAGAGGAAGCAACTATTTGGGTTGACTTTTATGATGTAAAATCAAATAAATGAAATCAGCTTTCTCGCAGAGGAATATTTTAGGAACTCCAAAAGTTCTAATCTTTAAAGTATGCGCCAAATAAGAATTGACAAAAAAATATATAAAAATAAAAATATAAACCGATTGTCGTATCTGTGAAGAGTTAATCTATGCCTAAGCTGCAGGCAAATGAAATAAATAAATGCCCAAACATTAGTCATGGGTGCTCAAGGTGTTAGCTTCAAAGTAATCCCAGCTGACAATGCAGAAATATATTACAATAATTGAATGGTGAAATGGTGGAGGGACACTCACTGGCATTGACAAAAATATACAAAAAGCCAAACAAGATCTTGGCTTCCGATGGGAAAGCCAACAACAAAATCCACAACCAGACGAAAACGAGAAAACGAAACATTTATCTCTAGATTCCTTAGATAGCACCAGCAAAATGGGTTTTATTTACAGAGTACAATAAATAATTATGGTTATACGTAAACACTATATAAAACATTTATCGTTAGAGGGGAAACTGTAACAAAAAGCGATCACAAACACAGCTTTTTTTTTTTTTTTTTCATTTTTGCTTTCGTTCTACATACATAAAGATATACATAGATGTATGTATTATATGGTATATACAAGCTGACGTGTAATTGATTTGTACATAAAGAAAAATAGAACCAAATGGAAGCCAAACCCCCCAATGGAAGAGGAACCCAAGCTCCTTCCTCAAGCATTAATATCATCTACAGCTAATGTCTAGTTTGTTCTTGGCCCTCTCTGTGCTCTCTGTGCTCTCTGTGCTCTCTGTGCCGACCAGGCATCGCTACTAGAGACGCGTCTGGTTGACAATCTTCCTGGGCGCCGCCTCATAGTAGTTGACGGGTCGGGAGAGCAGCTTTGTGGGCACATCTCTGCGCAGGCGCAGCTCACGCTCGAACATCAGAGACTTTTCCTTGACATTCGGCCCCAGGGGACCACTCACATCGGGCTCATCGTTGAGGAAGCCAAAGACATCGTCCACCATCTGTTTGGAGGACTCCACATCGTTGTAGCCCTGCGGACTCTCCAGTATGGGCACAATGCCATTCGTTTTGGCTGTGGTCTGACTGGCGGGACGCGTGGCCAATGGGGCAGCGACAATCAGCGTGGTGGGTGGTGGTGGGAGGGACATGCGTGCCTGCAGCGTGGGCGGCTTGGGTGCCTCCTGCTTGAGGGACTTTGTGCGCTTGGGCTGCTGCAGAGCGGCCATGGCCAGGGCATTGCGAGTGGCGGCCTCCGCCTTGAGACGTTGCTCCTGCTCTTCCTTGAGACGCTGCGCTTCCTGTACTTGCAGCTGCTCCTCCTTCAGCCGCAGCTGCTCCTGCTCCTGCTCCTTCTGCGCCTGCTGCTTGACGCGCTGCAGCTCTTGCTCCTCCTTCAGGCGCACCAATTTCTGCTGCTCCTCCTTCTGCTGCTCCCTTCGTGCCGCCAGCTTGCCCTTAAACTCCCTGCGTGCGAGATAGCCACGTGACAGGGCCTGCAGCTTGATGGTGCGGCATCTTACCATCGTGAATTTTGTGGTCAGCTGCTGGGCAGCAATGCAGGCGCCCAACCGATGGAAGCCCTGCCGCATGATCTGGTACTTACGACGCTGTAGGCGACCCCGCCAATGCCGCTGCACAGTGACGATGGCCTGGCGATATCGCTGCAAATAACGGCGGAAGAGCACGCGCCTAATGCCACGCTGTATGGTCACAATGGACTTGAGCATCAGCTGGGAGCGCTGCTGCTCCAAACTGGCATCATCCTCGTCGCGCAGAAAGATCTTCGTCTTGCCGAACTGCCGATCCGAGTCGGCGGGCAGCGTGGCCAAACAGATTTGCTGTGCCAACTGCCGGCAGTCGCACTTCTCCAGTGGCCCCGTGGGCGGCACCAGCAAGCGATACCGTTCGACGAAGGCGCGGTAGGCGGTGCGAATGGGATAGCCTGCGCGTCGAATGCGCGCCGTCTCCATCATGCCCGAGTAGCGCAGCTGACGCACACAAAGCTCCTTGTCAAAGTTCTGCAAGAGAGAGAGAGAGAGAGTCAAGTCAGCATTGAGAGGCGTTTCGAACTAATTTCTCCACCCACCTTTGGTTCCTTGTACTCATTCGGCTTAATGCACCTTATAAAGTAAGGATGCGCCTGTGACAGAGTCCTCATCAGCATGTCCAGCGAGTTCCTGAACTTCACACACAACGTGGGCTGTTTCTTGGCCGTGTCCATGGGCATTTCCTGGGGGAAAATATCCACCAAATACTTGTTGGCTGATCGCTGCACCAGCGACCGCAGATCACCGCTGAACGAGTCGCGATTCTTTTCGAGGAAACCCAACGGATTGTACATGACAACACCCGCATAGTGACGAATGCCAAAGAGCGAGGTCTGTGTGGTCTTGCCTTTCACGTAAATGGAGCGATTGCCGTGCTGCACATGCAGCTTCTCGAGCAGCGTGTTGTCCGTGCCCTTGGGGAACTTTGATTCCTCATCAATCAGGGACATGAGGTTCATGGGCTTCATGCCAATGAGGTCGAGTATTTGTTGATTGTCCTGGAATTCAATGTGCTGCCAGTTGATGTGCTCGTTTTGGTATTCATCTTGTTCCATCTGCAGAAATGGAGAAGGTTTTTGCATGAGTACAGAATTGTAAGTGGGAGATGGGCTAATGGCGCGTGCCACGACTGTCATCTCCGGCTTGCTTGTGCCATCTCGCTTTGCCCTGCAGGCTTTACGCGCAAGCTGCTCTCTGAGAGTGCGCGTGAATTATGCTCAAAGCTAGCGGCGCTACCTGCGCTAGCTTCGGCAACAACAAGCAGAACAGACGAACATGAACAGACATGCACGTTGAGTCCCGTTTGTTCCTCTGCTTGACTTTATTTTCTATGCGCTGAGGGGGAGGTTTTGCTGCGAACGCAAGTTGTTGTTGCTGTAGGTGAAGCGAGTGACAATTGCGACAGCACGGCAATCGAAGCAGAATATGCAACAACAACAACTGCACTGAGAGAGCAGAAGCAGAGAGAGTGTGTGCATGTGTGAGCAAGAGGGAGAGTGTGCGTATTGAGTGAGTGAGGAGCTAAGCTTGCACCGTAGTTAAAGTAAAGTTGGAAAGAGATAAAGCAAATCCTACCTTGAAAATGTGTCCCACAAAGAATTGCTGCAGATTCTCATTGGCATAGTTGATGCACAGCTGCTCGAAGCTGTTGTTGTCAAAGTTCTCAAACCCGAATATGTCCAGCACGCCGATGCTGTTCATCGGTCGATCCGGCTGCTTGTTGATCGTCTCATTGATGCGTCGCACAATGCGCACGAAGATGCCATCGTACAGCGACTTGACAAAGGCATCGCGACCCTCCAGCGCTGACTCCTTGGACAGGCTGGTGGTCACATGCTCGCCATGGACGAATATTGTGCGCTGTGTGAGAGCCAAATTCAAGGGGGCAACGGGTATGCCCAGCAGCTTGGCCACTCGCTTGAGGTTCTCGTCATCGTCCACCTCGGCCGCCTCCTGATTGGCCACTTCGGTGGCCTTGAAGCGCAGATTGCCCAGATGCAGAATGGCCGCCAGCAGGCAGAGTATGCTCCACATCTCCTCCGGCTTGAAGGAGAGCACCTTCATGGCCGCCCGAATGTCGGCAAAGTCCTTGGCATCTCCCCTGCCGGGCAGCGTGAAGCAGCCGCCCTGGGAGAGGTAATGGTACTGGCTGGGCGACTGCTCCTGCAGCATGAGGCGCTGCCGCTCTGGTGGCGTGAGCCCCGCCAGCATGCAGTAGAAAATGTGATAATTCCGCTCCTCCTTGCTCTGGAAAACGATGCGGGATTTCTCGAGAAGATACTGCTGGATGCGAGCACCCTGTATGGCGCCCTCGGGCGTGAACCGAATCTCGATGTACTTGCCAAAGCGCGAGGAATTATCGTTCCGCACGGTCTTGGCATTGCCAAAGGCCTCCATTATAGGATTTGCCTCAATGATCTGCTGCTCGATCCAGGAGTGTTTGCCGCTAATGGCGGCCAAGTACTGCAGGATCAACTTTGTGCTCTCCGTCTTGCCAGCACCCGACTCGCCACTGATGACCACACACTGATTCTCCTTGTGTCGCTGCAGCCGCTGAAAGGCATTGTCACTGACGGCAAAGATGTGCGGCGGCAGCTCAATCAGAGCTTTGTTTCTGTAGAGTTGGATCTCGCGATTCGTGTAGATGGGCAGGATCTGATAGGGATTGATGGCCACCAGCATGGAGCCAGTGTAGGTCTGAAAAGCAGAAGCGAAAGATCACAAAGAGCCCCAGGGTAACTCTGGTTCTAGCACTCACATAAATCAACTGCTTGGCATAGCGATTCTCCAAGTTCCTAAGGATTGTGTACTCCTGCAGATCGCCCAGCGTAATCATATCCTCCACATCCGCCTGCGATGTTATGTGCATGGCCTTGAGCACATCCCCCGCTGGCACCCACAGCTGCTTTTTCCGATCATCACACACCAAAGTCTGAGTCTTCTCTGTGCGCACAATGCGGGCACCAAAAGGCACCGCAAACTCGCTTGTGGCATTCTGCGGCTTCACCCACACATATTCGCCCTGTCCATGGGAAATTGATTGGAAATTGTAGTTCAAGTAATGGAGTTGAGTAGCCAAACAGGTGACTCTTTACATCATAAATGTAATTAATTGATAAGCAGCAAATAAAGCATGTTACATCGATAGTTTATAAATCAGTGGGCAGTCCATAAAGGCACTCAAAATGTTATCTGGACAGCAGAACGATATAATCTGAAGCACATTGAACTCCTAGACAATTTCGTGACTCAAAAAAGCAAACCGAAATGAAATAATTCTATAGCCATTATTGAGCTCTTTTTCCTAGAAATTCCTACCTAATCGAAGCTGCAAAATCAAGATATCAAATCAGCACAGAGCCATAAGAAATTTACCCCTAAATGGCCACAAAAAAAAAGGAAAGTTCCTATAAATTTGTATTTCATTTGCGAACCACACCCAACGCAATTTCGTGGCGAAGAATGAAATTATTTTATGGCCGCTGTAAACCTTTGAAAAGATTTATTAATTTATGCATACATTTATCTCCCCCTGGCCTGATTTAAATATTTAAACGGTAGCCGCCATTTGGGCAAATATGTGCCTAGATCTTGCCGCCAGGGCATTATCTTATCAATGGAATGCCGATGTGCAGAGCAGTTCTTATCGGTATCTGAGCATCGGACAAGGCAACCCAAAACAGGTGATAATTGCCAAAAAAAAACAAAAGAAGGACTGACACCCCCAATGACCTTGGCTATCGAACACCATCCCCAAGATTAGATTTCGCGGCTGACAATTCCCTAAGACTTATTCCTGGCCATGAGCCAACACACCTGCCATAAAAAGCGGAAGACCTAAAGGAAGACTAAATGTTCAATCATAAATACTGATCCACACAATCAAGGAATTTCGCTGGGTTTGTAGGGTGAGATCACCCAGCCCAAAAAGGGTGAGTCATAATACGATCGAATCAGGAAATAAATATTCCATGAATTAGTTGGCATTCGCACAGGAGCAGGGCTAAGTGTGGACTGTGTGGAGATTCCCAGAAGACAAACTGATAAATCGTTAACTAATGTTTACTACATTTCGTTGCTCTAATATTTATTCTGTAAGACAAGACATTGCCTTGTGGCGCTGTGCTTTATGGTGTGCCAAAGCCTTTTTACAGCGCTCCTCGTATCTGCTTTCCTGTGTGCCTGGCTATATCTATAATCTATAATTGACTTTTTACGATAAGACTTTTTTTTTGTAGCTTTGGCTGCGGCGTTAAGCGCTGGATTTGAATGAAAATGGCATTTTACTCGCTGAAACTATGGCAAAAGTCTCCTATGAACCCATGACTAGTCACAGGCTGCCCCATAGTGACGGACACAATCAACATTTGCTCATAAATACCTTATAAATTCCCATAATCTGAGGTATTGTTATGTACATTCCTGACTTGTGCAGGTGTCACAACAATTAGCACACGTGTAGGCAAAAGGCAAAAGGGAAAGGGGAAAGGTGGCGGTAATCGTTGGTCTGTGTTGATAAGTTTTAAAATTAAAATATGTGCCCCATGTGATAAAACGATACACTTATCAGTGTCATTTTCTGATAAGAGTATTTCGTGTGACTGGGAGACTGTGGTGCCACGACAACCAGGAAGTCTGCAGGTCCACAGCTATTGACACTTACATGTTCCCTCACAAATTCGCACATCTTGCTGGGTATTTCACTCCTCCACAGAGTGCGGAACTCTCCTCACTTCACACAGACACACACGCGCCCACGACAACGTTGCTTAATTGGCCAATGTTTGCCTCCAACACAAATATTTCTGGGTCTGTTTTCACAGCCGTTTTCACTTTCCTACAGCGGCCGATCAAAGATTCTTTAGTGTTTTTTTTTGTCTCTGCAATATTTCTGTTCCGTACGGCACGGAGTCTCGCACTGGTCTGAGCGCTCTTCGGTGGAGCCGCCGATTGTGTCTGACAGGGTGCCGTGTGTGCGCGCTCTTATCGCGTCTGATAACTGATAACGAGAATATTGAACGCTTTTCGGCAGCCCTTATCGCGGCTGCCAACCCAACAACGATTCGGCCATATGGTGTTGGACTCAACAAAGTCGGAAAATTGTCTGCCTGTCTCTCTGCCTGCAATATTCATACGTCATAATTGGGTACAGGATGGTAGGGGGGTAACTCCCGATCAGCTTATCGCTGCATAAGTGCTGCACATGAGTCATGTGGGTTCGATGGGTTCGAGACTTAAAATGGGTGGCAGCAGGTGTGCAGGCTAACAATGAACAGAGTCTCCTTTCTGCAGCAGATAAAACCAAACAGCATCTCTTTCTAGTTCCTTCCCACTGTTCCATTCCTCTGTTCCAATTCCAAGTCGCATTTCTGCACTCTCTCGCTTTGATTTGTTATTTATTGACCCTCAACTGAATCAAATTATACGAATTTCAAATATAATTAAGCCCAAGCAGGTGTTAATTTTAATGAAGTTTCGCATGATAATTTCCACCAATCCATTCAGCTGTCACCGCACATAAATTTCGATATGGAATCTAGATTGCAAAGTCCGAGCAGCGTTGATGATTCGTCATTCATTTCGATTCAGCGTTTGACTATCGGCAGATATCGACACATTGCCTGTCATCAATTAAAGTAATTTGTTGACCGTTTTAATAATAATTAAATGTAAGCAAACACAGCGAGCAGCAAAACAAAACTGATAAAGCATGGACAAAGGCAAAGGCAAACAATATTAATTCTGCCTCGAGTGCACACAGAAGCCATAGAAACTTTAAGTCCCATTTAATGTCAGTTAAACTCTTAGTGGGGGGCAGGTCGGGCCTCTGTCTCTCTCTCTTTTATCTGAGTTTAAACTTTAAAGCCTTTTTGCTTTAGCTCTCCCCTTGACATTGTCCGCAACGTCATCATTGTGGGTAGATTATTTTGGCTTTAACAAATTGTTCGGGCGATAAGCTCACGCCTCGAGAGACCAGAATGGGCGCTGCTTCAAGTGGCTGCAGTAAATTTCTGATACCTGCGGGACATGTCACGTGCTCGCTGAAACACATCGAGGGAGTGTGGGGCCTGCATTCAACATTCGCTGCGTCCTTGGCGGCATGCATTGAACTCCCTAGAAGCTGTTTCTTGAGGGGGTTTGCCTTTTGCATTAAAAGCGCAATTAGGATTATCCTGCGAGTGCGCTTAGCAGGAGCAACACGATGCAGAGAGCCAGCCAGCCAGCCAGCCAGCCAGCCAGCTGCTGCGAGCTCAACTTTTGACCCAATTTCGGACGTCATAAATCCAGCAAGACAAAGCAGAGAGCGAAAAAAAGAACCCAAAGGGCACAAGCAAAAGGAAAAAGCGTTTCTCTCTTTTCTTCGCCTGTCAAGCGTTCGTTCGTTCGCTCTCTCTCTCTCTCTCTCTTTCTGTTCTTTCTTTTCGCTTATTTTTTGTGTGTGCGCTGCATGCCGGCGGCGTATAAAAATTCAATTAAAGGACATGCCTACACAGAGTGAGTGCTGGAAATACGAATGTTGCGACATAAATTCAGTGCTGATAGCACTGGCATATGCGCAATGTCGTGCAATTTGTTTCCATGCTTCGAGGTCTGCACTCAGCCTCAGCCTCAGCAATCATCAGCGTCGAGGCGAACAATTTACAATGTTTGCCGTGTTCCAACCCGCAGATACGAGAATTACATTGGAGTAGAAGCAGCAGCAGCAAAAGCAAAAGGTGGCACTGGTGGCGGCATTTGCTACCATTCGGTGCTGCAGCCGCTAAGTGACACTGATACTACCGATGACGATGTGCCCGTGCCCATCCCCCCCCCGCTGGCATTGTTGACCCATATTCCGGGCATCAATGAAACGCGAGCAGAATTGCGGGGCGAAGGGAACGCAGGGCAGCGCATTTTCAATGCTATTGAGTAAGTTGAGTAAAAGCTCCAAGTAGCCGCTTGTGCTGGCTGGTGGAAAAAGCTAACTACTGCCTGCGCGCTCTCTTACTCAGAAAGCTTTGGGCCGACTGGAAGTGAAAGCTGCTACTGCCTGCCTGCCTTATCGCCGCTCTCGCTGACTGGCTGACGCTTTCATTGATGCTAACTGTATGTCGAAAGGGGTAAACTAATGCGCTAGAAAGAAATGGATGGGAAGGAAAGGGAGAGTCAGATGGAACTAAATGGAGTTAAATAAAAAATAAAAAACAGCAAATTTGACAAACAAAATACGAATGAATATTTTTCTGGAGATTTTTCCCGAAAGGGAAACATAATCGTAATAGCCTCCAGTGCTGATGAGGACCGTTTTAAAACCCATATTTGACTACAAAAATAAAATCACTTGAAATTAATTAATTTTTTTAAGTGCAACCCAAAAATAAATTTAAAAAATATTGTTGGCATTTTAACATTTAATGGATAGGATAAATGTCTGAACATATTCTTCTACATTCATGCCAAAGCACTCCCAGCAAAAACCGAAACAGCTGAGTATTGCCCCGCGAACAAGTACAAAAATCTCAAGCAGTTTCTTTGGCCGTTCAGATAAGACTCGAATCAACTGGAAATGGGCAAACAGCTGGAGGAGCATGCGAGAGAGAGAGAGAGAGAGCAATGGCAATGGAACAGCATGGGGAAAAGGGTGTCAATGGAAATACAGAAACGGAACCCCATAGATACACGTTCTCTGTGTCGCTCTCCCGCTGCAGGAGCAGCGGGCAGGGCACAGCTTTTCAATCCAGTTCGAGTCAGCCAGCGGAGTGGACGTCACACTCTCTCTTTCTGAACGCTGCCAACCGCTACTTTTGCAGTCTCTCTCTGGCGGCACTCTCGCGCGTCTTGGGTTCTAAATTTTAGATGAATTTTTGTATCGAAAGCAAAAGTGCAAAGTGAATCAAAAGTCGTGAAAACACAAAGAAAATTCCATTTTTTCGTTTATTTATTTTACACATTTTTCGCTTGTCGCTCGCTCTGTCCCTCTGCCTTGTGTTGTTTTCATTTTGGAAAAGCATTTAAAATGCATTAAATTATTTAAGGAAATTTATTTTGATTCACTTGCGTGCGTGCTGCTGTTGTTGTTGCTGTTCCAAACAAAAAAAAAGCTGAAATCGTTTGCCCTCCAGCGTGAAAGAGAACAAACGAAGAGAACGCACAGCCGAAGCCCAAATACCGAATGCTCTCAACTGCCGAACGAACTTTAGCCGAAAATAACGAATCGTTGTTCGTATCAGTCGCGTTAAAGCATCGCATCTGAACGCATCATCATCCTCGAACAAAGCCCCACAGGCAAGAGCAACAGCAGCAGGCAGGCAGGCAGGCAGGCAGGCAGCATCATCGGAGGCAACATCTTCTCCGTAGTGATAGAAATCGCGAGTGCAAATGGTGCAGCTGCAACATGTCAATTAACTAAGTCCAAGACCAGCGACAGAAACCTTAAAACCGATTACGGGGTGCTGAAAACCCAGCAACAAAACGACTAAACAAAGCTCAAAGCTCTGCTTATTCCTGCTCCTGGTTACAGGTGAGTTCTAGCACAGGACGGGGCATGGGGAAGGATTTGTGTTGGGTGTTGGGTGTTGGGCTGCCACTTGATGACCTATTTGGGAATGTGGAAAAGAGCGCTTACAATGCAATTATTTGGCCAGACCACAATGGATTCTGTGGGTGTTGCAATTCAAATTCTGTGTGTCCAGCTCACAGCCAAAAGTAATTAAGAATTTTGTGTCACATTTTGGGCGAAATTAATGGCCAAAACATAGCTGGGTAGCGCCATTAGCGCTGATTAATGTTGTTTAAAGTGGTTTAGAATGTATTATTCAGCGGATTGAAGTGCAATCCAATTAGGAGCTCTAAAAGCATTTTTCTGCTGCATTCTCAGAAAACTTTAATGCAACTCTGACAGCAGCTAAACATCCTTCGCTCCCCTAGTGCGCCTCCTCCTGCTGTTCTCGAAACCTCGAAGGAGTTCAACAACTTTTGCAGCACAGAACTTTCGCCCCCGATGTTGCTCGTGTTCAATTGCAATTTGCCAGCAATTCAAAGTAATATCCCGTTTGCATCGCTGAGAATATTACGCATATCCTGCAGGGAGCAGGCAACTCCACAGCAACTACTCCATTGATACTTTCCTCTGCTCCATTATACTCCCTCGTTAATTGCATCTAAAACTGCCCGAATTATTTCTAATGAGACAAGCTAGAATCTCACTCCTTGCCCTGAAGGACCCTTGTGGAATGCGCTTGAATTGCTTTGAATGCCGCTGCGCTTCTTACTCAATCTCAATTGGAATGCATTGAGCCCAAGGACATCAACAGCAGCAGAAGCATCAACTGGGCCTCTCTCTCTCTCTCTGGGTTTGCGGTACGTTACCCAGTTTATGGCCGGATTATAGCCGTAAACCATTCCGAAGTTTCTTGTTTGGTAAAGCGAGACACAGCAGATGGCAGGCTAATGCTGGCCTCTCTTCATTTTTATGCATTTAGCCGAAGGGCGACAAAAACTAACCCAAAAAAAAGGGGGCACAGTATGCTGTCCTAAAGGGACAAACCAAAAACATGAAGCACTTGCCCCAGCCCCTACCTCCTGCCACTTCTTGTTGGAAATTAATTTGGCACATTCTGGCAGGGACTTCAAGCAGTCTCTTGGCAGATTTCTTGCAGTGCACGTCGTTGTCCGATTGGTTTTGCTTCGTTTTTTATGTGCGTTTACCTCTGATGCGATTTCGACTTCGCTTTCGCCCATTTGTTGATTTGATTTTCATGTTAATTTTGATCGCTCCGTTGGATCGATAGGTGTACGTAGATAACACTTAAGTGCGCCCAAGTGTCGCCTACAATATTCACTCCAAATTTATGCTAATTATGCAAACGCCTCTGCAGCACAGCCCTGCCAGTCAGCCCTGCGTATGCGTAATATTTTCGGCACATTTGCTTTTGTTTTGTCCGGACAAGAAATGCTGAGATTTCCTCTAAGTAAGGGGGGTGCTAAAAATAGACAACTGAGCTCATAGATTGAATAACTGAACACAAACACTCAAGGGTGGGTTTTTGTTTGGATTGAAACTCGGAAGCAGCTTGGGCACTGGCACTCATCATTACTCATGGCATGCAGCGAGACAATAACCTGATGAAGTCGTTTCTGCCCAGAGGAGGGTTATATGAAGGAAATCAAAGTAAAGGCGGAGGAGCACTGCAGATGGTGGAAAGAACATCAATATCTATAAATAAATATTGCTTTTGGCTGAAGAAAATTGGATCACTATTGACTATAAATATATTTGTTGGATCAAAAATCGGTTGTCTGCCATGTCAGCGATCGTTTTCTGAGGGTATCCAATGCTTCTTTTCTCGATTTCTTTACCCTTTCAACCCATCCAGAGTGTATCCTCTGTGCAGCTTCTAAGCTGCCCCCTAAAATCGTTTTTGTATCGACAAAATGCTTTTGGTTTTTCGCTGATTTATGCCTGAGCTCCACCTCCCTGTCTGCCTGCTGTGCTTTGAGTCCTTTTTTTGTGGAATTAGTTTATTCTGCCATGTTGGCCACGCCCCATCACTCACACTTTTTGCTCCCCGAAATGGTTTGTTTTGCTTTCAATTTGTTTGTTTTATTTCACTTTACGAAAAAGGTCAAAGTTGGCCACATTTCGCTTCGGCTTACGCCTGGGGGCTGCCTCTTGCCGCTCTCCCATGTGGCAGATGTGTCTGTGTGTGTGTGTGTAGGTGTGGCTCTTGAAATTTTGTTTATATGCTTGTTCCGACATTCATTGAAAGTCGAGTCCAGCGCCTGAAACTTTCTAGTGATTATCGAGTCGCCAGCGCGCAGTCATAATATTTATGGGGCCCTAGTCCCAGCCCACGCCTTGCTCCCCCCCCGCTGTCAAACGCACAACAAAAAGGTCAAGGCTTGACCTTTGCCTACCCCAAAAAAGCGGCAACCCCATGTAACAAATGACAATAACACATGAGTCGCAGATACAAGCATTTCAAAATCAAAGACGACAGCACGACAAAGGGAAATTATTTCTTATCAGCGCGGGACAGAGAGGGGCACATGGGGGTGGTGGCGGTGCAGGCGTGGCTGACATTTTACAAATGCCAGCAATAAAATTAGCTTAAATAACGTTTATTCAGCGCATCGAATTTCACTCAAGGCGGTTGGGTGAGGGCAGAGCAAGGCAGCCCTGCGATGGTAAATGTCTTTGACAGGCTGCGCGGGGTGGCAGTAAGTGGAAGCAAGTGGTTCATTGGGGCAGAGTGGAAAATGCTCAATGGGGAAAGGTAAAATGAGGCAAGGAACAGTCACAGGTTTTTCTTAGTTGCTTTGCCTGGCTCGAAGGTGTTTTTATGTTACAGAAATACAGAGAAAACACCCAGCCAAAGTGCTCATAGAAATTCAAAGCGTAGCTGTCGCATATCCTTCCAGTCTCCTCCTCCTCAGTTCATTCCCGAACAGATGCATCAACATTCGATTCTGAAGCACATAAATTGTGCCCCTATCGGTGTGACAGGCAGCTCTCCCCCTCACAGAGTCAATGCCAAAACCCACCACAAGTGTGTGTGTGCGTTATTATGACCTCAAGGCAATACCTCCGCACATATCCATGCCACAGCCCCCATCCAAGCACATTCGTTAGGGGCAAATGCAAATTTTCCTGTGTCAACATATTGACGGAATGCCGCATGCTGCTGCTGGCACGGCCAGCAATATGATTCTAATTTATGTGAACCTGAAATCAACACAAAATGTGCAGCGTCAGCGAAGATATGATGGATCGTAGGGCTGGGGGAGTGGCAGTTTGTGTGTCCCTTTTGAGGACAACTAATTAGAAAGTTTTCCAATAAGTTGTTGTGTGTGTTTGCCAGGGAGATTGGCTGAGTTGGCTGAGGAGGAGGGTTTTAGTTTTTAATGAAACTAAAAAGTTGAAGCGCACAAAAGTAGGCAACGCTTTTTATGGCATTTTTTACAGGGAGAAAGGAGTGGAAATTCTGTGCAAATTATAAGCAAACATTGCAGATATTTGCCTGCTTCCTTTCGCCTTAATACACAATTACGAATTCAATTAACAAACAATTTGCATAACAAACAAAGCCACAGACACAGAGACACAAACCGCAAACACACACACACAAATACACGCACCAGACACACACACACGTAAGCAAACAATTAAATGTACATACGATATGGTTACCTTTCGTATTTTATATGTACAACAAACTGACCAAACAAGCAACGTACATTTTACATACATTTGTACATACATTGTACATAAATACATGTATGTATGTACATGTATCTGCTCTGGCATTAATCCTTTAGTACATAGTGCTGCTCCATTTCCTTTTGGCCATCGTTCGACATGCGAACAACTTCCGTTTCCGCTGCTTCAAACAACACGAAACACAAAACACAAAACACAAATCACAAATCAAACTTCCCCCCGAAAAACGTTTTTCAGCCAGAGGTAATGGCAATGGCACAACATTTACTGAGAGAATTTGCGACCTAATGACGAGTCAAACATATGCCACACATGTACACAAAGTGGCACGTTCATGTAATTATAAAATTAAACATGGCGCTCGGTTCAGTCGCATTTGAAATTTCGCATTTCCGGTTCGCCTCGCTTCGTTTCGGTGCGCCGCTGTTGCCTGCCACTTTGGGGACAGTTTCATTTATTTATTAGCAACACAATCTGAGGGACTGACCAGCGCAACCCCCCGGGGGCGCTGGAGGTGCCCACTTTGTCCTAGTTTCCTACACATGCACACCTCAACGCGAGGGTAAATAGAAAAAAAAACGAGCTGGACTATGCGCTACCCAGCAGCCATGGCAAACAAGAGTTTATGGTGGGAAAGAATCTGCAGAGCTAAGCGTGGACATTGTGTACATTTTCTACATATTTTAAGCCATAGAAAATATCATCCAATAATTGTCGTATTCCTTCTATCTTCAACCTTATCCTCTCCCATCATACCCTCCTTAGCCTCTATTAGCACACGGTACAACATCAGCAGGCAGCAAAAAAAAAAAAAAACCTCGGTCTCGGTGTGGGGGCTCTCAACAGTCGCCGCTGCAGGTGGTCACTTTTCCGTGGCAGGGTGCGCTCCTCGCTCCTCGCTCAGTTTTACAGGTGAGCCGCACTCTGACGACATTATTACGATGTGCGGCAGTGGTTTCTGTCCTTTTATGTTCTGCTATGTCCTGTTTTTTTGTTTTCTTGTGTCCTGTCATTGGCTTAACAGCTAATGGACTCAAATGGTTTTTGCGGTTTCCGTTTTTGCATAGTCTTGGCAGCGGCCCACTCTTTGGTTTGGTCTTCTGCTTCCGCCTGCTGTGCTCTGCGCTTTGTTTCCTCCAGTTAAGGTTAATCAGCGTTTGTCATTTGTTTGCTGGCTTAACAGCGGGCGGCCCCTCGGAGGCCGGACAATTATAATTAAAATGGTGGACAGTGCACTGATATGTGGCAGGATGCACATTGAAAAGATCCCTGCATACATAAAGCTTTGTGTGTGAGCTGCACAAAGGAGGGCAAATCTTCAGGTATGGCACGTGCGAGTATGAGTATTCAGATGCCACAAACCGCATTTAAGCATGCACCAATCCGAGCCACTGCCAGCTCAAAGCGTATATTCAGGTCATACTTTTGCACAAACAGAAAGAGAGAGAAGCAGAGACAGAGACAGAGACAGAGAGAAAGAGGTATATACAGAGAGCGCCCCTGTTTCAATAAGCAAAATGTCAAATTGTGGTTGCCTCCGCTATGACCACCCAGTGGTGTGCAGCTGCAGCATATGCAAATGATTTTAGCTGCAAGTACAATGCAATTTTATTGTAATTTCTAGCATAATTACTCAGCCAGCAGCGAGAGAGAGAGAGAGGTAGAGAGATAATGGAAAACTAGAGCACACACACACACCGCGTAGACGCCTCAAGTCGGCATTTGCATAAGCCTCAAAATAACGGAGGAAAGGAGACTGCATTAGCCCTGTCCGTGCAGTGGATTAGCACTGATTCTCTCTCTCTCTCTCTCTATCTTATTGAGCAGCAAGTGATGTCCTATGTTATGCATGAGTTGAACGGGTTAATCGATTGTGAATGAGACGTTGACTCAATAGACAATTTTCGATGCTCGAGTGGTTTGTGCCTGCCTCAACGGAGAGCCAGAGGGAGAGCCAATGCCAACGCCAACGCCAACGCCATCGTCCCACAGTTGACTTCACTTCTTAGCTCCGCTCTTGGCTGTGTATTAAGAGATAAATGGTTTTGTCTCCACTGAAACTGAAGCTCAGCTGAGTTGTTATTGAAAAATGATAGCCAAAAGAGAGGCAAAAAATACAACCGCAAAAAGGGTCTGCAAGACAGACAACAGACTGAGGTTTATGGGTGGGGCGTGAGTGACAGCCATAGAGATAGCCACCGAGAGTAATGGAGAGAAATGAAGGGTAATTTAATTATGCAAAGGAATGGACAGCGGGGGCGACGGAGACTGCCCATTGCCTGCGGGGTACATAAACGTAAACGGTCCTTGGCGTATCGTTTGCCAATAGACAGGACAGAAATGACGGTAAAGCACCGGACAGGGCAGAAGGGAATGGTAGAGGAGGGGAGAGCAGAGGACAGTAGGTGCAATAATTAATCATTTATGCACATATACGCTATGGGGAAGCACGTGTGTGTTTTCTTTATTAATTGGATACGTTTCAGGCACCCAAATCGCTTGTTTGTCTCATATGTTTTCGTGTAGGTGAGCGGCAGACAGACAGACAGACAGTCGGGGAAAGAGAAACAGATAGAGAGAGAGCGACTGCAGGTAGGCAAGCGACAGACAGTGGGCAGAGAAGAGAGCCGGAGAGAAAGAAAAAAGTTGCCTTGAAGCAACTGTAGTCGGCAGCGTTCCTTGTCTTATTTCCTTTGCGCATTGTAACGACCCCTTATTTTTGCCGACGAGACCTCCTTATATAGTTTCGTCATGGATAGAGCAAGGAACGGTGGGTAAGCGACAGACAGTGGCCAAAGAGAAACAGCAAGACAGCGGGGAAACAGACAGAGAGAGCGAGAGCGAGTTACAGTTGTACGTGCGAGACCGTTCTGAAGTGATTCACGCACATTTGCCGTTACTGCTGTTGTTGCTATTGCTGTTGCTTTTGCTGCTGCTTCTATCCCGCTTATCCCAACTACAAATTGAATATATTATACATGAATAGATTTTAATCAGTCGACAATCAATGTAATTGACAAGCTCCAGGCAGAAGGCAAACAAAAGTGAAAGTAATTAACTTCGTGCTGAAAGGACAGCGCAAACAGTTTAAAGCGCTCAGACCTGCCCTTTGTGAATGTAAAGTTGTTTCTGCTCATAACTAAGCCAATCTGTAGTGGCGTTACATTGTGTTGGAATTCTGTTATGCCAATCAATGCACAGCGCAAATTGATTACAGATTATTAATTAGTGGTGCTGGGTCACCAGACAGCTGTCAGCATTCCATTGTGGCTTGTATTAGGTTAATTGGCGGTGAGACAGGAAGTGAATGTGGCTCTCTAAGTAAACAAAGTGCGAGTAGGGCTATGCGCTTAAGGGCATCTTAGATTATGGTCAAATTTCACTACAATGGGCTTCAGAACATTAATCAACTAAGTAGCTTAATGAAAGACAACAAGTGAGGAGTTCTTTGAATGAAACATTGAAAGTTTATGGAATACGAGTAGCCCGGCTACAGGAGAGCAAACATAACTAGCTCATAATTGCGCTTCTTCAATGAGTATGGCTTAAGAGAGCATTTCGCACACGCATTTCGCGTTATGCGGCGATCGCTTAAGCTTGGCTCTCTGCGCTCTTTGCTAGCACCTTCGCGACGGCCGCCCTCTCACTCTCTGTTACTTGCGCTGTTAACTCTACAGGCGCTGTTACTCTCTGTGGGTGCTATTTACATTACATTGCATGCAGGAATTTCATTGGGCATGTTAAAGGAAAACCTTTAATTACCTAGAACTAACTAGCAATTACACGAACTACACTAATTAAACTTAATTTTGAGGAAAGGTTGATCGTCCAGTCTTAGCGTAGTAACCAAGCAGTTGCCGTTGGGTCGCCTGTTTTGCCATCATTATAAAAAGAGGACACCCATTTGGGTCTCCGGTTTTTAATTCTTTTTGACAGAAGCATGAGTCTGTTAATGCAAATTACTTTTGATATCTATGCACAACCCATTCCCCATCGCTGACTAGAAGCCCGTTCCATGCAATCAGCTTCCAGCTAACAATTATCCAATGCTTCTATGTGTTCCTGCCATTGCTTCAGCCATAATTCCTCATCAAGCGACACAATCCGTGGACGAGAGCAATTTGCTTGTCTGATTGCCGCGAAAACAAAAGGCTGCCAGTGCCATGCCGCGGCCTGACAACTGTCAACAGTCAACATCTTGTGAGTGACGTTGTCAGAGGAATACATTTCAGAGTTTGTGGTTTTTGGACCGTGATGAGGATTAATCGGAGGCATTGTCGTCTGTTGTTTGCGGTTCCATGACGTCAGCCAGGCACAGACCCGCCCAGAGCCTTTCTTTTATGCGAATCTTCCGACCTATTCCGCGCTAATTAACTGTCAGAGAGGGAGCGAGGGAGCGAGAGAGCGGGAGGGGAGAGGAGAGGAAATGTGCCAACTAGCAGCCGGAATCGGTTAATTAATCTCTTTACCGGCGAAACCGAAACCGAAACCGAAACCGTTTCAGCGTTTTGGTGGCACTTCCGCTCTTCGGGGAAGAATGTGTGTCAGGGCTGCAGGGGCAGGGGCAGGAAAGGGAAGTCCCCATGTCCTTGCGAACAATATTTGAATGCAAATCAGAGACACGAAAAAACATGCGCCCAAAATGCCAGACGATGGCAAAGCAAACAGCGCCACAACAAATATCGCTGATATCCTGCCCGAGTCTAGGACCAAAATATAGTAAATTTATTTGTACTTTTTTATGGCCAGCACTCAGCAGAGGACACACACCACAGCACATGCCCAGAGGCAGCTTTTCAATTTTGACAGAGATAAACACGGAGAAAATCCAGCAGAAAAAATACTTAGAGCTGGTGGAAGGTCGTTGAAGGTTGGTTGGTGTGGGGGCTGGATACGTATTGGTGCCATAAAATAATAAAAACGTGTGAGCCAAACTCAAAGAGATTTCTGCTGAATTCAATTTGCAGCGCCACAAACAGAACAATTGAAGCAAAGGAAATGGCAGCGGCAAGGACATGACTGCCAGCCGGGGAATTGGATGGCACTGGCACTGGCAGTGCTGTCTGTCTCGCTGACATTTTAATACAAATAAATTTGATCAACACTTTGCTGTTTGCACAAGATTCGATACCGTCGCCCATGAATAATATTGATGTACCGGGAGAGAAAATAAACCAATGGCAGTCGGCTTATAGATTTGGCAACACAAAGTTCCCCTCAAACTTCCACCTTTTACTTTTAGAATTCTAAAATAGTTTCACGCTGACCTTCAGCATTCAACCGTTTTGCTTTCTTGCCGCACATTTTTGTAGATAGAAATCGCAATTTATGGGGTGGACGTTGGACTGCTGCCTGGCTCTCTGGCAATTACGAATGTCACCTTACACATAAACACATTGTTGTGCCATCAGACAGACCGTAAATAACAGAAAAGCATCCGAAATTTACGAGTCAACAGCCCCCGCGGGCTGCACTTCCGTTGCATGTCCGTCTTCTTGGTGTGGCATACAGCTGTTGCGGCTTGGATGGCCTTGCAGAGTGCCGCGTCGACTCTTTTGTCATTACCACATTGGCCATTGCCGGGGCGCGGCCAGAACATTAAAAACGCATTTCCAGATCCCTGTAAGCAGCTGCCTGCTGCTCGGAGGACACCCGAGTGCCTGAGACCTGACCTGCACCACACAAACAAGTCCCAGCAGAAGCTCGGGGCAAGCAAAAGCTTTTATCACACTCTCCTTTTTGCCTCACTCTTTCCCTTTTGCTGCTACTCTTGTCCCTCATCCCCTCACTTTTTGTGTGCACTCTCCGCTGGCTGCCTCTGACCTGCAATCAATTTTATTGACTTGAATTCCCCATTTGATTGCAAATGCCATGCCATTTGTCGCTTTGCGCTCGAGAGTTTAACTCTCACTTTAATTGAGTTTTTACGCAATTCAGGCACACACACACACACACACACACACACACACACACTATCTATCGCTAAAAGAAACCTTTTGGAACGTACTTTTCTGTGCGGACAGCCGGCGTCCATTTTCCATGCAAACTTGTGCGAAACTGAGCGGCCTGGAGGCGAGATTTTGTTTATTTGCTGGCCACATTATCGAGTTTTCCTTACGCTTTTCCTTCTTTGTTCAAACGATTTTCTGGGCCATTGTCAGTGGCATTTGGTGGCGGAAATGGTGGGGCTACAAATGCTAGAAATGAGTCAAAAGAAATGGCCTAATGTGATAGGCAGACAGAGCCATAAGCGAAACAGCATTGAGGAAGCATTTGGGGAACCTTTGGGAACGTTTAACCCTAAGCGTGGCACATGAAAAACCCATTGAAAGCGATGCAAAAGTTGTTTGCAACTCTCCAAAATGTTTTGCCCAATTTTTGGGTCATTTTTGCCTCCATTTTGCACCCTCTTCAGACCAATTGCCAAGCGTTTTCCCCCACCAAACTTTGCCCCAATTAACTTGTTCTATTGCACTTCCCATCGGCAATGGCAGAAAGTAAAACCAAATGTCTTAATTAATGCTATTAAACCAAAATGCTTTCGCCAATGGCCTTCTAATTCATGTTTTCGTAAGCGATAATCATAATAATATATTGTATAAGTGCGACAAGAAAGTCTAAGCGAAACTTTTAGCCGTGCCGCCAAATTAGAAGTTTACACGCAATGCCAAAAGGGACTCACACGTTCTGCTGCTGCCTTGAAAGTTTTTACTCTGTGGCTGCATCTAAGCCAGGCCCCCACAAACACACACAGAGAGAGAGAGAGAGAGAGAGAGAGAAGTGGGTGCGGTTCGGCGTTCCTTGTTCGAGGGCAAGGCAAGTCCTAGGCAGCGGGACAAATCACGCTGACTGGCTCAACATGACAGCTGCCCCCTGCCAGTTCCTCTATGGACTAGCGTTGATAAATGAACAGAGGGGCGGACTGTAAGTGACACAGATTTTCGGTCAGCTGCAGTTGATTTTCTGTCATCGAGGAGCGGCAACGTGCTGCGTATGAGTAATGTGCTCCATTGACAAGGACTCTTCAAAGTTGTCGCCTGTGTGTGTGTGTGTGTGTGCCACATTATTGACAATTTTATTAGCCCGCGTTTTTGTTGTGGGCCCGCATAAAAGTAAACTCGTTAATTTCATAGCCATATGTCGGAACAGTCGGCTTGGGAGTGGGCTTCGCCTGTGTTTGCGTTGATGATGTGTTGCTGATGTGGCGTTGACACATTCCCAGGGGTGATGCATAAAAAACGACATCAGTGTTTGGGGAATAAGCGTGCGAGTAATGCCAGACTGATTTCAATGCCTGATTGGTCTAAATTTGCGATTGCAAATGGAACAAATGTTCACTGGATGTTTGAAACAAAACAAAGCTGAAGATCCAACTGGAAAAGTTCTCCACTTCTGCTCCTTCCTTAACTTTACTGCCTGCCTTAGCAGCATTTAAAATCCAAAAATAAACCATCTTCAATCGCAAGGCAAAGCGGCTTTTCTATCTATCAGTTTCGAACAGCATTTTGTGGCATTTGTGCACTCGAAATCAAAGTCCTACTGCCGCTGCTCTATTTACCATTTACTGCTGCATAATTTTACCATTTAGGGCTGGTTTTTCTGGTGGAGCCCAAAGTACAGGGCCAATGCCACTATGCAAATTCGAGGCGTCTTTGGACACGCCTGGCTCGTACTCGAAGCCACAGAAATAACAGCAAGAAAAATTGATTACGCTCAAGGAGTCGAAGAGTCTTAGAGTTGAGGCAATTTGCATATTTTTTTGTCGTGCAAATCGGGTCAACTGTGGAGCGAAACAAATACTCAATCCTAGTTGGCCGGGACAAGCATTTCCCACTCACCACTGCAAAATTTACACAAATTTCTCGCACTGTCAAGTAGTAACTATCGAAACACATAACTCCTGGAACTACCACAATTACTGTCCATAAAATTCTATTGAAATATTGTACACAAATTCGCTAATCAGGATGCATCAACTAAGACAATTCAATAATGATTTCATGCGCTATCTGTTCAATTTATTTACTTTTGATGCCCGGAACAAGAATCCCTACTCCATTTGGAAGTTCTGTGGGAGGAAGCAGGTGGACCAGACCTATGGCAAGTTGCAGTTTTGTGAATTCTGCAAGCCAGATTTGTTTCCGTTTATCTTTTGGTTGGTGCTGGCTTTGAGCATCTGGGGCCTCGCTTGCACACTGAAGCAAACGCTGAAGCTGTTGCGCTGTCCGAACTCCAAGCTGGGCATGTGGCGGCAGCGGGAGTTCCATGTGTTTGGCACCAGGGTGCTGCACTCCGCCCGCTTGCTGGGCTCCTGCGCCATCATCGCGTCCTGGTGTATGCTCATACTGGGGCTTGTGATGCTCAAGCCGCGTCTGATGTACCCTTGGATCGTGATTAACAGCGTTGTGCTGGGTGGCGAGTTCATCGTTTGGGTCTACGATGTGATGACCGGACACATTCAGCTCGAGCTGCACACGGGACTGACGCTGATGATGCCCTTTCTCAACCTCATGATGGTGCGGTGTGTGATGGTGGTGATGGAGCAGTCTTTGAAGAATCATGTGGAGGATTCGCTGCGTATTTTTTAATTGTATGCAGTAAAATGATTAAATGATTGTTGAACTTGGTGCAGGAGCTTGGTATTTGGCTGGACTGTGAGCTTCTTGGAGTGTGGGCCTTGTGGATCGTGAGAGCGAAGACGAGCTGCGTGGATCTTAAGAGCGAAGATGAGCTTTGCAGAACCTGTAAGCAGCAGCGGCGGCTGGCTGTTAAGCGGCAGTGGGCTCCAACTGTTAACCAGCAGCGACTGGCGGCTGAGCGGTCTGTTAACTGACTGTTAACCTGATGCGGCGACTTTCTGTTAAGTGGTCTGCTAGTTCTCTTAACATAGCTGATGCTCTGCTCAAGCTGTTGCTCTCTTTGAGCTTCTGCCCTTTTCAGCCCGCTGGCTCCCTCTTTCTACCTGCTGCAAAACTCTGTTCTTGCTCACCTCATTGACACTTTTCTTTGCCATTACATACACATTTGCACCTTCTGCTTGCCCTTCGTCCCTTTTTGCCTGTGTACCCAAATGAATGTCAAACAGTCGGCCCAGGCGCACGCATGTCCATAAGGCTGCTTTTTTTCGGCAGCCAGGCAGGCAGGCAGCATTTCAGTTTCCTGCTAAAGTTCAAAGTTCAGGCACGTGTCACGAGCAACATGGAGCATAAACATTACATGGCATTTCCAGGGAGACTAAATCAACAGATTGCCGTTCCCCCACAGCCACAAAGCCACTTCCTTGCCTTATTCGAAATTCACTTTCCCAGCTCCTGCTTGATGCTGGAATTCCCATTCCCATATACTGGCCGTTGCTGGAAATGCCAAAAGCCAAACGCAGAAACATTTAAGCCCAAAAAGTGGGGGGACCAATGATAATTGCGAAGGCGGCAGCCACTAAAACACGGCGAAAACGCTTCATTGAGCCCAGTCCTCGTAAATCAAAGGCAATGAGTTTTCATCGAGACGCTGGGGCTGCCTGGCGGCCCCCGCTGCCAGCCTTCAATCAGAACAAAGTGCTCTTGAAATTCGATGAGCTGAGCTAATCTCCCTCGCCTCAGCATTGTTAGCTGTTCGGGCAATTATATTTAGGCAAAAACAAATCAATAAATGGGTAATTACAGCGACAGCGACACGATTTCGCTGGCAAGTCAATGAGCGAAGACAAACGGAAATCGAAGAGGAAAAAGTTTGGCGAGATATTCGAGGAAGTTGTCGGACCTGCAGGGGTTGCTGGATAAGAAGTTTGAAAAGTTTTTAGTGCGTTTCAATATTTGTGGGAATTTGTATTTGAATGGTAGTTTGTAATCTGTGTGTTCTGGCTCTAGTTCTACTTTCTGGGGAACTTTACTCAGAAAAAGAATAAACTCAAACTCCTTTCCATGACTATTTACCACACTTGCAGCTCTCACTTCCAACTTCTATCTACACAGCCAACATTTTATGCTTACATTTTGAGCCAAACCCAATCTGCTTTCTTCACACAAAACTTGCAGTTGGATCAACTTTTGTAAATATTCCAAGGAAGTACGCAACTCTGTTGAAATTTCGTTTACTTTGGCATAAACTTTTGCCATGCCTACATGAATCACTCATCAAAGTTTGTACGTCCATTCTCTTGTGTTGCAGCAAAACCCCACTGTGACGTGCTCTTAGATGAAAGGAACGTGCGATGCAATTGAATCCAAGCAAAACTACTGAAACGCACTACTGGATTGTAAGTACCGCAGCGAAGAGCGACCCTGAACTTTGCCTTCTACATTTATTTCATATATTTTGTCGCTCTTTTTCGTTTTAATTTTTCACAACGTGACAACTCCTTGTGGCCACAATTATCGAGCCATAAAAACTGTAAGCCGCAAATGCATTCAAAATTCGTTGCCAAAAATAAATCAAAACTCTTTGGAAAAGGCTGACCCGGCGGCATTGTCGCTGCATTGGCAGCATGCCAGCCAGCTTCCGGATGGAGAGACAAAAGGATGCTGCTCCGGGCCGCCTGACGATGGCATTTTATGGCAGCCAAAATTGTTTGGAAAATTATTTGGAGCAGCACGCCCCCATGCTGCATCGTTTTTTCCTCCACTAAAGACTCAATTGATAGAGTTGAGACCTTGCCAAAAGGACATGCCACTTAATTGACCAACCAAAGTGAAGATGTTGGGATGAATGCATTCCTCATGATCTATCCCCGCCAATAAATCCAGCGGCCATTCCTCGTACATTTCCCTGCCACAATGAATCGACAGATTCAGACTCCCACACACATGCAGAGATTCCCATCGCATTCTGGCCTCTGACCCGGAATGCCAACTGCAATTGACATTTCTTGGCTGCAGAATTTATGATCCAACAGTCTGTCTGCCCCATAAAATTGAAACGATTCTGGCTCTAAAGTGATTTTCTCTTTGCCGTTTATCCATAAAGCGGCGTGTGACCTAATGAACCTTTTCAATTTCACCCAAAAAGGCTGTCAAGTTGTTCACTGAACTTGAATTGGGTTTTTGCAAAGCGAAAAAATACTTTTGCCAGCGATGAGCAACGCATATTAAAATGTGCAAAATAATTGATTAATTTTTGGCATGAATGAGGCAGAATTTACACAGAATTTAGTCAGCTTTAAGTCATTCCACGAATGCCAATGAATGGCAATGGCTCATGGAAGTTTGCTTTCTTATTCATTTTCTTAATTTATTTGCACAAAATCTTTATAGATCTTTCATTTTATAAACTGATTTCTGTGATTGTAAATTCCACGTAAAGGCCGACTGATTTCATTTATTTCATTCCATGAATGTCAATGAATGTGGAATTTGTGGCAATGCTTTTGATGGCTCAATAAAATGCTCTTTTCTCTGCTAGAACAATGAGAGTCTTATTTATTTTCCACACTAATTTCTTGGCCATCAAATTCACATAAAATTCCAACTAATTCCACTCAAAAATTAATATTTTTTCCCCTCTTTTATGTGTGTTTTTGCAGACCCTTTTTTGGTGTGCCTTAGGCGGTTTGATCTTAGGTGGAATTGTTGTCATCTCATACTGGATACGACGATGCAGGTATGTAGCCCCACATGTACTCCCCTCCCCTCCGACCCAATAGCTGTCGTTCCAATATGAATTTTCCCCCATCGCATATGAAGACGAATGCTGAAATATGCGTTTGGCCTGGCAAAATCCAATTAGCATTCGTTTGGGGAATGTCAATGTTGTTGTTGGTTTATTTGTTTGTGTTCAAATTGTCAGCGCACTAAGCCCCGCAACACGTGACTCTTCTGGAGACAACAACGTGAATTGGGGGCCAACGACCATTCCGGCGGATGCACGTGGGGACTGAGAGAGAGGCCGCTGGCTGGCCTGACTGGCTGGCAGTACAACTGAATAACAACTCTCTATTTGAGCAATTAAGTGAATGATGCAAGGTCACTGGAAATGGGCCTGGCCGGGGGTCTACTTTCAGTTCTCATTCTGCTGCTGCTCCTGCCTGTGCCATTTGCCATTTGCCAGGCAGGACGCGGAGGCTAGTTCTAGTTCCGCCCCCAACAATGACGCAGTTGAGCGCCAGTCGAGGGCGCTGACCAGTGGCCAAGGACCAGAGTATATCAAAAAGAAGTTGCGGCGCAGGGGAGACCTTTATTTTGATCGCTTTACCTTCTCTTTCACATACACTTCAGAGCCCATAAATTCCCATGCCCCTTTGGTTTGCTTGGCGCCAGTTCGTCCGGCCAGACAGAACGAGAAATAAATTGTATGTTAAAGGACACACAGCAAACAGCAGAACACAACGCACTAAAAGGACAACTTCTCCGTTATGGCTCTTCCCCTCTTTTTGGTTTCCATTTTGACCTCGGCCAGCGCGTAAAAACTTTTCCAATTTCCATACGGAGCGATCGGCAGGCACAAACCACGCAAACAAACAGCACAGCAAACAGCAAAATATATTTGCATAAGGGCCAATGTGCAGGGAGGAGCTGCTGCTGGTCAGGGATTCCTGGTCACTGGGTGGCTGAGTGGCTGAGTGGCTGAGTGGCTGAGTGGTGCCCGTGACTGACCGACGGATGTGCTGCTGCTGCTGCTGGTAAACAGTCGTTGAGCGGGTCATGATTAATGTGTCACGAAGTGGACAGCAACACGACTATTTACCACACACACACACAGGCAGAGAAATACATGAAAATACATAGAAATATATGGAACTACAGTGCCATGAGGGAGGACATGGCACAGTGGAGCAGGAGGTCAATGAAGGGATTCGAAAGAACCGGAGAAAAGTTGTTCCTAAAAGCAAAAGGTTGAGCTATGATCTTAGAGCTGATTGTAGGAATAAAAGTGCATCTTGCTGTGCCCAAAAGTTCTCTTGGAGTTAAACAATAAATGAGCAACTTTTCTCTCATTTTTCACCTTAAATATTAGTCATTTTCACTGCCCCTTTGCAGCCCTTTGTCTCAGCCTTAACCTCTTAGGTCTGGCCCACTGTGCATTAACCATCCATCCATTGTTGGCCCAATGTCATAGTTAAACAAACTGACAGCCCAAGTTCAACGTGGAAGGGTAATGGGCATCGGGCCAAAGAGAAGCGCAAATAAAAGTGGAATGAAAGCCGAACATTCTTTAACCAACGACAGCGACGACGACGACGACGACGACGAGACTCGTTGTGAGTCAGTTGGAAATTGTCATAAAAATTAAAAATCAATTTTTATAATCCAGTTAGAGGGGGGAGGGGGCAGAGAGAGCGACAGCGAGAGACCGACAAATAACCACCACAAATACAACCACAAACATCAAGCTAAAGCGATAGGAACACGCAAACATGCCAAGCCACACCACCCGCAATCGCACACAAAGGCGCACACACACACACACCTCTGGGGGGGTGGACTGGAATGAAGAAATTTCATAGTTTTTTTCTTTTGCTGCCTCGCTTGGCTGAAACAATATTCGAATCGCACGGCCACCTTCATTAACGGACGACCCGAGCAGCGCGTTGGCCGCGTTTTTCTTTCCCTTCACAGTTCACAGTTTGGAGACAAATTTTCGGCGCGAGAAGTGAAACAGAGAGAAAGTGTGAACAACTTTTGAGACTTGCCGTAAAACTATTTAAATATTTATCATCATTTCAACGATCCAATCACGCGTACAACGAGTCGTGGCATAATGAAGCTGCAGCACTTGGGGCAGGTCCTGGTTTAGCAGCAACAACCAACAGCCGCAGCAGGTGCCACAAATTCCCTTTTTACTGTGAAGTTATTTTGGTGTGTCGCCCGTCCGCTTCATCTTCATCATCATTTTTAATGTGCAATTGTGTTTTGTGGCAATGGCATTATTATTTTGTGTGGCAGCAGATTAGATGATTTTCGGGGCATGTAATGAGCAAAATTATGGGCTCCGTAGAGAGTCTGAGCAGCAGCAGCTGAGGCAGAGCTAAGCAGCAATAATGGTTGTGGATGAGGCTAAAGGAATAGCCAAGAAAGGTGAAACATTTGTGGTGATAATTGTGATTTATTTTGGTGGTCTTCAAGGAGGTTTTGGAGGTCTTAAATAACTCGTAAAGATCTGTGGAAGATTTACAGCACATATCCAACAAAAGTACTCCAACAAAAATACACCAACAAAAGTACACCAACAAAAGTACACCAACAAAAGTACACCAACAAAACTACCCCAACAAAAGAACACCAACAAAAGTACACCAACAAAAGTACACCAACAAAAGAACACCAACAAAAGTACACCAACAAAAGTACACCAACAAAAGTACACCAACAAAAGTACACCAACAAAAGTACACCAACAAAAGTACACCAACAAAAGTACACCAACAAAAGTACACCAACAAAAGTACACCAACAAAAGTACACCAACAAAAGAACACCAACAAAAGTACACCCACAAAAGTACACCAACAAAAGTACACCATTAAAGTGCTCAAAAAATCAAAGACTTTGCCACAACGATCTGCAGAAATAAAACTCAATTAAATTACCAAAACCCAAGCAATCTTTTCCGCTTTGGCAAATGGTTTTCCCCCCTAAGATTGTGTCTACAAAATAATTAGTAATCGACTTGGAGCATGCCGAAAATCGGTGTCTATTTTGAACTCCCAGCATGAGTAATATGCCTGAAGTAAGCCCTTTCCGAAAGCGTTTCAATTAAAATGCTGAGAATTAATGTCTGGAACATTGAACTAAGCCCGAGGTTCAGGTTAAGCCCCCCAACTGGGAGGGGTACTGGAGGGGAGGGAAGACGTATCGCACATGGAGTAAAACGATATTGATTAATGATACGTGGATATCTATCTAGTTCCCATTCCCATTCCCATTCTCTGCCTGTCTATTTGGCTGCCTTTCAATCGCGTTACTTTTGGCCATTTACCAAAATTGACAATTTAATTTGCAATGAACAACAAAGTGAAGGACGGCGGGACTGATGGATGCAATAATCATAATGGAAGAATAAAACTCAACGAAAGTTGAGCAAAATGAAATTTGAATCTGAATCTTGACACCCCGAGACAGGTGGCAAGGAGCCACTTGTAAAGCCAAAGCCAAAGCCAAAGCTAGAAAATCAAAGCAAGAGCCACAAAGACAATGCAGTGCCATTCGAGCTAAGCCCTTGCCCTTCCACTTTGTGGGGTGTAAGAAAAATCAATAAAATGTCTTGAAAAGTAAAAGGCAGAAACGAACTTTGTGTGTGTTGCGGGTGCCGCCGCCTGTCCCTGATTAGATAAATGGCCTAAGGGGAGGTGCAACAACAACAGAATACAATTTAAAATTAGAATCAGACAATTAGGCAAATGGGCAGAGGGCAGAAGGGCCACGCAGCTGGGTGCGGGGAGCAGTGCACCAAACGTACTCGTTGCAGTATATAGAACTCAATGTCACGCAGCCAAACACAATCACACACAAATATTTATACAAACACGGCAAAGCACTTGACGGAAGGAAAAGGCGCGGCGGCATACGAGGCGTATGATTTATTTAAGCGTCTATTAAAGCGTCCTTTGGCCATTGCTGTGCCGCTGGCGCCTTTTGTTGCTATTGTGCTGGTGAATGCACTGCAAAGAGGGCTAGGACGGAGTCTAGCAGAGGTTGCAGAGGGGAAAATCTGGCACAAAATCTCAAACTCTCGCACAGTGCATTTGCCACTTCGTCTCGCTGCTGGCTTTCCTTTCCTTTAACTTTTGTGGTTCTTTGTAATTTAACTTTTCGCTCCTCTATGTGAAGGACATTCGCTGAACTGCAACGCTTTGGCTTTCTGTGGGCTGAAAACTAACTTCAAAAGTTGTGTGGTAAATAGTACAGGTGGGAGGGAGTGTTGTGGGTGGCGGCGGGTGATGTGCGTGGCGCAGAGCCACAAAATGTTTTTTGAAAATTGAAATTTGATCTATTGTGCCTGCGTCAGACATTTTAATTGCAGCTACGAAACGCTCGAAAACAAGCAGAAGCACTTGAAAAACAGTGCAGACTCTGCAGGAGGAACAAACATTATTTTTTGGAGTTATTGTAAAAGGTAGAACAGGGGGAAAAAAAAAGATTAGGTGGGAGGTTTTTCTCATTCAGGTTTATTTGGGTTCACTCTGCCCGTGTACTCACTGTACCTTCCCCAACGACCAACAGCAATTACGAGTACAATCAGGGAAGCCCATAAAATATACACAAGCGATTTTCCCCCAATTGAAATTTAATTACACGCCTCGACAGCGATGCCAAAAATGATTATTAGAATGATTATCTGCTCTCGTATCTACTCTCGCATTCATCATACATTTACCCCTCGTTAAGTTCTCGATTCGAATTGTAAACTAAACCATTTTCTGTCCACATCGAACTGCCCAGTTTTAGGTGTCCTCCAGCCTTGGTGGATTGTAGCGAACGCGAGCGGTAGGTAAAACCTCGTCTTAAAATCTACTCTGCCTTCGTTACACCAACGCAAAGCAAAAGTCTGAAGCTTGTCAGACATTTAGAACAGCAAAATAAAAGTTATTGAGAGCAAAGCAAAGCAAAGCAAAGCAAAAATATCATCCATACACCAGAGCAAAAGCAAAGCAAAATCCAATACAAATTTTCTATGATTTTTAAGTACAATAATTGGCTGCAAAAATTATTCAATTACTCCATTTTCTGTCTGCAAAATATATTATAAACTTTTCTGTTTTATTTACTGTACAAAATTGACAAATTAGATAAACGCTTTCGTAAAGTATTGGCTGCCTAATTAGTTTCGTTTGAATTGAACAAATTTTTTTGAGAGCAAAAAGCATGCAACAAAACACCATTCGAACACCACTTTAGTTACATTTCAATTTACACACAAAGACACCCAGGAGCTGGTGTTCCATTTGCGTTTCCACAAACTGCTTTTGTGATTGTCAAAAAAGCAAAATAAGACATCTCAAAGAACCTTTTGTTACACTCTTTTGAAGCGATTGTTTGGCGGGGAAGCTGAAGCCTGAAGCCTGACGCTTTTGTTTTTCCTTTTCCACATCTCACGCAGCGCTTTTCTGTTATCATTTCGTTGCTGCTGTTTCCCCCCCCTGGCAAATGGACAACAAAAATGTCTTAATAAACAAATTTTATTGCATATTTCTTTCCATTTCAATCAACTTTTGTTCGATACTCACTCACAACGATCACGATTACGATTACGATTACGATTACGACCACCGACACACGACACCTATCGTCCCACAGGACACTTGCAGCGAGGTCAGCGCAGCGACAGCGCCGCATACGGAGCCGGAGCTCATCGTCGGCTGCCCCAATCAGCGGCACCAGCAACAACAGCAACAGCTCCAGCAGCAGCTCCAGCAGCAACAGCAGCAACCGAGGGATACCAAAGTCATCGCCAGATCACAATCATCGTCGTCGCCGTCGCCGCATGCTCCAGTGCATCAATTGAAGCAGCAACAGTCCCTGCCACAGCCACTGCACCAGCAGCTGCCACAGCAGCATCCGCACCACAATCCTCACGCCTCCAAGTCCGTGTCCATACTCGTCTACAAGACACTGAACACCGTGTTCAGGAGCAGTCGCAAGATCATTGTGCGCGTCTGTGACTTGGCCAGCTCCAAGAAATCCTTCACCATGTTCAAGTTCAACAAGGCCGCCCAGCAGCAGCGGATGGACAATCGGAACAGCGCCGTCACCGGCCACGATCAGTTTGTCCGGCCGCCGGTGCCCGAAAAGTGAGTGCCCCTCAGCAAGGGGGAGAGTGATGGGAAAAAGGTGTTTGGAAGAGCATTAGGCTGCACCCAACGGATGCACAAAGAACTACCAGAAAATAAATATTCAAAGGCTAATCAATTGGGCTCTAGTCCTAGCAGAATCAGAAACCCTTTTAAAATATTTTGTATAGTGCTTAATACGCAAATATTTCTGCACTTTTGAGTTCAAAATTTGTCCCAAAACCCTAAGAAATTCTTCGTTAAATAAATAGCAATTTGAGTTCTCAAAAAGTGTCAACAATCGCTGAACAAATCAAAACAGCCCTGAAGATCTCACACCACCGGCGAATGCTTTTCCAAACACCTTTTTCTGGCAAAAACCGAAGCCCATTTTAACGGTGCAACCAATGAAAACGTGTGTGTATTTGTGTCTCATTGTGCAAACCAATCGATCGCCAGGAAAGTGAAGCACATTATGAAGAAGCTGCACAAGGCGAATGGCTTGAAGCGCTCCAATTCGGCCATCGAGTTTGATGTCTCAGCCCTGACGGCGGCCAATCGCCGACAGATCTACAGTAGGTGAGTACACACACGGGGAACGATCAACGATCAACGATCAACGATCAAGTGTATATAAGTAACTAGAAAATATTGCACTGTGTGTGTGTGTGTGTGTGTTTGTGTGTGCACAACAAAAAAGAAAGTTAAACTCTGTGGCACACACACAGCGCACTCGCTGGTAATACTGCGGAACTGGCCACACTGGCCAGCAGACTGTACTCAAAACGTTAGTTGTACTCTTTAGTTTCTTTTGGTTTCTTTGTATTCTCTTAAAGCTTCTTCTCGACACTAAACGATTAACAGATCAATTAAGCAAAAACACACACTTATTGTTGTACTTTTATTTCGCCCACGCCTCCACCCCTACACCCACACCCACACCCACACCCTTTGTTTGTGTCCCTTCTATTTGCAGCAATCGTTCGGCGAGCTCGGAGCAAGATAACATGTCCGACATGTCCGAGCACTCGGAGAAGTCGCCGCTGGTTAGCGCACGGTTAGACAGTCTAGCTAGGCTCTTCTTTAGCAAATCGATGCCAGCGGAAGCCGGAAGTAGAGATACCATAGATTCAGTACTAACAACAAGGTTGCATTTACTCTAATTCTAAATCTAATTTCTAACTTTTAAATATACTTTCACGCATCAAAAAAAAAACCGCATTTTGCCTCACTAGTTTTTGGTTCATTTGATCGGCGTTTTGGCTTTAGCTCAAGTGAATTTTATTTGCGTTCTGCCTGCTCGACTTTTCCCCTAGTTTTCCTCTGTCTCTTCCACTTTTTATTTAATGCTCTGCCGCACTTTTTGCATGCCACATAAACAATGTTAAAAAGCCTGAAATGTTTCATAGAAAAAAAACACTTTACAATTATTTTAAATGTATTTTTAGCTTTAGATCCCTGGAATATATCTTGTAGATAGTATTTCCCATCTGCCATGTCTCAGAATATTTTGCCAGAGGTTCCAAAATAATTAGCTAGAAAGCTTTTACTCTTTTTTTGGTGGGAGTAAAATAGATTGTTGAATGGAGAAAGAAATGCAGACCAAAAAATGTGTCTCCCTCCGCCCCCTCTCAGCACTCGCCTCTTTGTGTTTTTGGTGCTGAAATATTTTCTAGAACTTTATTCGGCAAAGTTTTCTCATTTCAAATGCAAAAGCCAGCGGCACGGCAGTGCCAAAGTCAAAGTATTAAATGTGATGATGGAATGCATTTTGCAACAAGAGGGAGGAGCCTCCCAGACCACCTAGACCTCCCGCATATGTTTCAGGAAGCCGTGAGGGGAGGGGTCAAAGTTTTGCCAAGGTGAAAATGCCTCAAATTAGATGCCCGGGAACACACACACAAAAATTGCAAATTAAATTATCAACTCGGGCGAAAGTTGACTCGCAAAAAAATCAAAAAGGGAATGTGCCATAGAGAGAGAGAGAGAGAGAGAGCATTGATGAGTGTGTGTGTGTGTGTGTGTACAGGTGAGTGTCTGCTGCAAACCCTCTGGCTGGCTCTCCCTCTCTCTCTGGCATTCTGCTTCTGCTTCTCTTCCCCCTTCAGCTAGCGTGCTGAGCCGTGTGATGAATGTGCAAGCGAGCGTGAGCCTCTGCTCGTGTGTGTAAGTGTCTGCCAATGTGTTTGCCTCTAACGAGCAGCTATGTGTGGCTGTGCGTGTGGTTGTTGTATCTGCCTGCAAAGTATGCAATACAAAATTTCACGCACGAGCACGTTAATTACGTTTGAATTCAAAAAAAAGGCAACACTTCAACCACTTCAAGGCACAGGGCACAGCACCCGCAGGACCTTCATCGATTTGATAGCTAGGGGTAAGGTTGTGAGGTTTGCCAGGAGGCAGCTTCTCCTCTCCTTTAAGTGGAGAGGTTGAAATCGCGCTGAATCGGTTATGCTTTTGGGTGAAAAATATATTTAGAGTGTGGCTTTCAGCTTGCTTGAGAAATCTTCGTCAAATTGTGTGTAAAAAGATTCATTCGGAGAATGAAATGGGCCCTGAAATATTTTTCAACATTTAAGGGACTCCTTTGGCTCCCTGCAAAGTAATTTGTTAACTTTCTCGAAGCAACTCCACGTGACATGGGCACTTCTTCAAACTGCAGCACTCTCCACAGTGCCTCTTGCTTGGGCTCAGTGCTTAGAGAAGAGAGCCCCTACTCCACAGTTGACAAACAGCAAGAGTGTCGAGAGCTTGGCACATATTTGTGCTGCAATATTACCAAAATAAAACACGAAGCAGCAGCAGGCTCCTTCCTGCTTTCCCTTGCAGAGTTGCAGCCAACAGACAACTAAAAATTAGCTCAAGTCAACAAGAAACGAACACACAGTGGGCCCGGCTGCAATCTGCGTCAAGGCCAGGCGAAAAATGAGAAATATTTCACATACGCACCGTTGGCCAACAGCGCAAGCCAAGGACCGGCTCGGGCCGTGCCCACAAAAGAGTTTCTGCCCAGTTTTTCCATGTTTTTCGCACATTTCGCAAGTTGCTTGTGACGCAATGAAAAGTGAAATGTGCACAGGAGCAGGGCAGGCAGTGGCAGAGGGAGGCAAGGGAGAGCCATGGCAGAGGCAGTGTAGTCGGGGGTAGCATTGGGGAGACAACAGCACCAGGAGTAGCCTCTTGGCCAACATTTTATGCCGCACACGAACACACAGCAGACAGACAGACAGACAGACACACACTTTCCCTTTGGCGCTCACTCTCGCTTTTCCTTCTACACGCTGTCACTCTCTCTCTCTCTCTCTCTCTCTCTCTCTCTCTCTCTGTTGTGCCTTATTAAATTTTCAAACACATGCTAAAACTTAACCCGAGGATGTGCTTAACCTTCGCTCTGTTTTGATTTAGTGGCCTGTAAGTGTTTGTTTATGCCTGCCTGCCTGCCTGCCTGCCTGTCTCTCTTACTCTGTTTCGCTCTCTGCCACGCTGTTTTCCTTTCGTTGTGCTGCTCCTAACCTGACAATTCCGTGTGCTGACAACTTTTTGTTACAATTTTCATGCAGCAGTTAGTACCCTGGGTTTGAACAGCTAAGATATCCCATAACTTACTCAAATTGAAGCTGAAATATAAGCTCAAAGATTAACGATAAATATTCCTGATCTTCATAATGAATTTGAGTCCTGTCCGTCTGTCTGTGCCTGAAATCCAAACCTACCTAGAAAGGGTATCCCATTCTTCGTTCAACTCTTTCTAATCTCTCTGTTGTTTGGTTTTTCTTTTGTTTTATTTCCACTTTTCTTTCACTTCTTTGACTGTCGAGTGCAGTTTTTTCTTTGCATTTTCTGCTGCCTTCTCTTTTCTACCACGTTTTTTCCCACTTTCTTTTTGACTTTGACACTGTGTTCCATTCTTTCCGTTTGCACACTCCTCTCTTCTCTGTTCTCCGCTCTTGGTACAACTCTTCACTGCTTGCCACAGTCGACCTTTGTGCAACAAATAAACTAAATAATAAACACCAATTTTTTTGTCGCTCTGCCTGAAACAACGAAACGAAAAACAAACACAAACAAAAAAGAAAATGAAATGAAATGAAATGATAAACTCTTGCTTCCGTTTCCGCTGCGCCATTGTGCAGGCAGTGACTTCCTCTTCCTTCGCCTGGTGCCAACCCTTTTGGCAGCGCCCTGCCCCCTGTCTTCTGCCATTCATTGAGTTGCAAATTCCTGTGGCACAATTCGACAACACAATTTGTGGCAATTATTTGTGTCTTCAGTTTTTATTTTTTTGGCAGACATTTCGGGTGCTCATGTCGATGGGCTCTTCCTGTGGCCTCTCGTTTGTGGTCGTCAGATAAAGACAGTCTTTGGCCTGTCAATTTTTAAGTGGAAACTGTAGAAATGTGTGGGTTGTAGAGTAGGTTAAAGGTCAGTAGGAGATGCAGCTACAAATGGTTAGAGTGTGGCAGACATTTTTAGATATTTTTAGGTGAGTCTCCAAAGACTTTGTTGAAGATTTCTGGTTACAAATGCAACAAATAAGTATGCCAAAAAAATATACAATAAATACACTTATTCCTGTGTTGCTTTTATTGATAAACTTTTGAAAGTGTTCGTTGGTTTTGGAAACGTTCCGCACTATAAATATCCCTGCAAGACACTCCTCAAATCGGTACAAAGTTCCTCTTTAATGGAGCTCTTTAACGCCGCTCTGAGTTGGCTTAATTTATACGGATGCCGAGTGCCACCCACTTGATGCCTGAGTAAATAAATCATTCAGCATGAAAGCCACATAATTGAAATGAGAGTACAAAATTAAAACATTTTTCCCTTGCTTTTTTTGTTGTCTGTGTCCCGGTTAAGTGCGGTCGCTTATGCAAATTAAGGGCGACGGACGCATCCTGTACATTAAATCTCTGTCGCTGGGTTATGTCCTTGTAAATAACTGAAAATTAATGAGTGTCATCTGTAGGCAATCGCCCCATGATTAGTGCTATTTTGCAGGCCTTAGTTCAACCCTTTAATCTCTGTATTCTATGATATGTAATGCCAAATCTTACGACAAATAAACCAAGTAAGACCCGAAATCTAATACGGAATGTTCCTTTTGCAGACCCAACATCAAATATCAGTACTCTGCCCTGGACAGTGGCAATGGGATCGTGGAGCGTAGTCCTCGGGAGCGTGCCCAAAGGGAGCGAGCGCTGAATGCCACCCAAGAGTGGATACAGAGTGCCAATGGGCGTTACGAGGTGATTGCACATCTGGATGAGATCGGTTCGAGGCATGGCAAGAACTGGTTTCTGGTCACAGATGCATCGGTGGGTTGCTACAAACTTTATACAATTCTTTTCACTGATGCAAAGTGTTTCCCTTTCAGGTGCGCACAGATCGTCTGATGACGCTGCTGCCTCTGCCGCCCGATTGCGTGGCCTTTGAGGATATGCCACCGAATGAAAGTGCCAGGGATATACTGATGGAGCTGCTGGGCTCCCTGCATCATCCCTACATCTATCCCGTGCTCGATTTGGGCTTCTTGCGCAGCAGCTCCAATGGCTATGCGTGCCTTGTCACGCCCTTCAACTCGCGCGGCAGCCTCAAGGATTTGATCTATAAGGTGGGCAAGTCGGGGATAAATAAAATATACAAAATTCTTATTTAAATGTTATATCTTACAGGCACAATGGAACGAGCCGTGGGTCAAGAAGTACACACGCAAACCCAATGGTTTGCCTGTCAGCCAGGTGCAGCGTCTGGGCAGACAGATCCTGGAGGCGCTGCTCTTTCTGAAGGAGCGTGGCTTTCCGCTTCACGGTCATCTGCACAGCGGCAATGTCATACTGCAGAATGGTGCCGCCAGGTGAGTTCTAAAGGAGAGTCCACTCCACGCTCAGTCCACTCAACTCCTGTCCGCTCATAGTCCACTGCTGTCCGTTCAGGGTCCACTGCTGTCCGCTCAACTGTAAACTAATTTTATAATGGCTGGCAAATATTTGCCATGGCAATGGCAGTTCCTGTTTTTATGGCTCTGGCAAATATGGCCTGAAAGCAGCGAGAAATGGTGCCCAAAAAATGTGTCAATATTCAGCCTAAATGGCAAATTAAAAGCAATTCCACGGAAACGTTGGACATTTTGGGGGCACTTTAAATGCATGTCCCCGCCGCTACGCTCCATGTAACTCCATGTGCGACAACGCGCACACCTCCCCAGCATCCCCCTTGGACACACACACACACACACACACACACACACACACACACACACACGCCTCCGCCTCTCGAAAACATCGAATGGGTGTAACAAAAATAAAGCTTTGGCTTTGGCTCTTTTGCCATATTATAAAAATAAATGCTCAGCGAGCGAGCACAAAATAAAAACCATTTGCCAATACTGGCTGCAACATAGCGAGGGGCGTTGCGCGATAAAGGGAGCGCGTGGCTGTGGAGAGGCAGAAATCCTATAGGTGAAAGTCGATTAAAGTGCGGACCGCTTTTGTTCGAAGTTTGCCCCAAGTGCATGACCCAATTTAGCGGCAGGGCCGCGTCACGGGGGGGACATTGCAAAAAGCTGATTTTCATATAAATTGGGTATACATTGTATATGTATGGGTAAGATGTGTAGCACAGTCATCGATACGGGGGTATAGCGGTATGAATGTAAAAGCAGAGTGGGTTGGCCGGTGGGGGATAACAAGGAAAGCTGATTGAGAAGAGAATGAAAAGAAAATCGCATGTGCAAGATGGAAAATCAAAGTGGAGAAGGTGCAGCAACTGCAGCACACACCACGATAAGTCTCGAATGGGTAGATAACTATAAGAGCAGCAGGCAACTAAAATAAAGTGGGAGCTCGAACAGCTAAGAGGATTTGTTAGTGGAAGAGAGAATAGAGTTGGAGCTTTGGCAGTGCATCAGCAATGAGTACGAAGAAAACAACGGGATGGGGGGTATAAATAAGTTTACTGTACATATGCACGGTTGTGCGGGAGGGGGGCTGGTGCGCAGCTGGCAAAGAACCGCGTAGATCGTGAGAGCGAGCGCAGTAAGAGAGCGCTAACAGTGAGCTGTAAACGAGAGCGGCAAGCGGCTGTTAACGAAGATATGTAAACGAGAGCGTCAGTAGGCTGTTAACAGAGAACTGTTAAAGCAAGCAGCAGCAGGCTGTTAACGGAGAGCTGCAACTGCAAGCGGCCGGAGACTGTTAAAGCTGAGCAGCTCAACAGAGCGCAGTAGCAAGGCAGGCTGTTGATCAGTGCAGTTAATCTGAGCTGCTAATCTTTGCTGTTAACAGCGCTTGTACCCTGTTAGAGCTGGCTGCCCTGGCAAGGGGTTTTTGGGGGTTTTTGCCCCTCTCAAAATCTCTCAAAATAAAGGCCATAAAAACTACACTTTCGCTTCCACAAAAAACGCGCTCATAAATCTCTCGCAGCTGTCAGTGGCTGACATCTCGAAAAACGCCTTTTGTCAGCCAATCCACTTGTAGGGGCCTCCGCCTAGTCAGCAGTAATTTGCACTAATAAGACCCCTGGCCAGGTCTTGGTCTTGGAACTGCCACAGAACAATACAAAGTGTCTTAGGGCCGGGCCATAATATTGTGCCATAAGCTCTGACATACGCTCTTTTGTCATACGAACAAGTGCAAGAGAGATACCCCAGCCCACACTCATACCTCTCGCTCGCACAGTAATCCATAAAAGCCACCAGGTCGCCGCTGTCGTTGCCACGTGTTGGCCATCAATATGCCAGAGCCATCGAAAGTGTTGCATAATTAAGGGCGCAAAAACAAAAGGGTTGTGCCAAGAGGGGGGTAGTCCATTTAATTATGCATTTGGCTTGACATTTGTATCTTTTGTCGTGCCTTGTTTGGTCGCAGGTTATCGGGATTGGAGAACGGCCTGCTGGGCCTGAGCTCGCGCAACAATGCCGTTATGTGGTCCCGCTCGGTGACCGAAATCGAGAACGTTGACATCGTGTGCTTTGGCCATCTGCTGTACGAGATGTGCACAGGGCAGGAGCTGAACACACCGAAGCCGTCCATACGGGTGCTCGAAATGGAGCTGAATCATTATCCACAAATTGGCCAGGTATGACTGCACCTTGCCCAAGGCCTTAGCTTACATTTATAATTTATTTTTTGTTTCCCCCACAGATACTGGAAATACTGGGCCTGATCTTTGAGCCGCCCAGCGGTGTCTGCCCCTCCGTTGAGGACCTAGTCCTGTGCGATCTCTTTCGCAGCATCGATCTAAGGGAGCTGCGTGGTCCCTGCTTTAGTGTAAGTGGAAAGAGAGTCTCTCTCCTTTGGATACACTTTAATCATTCTCTCTCTCTCTCTTTAGACAATTAAGCCGAGCCTCAGCAGATCCACCCTCAACCTGCTGCATGCTGTAAAGAAGCGTCAATGCGCCTCCTTGGGTCATTCGCTGAGCGAGGCAAGTTCGCCCTGTACGCCGCCCTCGACGCCGCACGACCGACGCACTGGGTAAGTGATTTGTCGGCCTGTCGCTTAGCTCCTCACACACACATAACTAGTGGCAAACTCTGCAGTTGTCTCACTGTCTCAGTCAGTCACCGTGTCTCACAAAGCATTAACATTACATCCCCAACACCACACAAATACACTCCAAGACACTCGAATACAGACACTCCCACTCACACACACCCACAGTCGTACAGAATTCATTTCGTGTCTTGTTTTGGTGTGACAGGGACAACAACAACGACAACGACAACCAGTCTTGTATGCACTTTGGACTGGACTAGTAAATGGACAACTTGACACAAAATTGCTACAAAATCAGGTCAATGCAGGCGAAAATTCGGGGTAGAATCAGGGGAATGCAGCTTAAAATTTGCACAGAAAATGCAGAAAACTCTATGCCAAATGTTCAGGAAAAGTTACTTTAGATCTTCCCAAAACAATGTTAACACACTATTCCTCAGATACCTATACCCAAAACGCACTGTACAGTGTACACTCCCCATGGCTTCTGGCCTGCTGTTAGGTCTCCGTTTTGTGCGCCATTTACGGCACACCTCTTCTCCCCCTGCTGCCGCTACTCCACTGCTAATCCAGTGGCGTGCGCTCGCATTTTGGACTAATAAAGAAAAGCTCAGACACACACACACACACAAAGGCAGACACACAAAGGCCAAGTAATTGTGAAACAAAATGGCAAAGCAGGCGAGAAAAAACTAACACAGAAACAACAGAGGAAGGCTGGGCTGGGCAGCAGCAGAGCAAAGCGGAAAGAGCGCAAAATGTTTCCATAAGCTGCGTGTGTGCGTGTGCGTGTGCGTGTCTGGAGGTAATTATGGTAATGTCCTGCCCTGCCCTGACCCCTACCCGCAGCAGAATTTAAAAATTATGCATACAAGACAGGAATACAATTAAGTGATAAAAAACGAGAGGGAAAACCAGCAGAAGAGCAGCAGCACCAGCAATAAAATGGCACCGAACCAACAAAGAATATAAACTCATCCGTTGCCCTCATGTATATTTAAGCATCTCTTTCGCTCTCTTGCAAAAATCTCAATCCTTCGAGTCCCGTGTAAATTTACTCTCCGCTGCCTTTAAACAAAAAAACCCCCTTCAAAAAACTTAAAATCAAAAATTTAAATCAACAAAAATACTCAAACGCATGTTTTTACTTGTAACTTATATAAAAAACAACAACAAATTTATGTAGTTGAGGAATTTTTTCAACTAAAGTTTTTTTTTTTCCGTATGCCATGTTTTACTCTCTCTTTCTCTCCTACTACTACTACCAATACTCGTACAACTACCAACCGAAAACTACCAACCAAATACGCCTACTACTCGTACTCCTCGTACTCCCGTACTCTCCTGTAAAACTCTTCACCTAAAACAATAAAAAATAACAATAAAAATCTATATATATATATATGTTTGTTCTGTGTGTGTGTGTGTACTTGTACCTGTGTACCTCTGTGTGTATGTGTGTGTGTGTTCGCCCAGAATACCGTTACAGTTACCGTTACCGTTACAGTTGCCGTTACACCAAACCCATCATCTGATACTCCACACATACCGTTCCGCTCTTGAATGTCTATCAACGTTCATTTTCGTTTATCTAACATATGTGTGTGTTTTGTTTTTGATTTACAAACTTTTGCATTTCTGCATTTGTTTATTTACATAACCAAAAAACAAACAACTACTCCAACAACAACAACAACTACTCCAACAACAACCAACTCCAACAACAACGATCTAAAATTTCAACAACAACTATAGAAATCTGCCTGCGCCCTATGAAGTCTTTCGTATGTACTAACCCAACAAACAAGCAACCCAAAAAAAGTATACAACAAAAACTCAACAACCCCAACAACTCAACAACCAAACCGAACCGAACCAAAGTAAACTTGAGTCCCCAAACCCGTACCAAAAAAAAAAAAGCAACCAACTCTCCCAACCAAAAACCACTCACCAATGAAATTTACATTAAAAAAAAAAACCCAAAAAACTAAAAACGATTAACGTGTAAAACAAAAACCCACAACAAAAAATGAATACCTGAATAAAAATACAAATAAGAAATATAAATAAAAAACCCCTTAAACAAGAGCAGAAAAAATAAAGAGAATATATCCCAACAATTTTTGTACGAAAATTGCAATTTTTATACGGAAAAAATGAAACAATCAATCGAGAGAAAAAACAGAGCAAATTTTTGTTGTAGCTAAATGTGGTAAGTGGCAATATTTTTGTATGAGCGGCCAAAACCCACCAAAGAACCACCCAGCAAAGCAAGCAAGCAAAAACCACTTTCACACCCACCCAAAAATAAAGCAAAAATAAGTAAACAAAAAAAATATTCAAACTGCAACGGAGCAAGGCCACAGCAAGGAGATGTGAAAAAATATTCTGTACAACATCTACTCCTGCTCGTATGTCAACCACATTGCAATGGTTCGATTGAGTAATTATGCATGTTTTCCGTTTATTTGCCTGACCCTTGACCATAAATGCTCCATCCAGTATTTGTCTTGTATTTATGCTTGAATTGTTTTGTTGACTGCTTGCTGTAGTGCACATTTATTTATTTAGTTTGATCCAACTACAAGTCATAGATATATGCAAACAACTATGTACTTGTAGCTGCATACATTTTGCTGATAAATAGTAGGATTTGAAGTACCATTGGCCATTGATTTCCCTCTCAGTAGCAGCGTTTATCTATTGACTAGAATTCATTCATTTACTATCGATCTGTGCACAGAAGTTGAACACTGAGCTGGTTGCACGTTCACAAGTTTACTCATCTGCCACATAAATCACTTTATTACACAGACCAAATGCGGTCTTAAATTGTGCCAACGAAGGTGCTGCGATTTTCTGTCTGCACAACAAATACACTTAAACTCTAACTACAATCTACAGAATTTCTTTCCCAATTTACGCAATTTGTCGACACTCAATGTCCCTACTTTATGCAAATAACTGAGGATGCAAGCTCAAAATTCCTCTGGGACAGCCTTTCCCCTGTTGCAGACACTGCAATCTCTTCAACAAAATCTCTCTTCCAACATTGTTTTTACCATTCAGCAAAAATACCAATAATTGCATTTCTGTGCATAACAAAACTCGTATTTATTCTGCATTAAATGCATTTCTGTGCTGAATCTCAAGTTGGGCCTCAACTTTTGGGCCTGCTGTAATTGCATTTCCGGTCTCAAAAACTCGCCCCCAACTTCGTATCGAAATTTTGGTCTCTGTTTTGGTCAGTAATTGAGTTCGCAGTGCCCAGTTTTGGGGCAGTTTAATTGAAAATCCAGACAGCACGTATTGGATGCAGCACTCGAGCCTATTCATTCACCCACTCGTACACTCATGAATACACATACAAAGACATGTCATGGCTTTTTGCATAAAAACCAACCGAACAACCCACTGAACACACAAAAGAAATCGAAACCTGAAATCAAATCAGGTGCCCACTGCCTGGTATTGGGTCACATTGCATCCCCACGCCCCGCGCCGCATGGAGGAAACAAAATGCTGAAATTTCTGATTGTTATTCTCTTCCATCTTTGTGCTCTATTCATCCACACGCATACACAAACACACACACACACACACACACACACAACAACGATAGAATCAGCCGAACAATGGACTCATTTGACATATCCAGCGACTCGGAGGAGGGCCTGCTCGAGGAGATCGTCGTCGGCGGCAGCTGCCACCAGCAGCACCTGCTCCGGCTGCAGCAGTGGCACTCGGCCCACTCTTATACGTACGAGCCGGCAACGGAGTCGCCCATTCACTACTGCGACCATGCCACACTCTACTCCGATGACAACAGCATCCATGAGCAGCAGCCGCCAACCATACGCTGCAGCACCAGCAGCCAGAGCAATCTCAATGTAATGTTGGCCGAGGGCACAGCCGACGAGGAGCAGGAGGAGCAGGAGGAGCTGCCACTGCCTGAGGGGGAGCAACAACAGGAGCATGACGAGCAGATCGAGGACTATGAGGTGGCCAGCGGGTCATCGGGTGCCCAGCGGCTGCATGCCCCGTGCAGCTCCTCCGGTGCGGGCGCCTCCTTCAATCATCAGTTGACGGCGGACATGTGCAACTACAAAAACTCAAAGAGCCGTCGGCTGGAGTACTCGCTGAAGTGCCTCAAGTACGGACGCAGCAATCCGTCGCAGGACTCGGCCTTTGGCTCCCTCACCGACAACGACCTGTCAATTGCATCGAGCATACGCCTGAGCAGCTTTCAGTCCATTTCCTCGCCCATTGACGAGGGTGTCGAGGATATCATCATAGCCACGACAACGGGTGGCAATGAGACGTGCCTGGAGCTGGCCACCATACCCAGGAGCATGGTCTCACAGGACTCAGCGATATCCTCGCCCTGCCGCGAGAGTTCCCCCAGCAACTTTCTGCACATTGACGATGCCATGTCCGGCACGGGCTCCACGTCATCGGGCTCGGGCTCGGGCTGCGGTTCGTATGGCAACATACGTCCGCAGCAGTTTCCTGTCTCGCTGTCGCCGAAAATACTCGTGACTGCCACCAGCAATTCGAGCAGCTCCTCGTTGGCCTCGAACAGCAATGCAGGACAGGGGCAGACGCAGCCCCAAGGACATGCCCATCAGCAGCAGCAACAGTTTGATCCGCCCAAGATCCTCGTCAACGATCAGAACTCCATCTACACGACATCGCCCTCGAAGCGTTCGGGCATGATTGAGGTCTTCTCACAGAAGTATAGGGTAAGTGATTGCCCCGCTAGACGAAGGCTTACCCAAAGTGTGTTTAATCAGCATCCCTTTCAGGTGAGCTCCTTCGAGGACATGTCCCCGAAGCGTGGCAACTCGGACAAGCAGCACCTGAAGCATGTGAATCGGTTGGCCTTTCGCTCGCTGGAGGAGGAGCGGCGCATCGATAACGCCTTCATGCCCATGGCGGATCGCACCCACTCGGACAATCGCGTCAATATGCAGAGCGAGAAGTACAAGAAGCTGACGCATGCCTCGTTCCGCATCAGCAAGACCTCCAGCCAGGACTCGCCCACGACCACGCCCACCACACCGAATGCGGGCAACAGCATGGAGATGCAGCGCACCGGCCGACAGACCCTCTGGCGGGATAGCAAATTCTACCGCAAGAATCGCATTGCCAAGAGCAACGACTCACTCATGGAGAACACGCCATCGAGCCCCAGGCTGTCGCCCAGTTCGTTGCGGGACAATCAGTACGAGAGCAGGAGCAGCTCTCAGGCCAGTCGGCGTTCGCTGAGCGGCAGCCAGCAGATGCTGAGCGTCACCACCAGCTTCTGTGGCAATGGCAGTGGCGGTGGGGGTTCTGCTGCCCGCAATGCGCGCTACTGCAGCTCGAAGAGCGAGGATCTGGGCGAGTCCTCGGACTATCTGCGCGTCATGGATGCACGGAAATCCTACTCGGAACGACACTTGGTGCGACTCAAGCAGACGGCCATCAATAACACGCACAGCGAGGACGATATGAGCTTCAACGATGACAATAATCCATCAGCATCAGGATTGGGTTTGGGTTTAGGCATGGGTCTAGGATCGGGATTCGGTTTGGGATTGGGATCATCATCGCATGGCCAGGCGCTCCATCAGCAGCAGCACTCACACCACCAGCAGCAGCAGCAGCAGCAGCAGCAGCAACAGCATCAGCAGGGTGGTCGCTGGAGCAGCTGCTCCATTAGCAGCAACCACCTGAAGACGACCAATATCAAGACCACCTCGTTGGCCACGCTCACGCTCTCCTGCCAATCGAATTTAGTAGCCAAAGCTCCTTCCGTACCGTCAACTGCCAGCAGCTACCGCACGCCCTCCAAGTCCCTCGACCAGGCACTCAACATCAAGGTCCAAAGCAACAACACAAACACGAACACAAACACGAGCAACAACATCAACACGAGCAACAGCACCAGCAGCAGCAGCTCGGTGGATGAGTCCCCATCGCGTTTGACGCTCAGCGGCGCAGATCTGTCGCGCATATTCGTAATGGACATGGACGATGCACCGGGCAGCAGCTGCAGCGAGGAGAAGACACCGCTTCTGGACAGCGTTGAAATGTCGCCAATAAGTCCAACCGAGCCGGAGCAGCCAGATCTGGATAAGCTCTAAGCGAACACAAAAGCACACAAAATAAATAACAACACACAAGCTAGAGCAGGGGTCGGCAAGCAGGTAGAAACAGAAACGACGTCGAAAAACGTTTCTTGCTGCTCTGCTGCTGCGGCAGCCGAGCAATTGTCATACGAAGCTGCTTCTCTGCCGCTGCGGCCGAAGCTTTGACGCTGACTGCGCTGCCCGAAATCTTCTATGCGTCGCTGCCGGCCTCTGCCCTAGACAAACCGCACACACACACCACACACTTACGTATTGAGCAGCCGAAATGCAAAGCATGTGATAAAGAAACAAAATGAAATAGAGATCGAAATAGAAGAAGTGATGAGTGGGAAGGAAGGGGAAGGGAAGGGAACCATCAAGTTATTGAACTTTAGGCTAGGTACGAGCAGCATTTGCAAGTGTTGGTCAAGGTAAGGCAACTTCTATTTGAGTATCACAGAGTAACAGACAGAGACAGACAGAGAAATATGTGCTGTATAATTCGGGGCTGCTTTCGCCTTTTGCTTGATCCACACTCAAAGCTTTCTTCTGGTAACAATAATATTTTCCTCTTTATAATGAACTTTAGCCGATTGCTTTTACAGCAAAACCGCAAAATTACACTAGAATACGTATCTACTAACTCTCTACAAAAGCAAAAGACTCTGGCAAAAAATAAACCAAAATTCAGAATGAACGAAACACAAATGATGAGTTCTTTTTTTGTACAGAGAGATAGAGGGAGAGAGGTTAGTTTTCGGCATTATACGGAATTATACACTTTTACTTGGTAGTCGATTGGATAGTTAAGACTTTCGCGGCAGATAATATTTTACTGTAGCCTAACAAAAATCGTTTTAAGACCCCCCCAAACCACGCCACACAAGGGGCATGTTTTAAAAGGTATACATAAAAAATATATATTAGGGAATTAAAAAAACTAAAAAAAGCAAACTTAGCAAAAGCAAACAGCAAAAAACAATGCCAAAGAAAATTTCGAAACCAAATGGAATTTGGTCAAAGAAATCCAAAGGCAGAGTTAGAGGGAAATTCAAATTATTTGTTTCCTTTTGTTGCACACACAACACACACACACACACACAGTTATAAGCAGAGCACTTTTCAAATGGAAACCTAAAGATTATCGCATAAGAGTTAGAAAAACGATAAAGATAAATACAATACAAGAAAAAAGCAATCAAATTTACAAAGAAATCGCAACCAACAAATATCACAAAAACAATCCACAAACACAAATCAAACACACAACAAAATACGAGTATATACACGGAGAGAGTATCGAACATATACATATAAATATACATACATATATAGAGATAAATTATAGACGCACGCACTTAGACGATCCCGAACCATGGAACCCCATGAATGGCAGCCCAGCTCGAAGAAACACCACCCACCCACCATTGAAGTAAGAATCCAAGAATCCAGATGAAGCAGTACCGCCACACTCGGTCGCCCTTAGTTGTATTATTCGTAATTATTGGAAGCGTAGAAAGCATTGTTTATGGGACCCCTAGCATGTATTGTATGTAATTGTATTTCCCCACTGAACCCAACTCCCGCCATGATGTTATGTATCTGAGTTGATTTGCTTGGAATTATTTAGTGTTATCTTAACCCATTTACCCTACCCTACCAGTTTACTTGTGTAATGTACGCCCTTCGGGGTGGGACCCCCGAGAATAAAAATTAAACGAGAAAAGCAAAAAAGGTTGTTGATTATTTAGTGGGAAAAGGGGAAACTCTAAAATACAGCCAGACGAGAAGAAAAATGTATGCATTTACCGATGCTCCTTCATGGGCAATTCCCAAAGCTGAAAATCAATTTTCCGCCAGTCTTATCGCTAAAGTAAGTGCTCAAACGGTATGAAATGTTAGCCTTAACATTAAAAGCATTAACAGCCATTAACAGCTATGTTAACGCCAGCGCCTCTAGCTGTGACTCTTCTGTTATAGATGGCGGTGCTGTTGTCGCATTTATATGGAACATTTATTTGACACCAGGAGCGTGCTAGCATGGCAGGTTCAATATGTGGCCGCTAGGTGACGGCATGAATAATTTCGATTTATTCTAAAATCCTAAAAATACAAATTTTAGTTTAAATGTACAAACTAACACAAAAGTAAAATAAATTAAAAATGAAACAGAAAAAGCTCAAATTATGGATTTTAATTATATTTCAAAAATTATTGAAACTGCCATAAATGCACCTCCAGCAAGTAAGATTTTCTTATCTACTACAATTATTCTCCTATTTCGCAGCTTTTCTCTCTTCTCTGAGTGCAATTATGGATCATCAATTCCTCTCTCCGATGTGTGTTAACCTGAACTTGCAATCACAAAACGCAGGCCATCAATCAGCGCAACAAGCTGGCTGATTGATACGCAAATATGTGGTCAACTTTCATTTGAAATTCATTCATCAAACGAGTGGACCAACTGGTTGGCTGCCACAACTAACCCACTTCTGGGAGTGGACACTCATCATCTTTACATGTTCCAAGCCATTCAAAACGAAGAGTCATTTCGCCGAGTAATTGGCATAGCAAGACGGCTAGAAGGTGCGACTAAAATGATGGGGCACAACGAATTGCGCAATCGTGACCAAGGAGCAGGCAGGGAAGGGTAGCTGGAGGGAGCGGAGTAGGGGTGGGTTGTGCCCTTTTTCATAATTTAGTTGCCATATTTATTATTATGTGCTGTCATGTTTCGCTCTGTTACAGCATCCAGTCCTAAACAAACAATCGATGAGCCAAATGACAGCAAAACTAATAAAACTCCTACCTGACGGCGGGTACACCCCTGTGGCATGCTGTCCAGCGTGTCCTCTGTGTCCTGTGATTGCCTGTCCATTGTTTCAGTAGCGGCAATTATGAGAATTTGACGGACGCCTCGACTCGGACACTGGTCAGTCCCCAGTCCGGTCTAACAATATAATTTACAGCGCTTTTGTGTAGCGAGGCGTGAATTTAGTACTCAAAGTAGTCCTTCGTCCTTCGTCCTACGTCACGTGTCCCGTGTCCCGCGTGTGTGTCCTGCGGCGCCTGGCCTGCCTTTGGTCCAGTTAATCGCATTTGTTGGTTTTGTAATTATAATTCTCCGAGCATTGAAATGATTTTAGCATTTCAATTTGTACCGCCAACCGCAGGCACCCCTTTTGGTCACTTTTATACTCCCTATGGAGTATCCCCGGCGCAGTCGCAGCTGCCACTCTGCCAGACTCTCCCCCCTTGGACGCGTGCCGCACGCCGCAGCGGGGCGCTGTGTCCAGGGCAATGTTTTCCATCAGTTTTTCACCTTTTGAGTGGCAATTTCAATGTTTCCTCTGGCGCTGTTTTCTCGCAAAAAAGGATTAAGAGAACTTCTCGCGGTTGCCTTTTGTGCTCAGCCAATTTACCGTGAAATTCATTGCGCTTATCCTTTATGCCAAAGTCCTTTTATTTCATTATTGTGGATTGCATTTCTCTTTTCCCTTTTTTTTTTGTGCCTTTTTTGCGCATTTGTCAACTGTTTTTCCAGCGGTGAAAGTGTCACAAAATTTCGTCTATCCCATCTGAAGATTTATGTGTGTCGAGTCTGCCTTTGAAGTGGTTGAGTGGTTGAGTGGTTGGGTGGTTGGTTGGTTGGTTGGTTGGTTGGTGGTGCTGCCAGCAATTGTTGCAAACTCTCAAGGGTTGAGGGGCGGCGACCAGGCAGAAGATTTATGTGCCAGGCAGATGATCATCGCTGGGCGAACATTTGGAATATTGTTGAGGTACGGAAACAGTCGAAGGTTCGACAAATTATTCCTTTCCTTTCCTTTCCTTTCGGTTGCTGCCTAGAATTTAGCAATTCTCAGTCAAAATTACTTCCTTAAGCAATTGTTTCCAATTTGTTTTTCTATGCCACAAAAATCGTGTAACCAAACTGCGACAAAAACCAAACAAATTTGCAATTTTCAGCCGTCAACTCCAGCTGCACTTGGACATGGTCAATGCCATGTGTGGACGGGGCTTGACGGGCTGTCCACTGGCCACTGGCCACAATTTTCACAGCCTGTTGGGCAGGTGTTGGTTGTACTCTTTTTCCGCCATTCAAAATTATTCTCGCATGACAATTAGCAAACGTGTTCTGCCGCCGAGAGGGAAACCCAATACGCGTGTGCGCACAGGCCATGCCACATGAGACATTGTCATGCAGCCGTGTGGCATGTGGCATGCACTCACTCGCTTACTTATTCATTCAAGTGCTAAAACAAATTGTTGTCGCTGCCAGCTATTGAAATGCATGTCGATTTTTTTAATTAAAAAACATTTTCGGTGCCGAATCAATCGCGAATCGCGAAGCAGTCGACGGACCGCTGCGAAATTAGCCTCAAGTGCCCGGCAGGGTTGTCAAGCTGTGCGCAGGCGCAGTGGCACTCGGAGTCAGTCCTTGGGCCTTGTCCAGCTGTCCATAAATCACTCATCTACGAGCCGGGATTCCTATTTTTTACGGCCTTTTTTCACGAGTGACCTCTTCATGTTGACCTCCTTGGCTGACAAGCCCTTGGCGGGCCCAGCGCAACAGCAACAACCAACCATTTCCATCGGGTGGTTAATCCTTAGTCCTTAGTCAAAGTTTTGTCAACGTTTATGATGATTTTTCGCTGCGTTTTTTCGGTGGATGATTTTATGACTCGCATTTTTCGGGCTGCGCCTGCCACGCTGAAGTGTTTTCCATTGTGCGCTGATGATGATTTTTTTGTCTCGCTGTTTTGCTATTTTAAGAGATGTTCAACAATATTTAGATGTTGTACGGCAGCGGAGGGTTGCATATGAGCGGATGGTAGGGGTGGACATTGGCAAGGGCATATCGGGAGGGGATAGGGAAATATTTGAAGCTCATTGCAGCCTGAGTTTAACATGTGAAAAGTGCTCTGGAAAACTCTCTTCGAGGTTCATTTATTGTCTATTTCTTCCACAAATTTGAATTCAATCCACAAACATTTCCCATTGTGTTTGCCTCTACATTTGCTCCAATTCGAATTGAACTTCCTTCATCATTTCTGCTTCCATTGAATATTAATCACAAAAACATTCAACAACTCACAGCAGCACGCCCATTATGATCGCTGCCATTATGACATAATTAAATATATGTATTCCCATTACAGAAATTGTTTATTTGCCGCAGTCAGACTCTGCCAAGGCGCTGGCTGCTTCTTTTTTGTTTAATGGTTTTTGGCTCATTGCCAAAAAAGTATAAAAACTTTCTTTTATTTTCGTCGCCACATGGGGGCACGCGGCGCACAATTATTGTACAATGAAATTTATTGATAGACATGTCAAGTATGCTCCAGCTAGGCCATCAAAGTAGGCATCATCATCATTGCAGTTATTATTATCATTATCATCATCATCATCAGCGACGCGCTCTGTCCGACTTTTGGAGAGGGAATCTTTAATTTCAAGTTTGATTTGTGCACTTTTTTCGTATTTCAATTTCACTGCACGTGCGCGCGATTCATTTAAGATACTTTTTCGATAGCACCGTTTTTTTTCTCCTTTCTTTTTTTTGCTTTCTGTTTGCTGCTGTAATCCTTGTGGCAGTGTCCTGCGGTGCGTGCTGATTGCCTCTCTCTCTCTCTCTCTCGCTTTTCTTTGCATTTCATTTTCACCTTTTTTATTTTTTGCCCGTTGCGGTTTTGTGTCATTCAATATGCCTGCGCTTACAATTGTCACCCGCGGAGAGAGCAGCCAAGAGAGAAAGGGGACAGGGGCGCTGCCGCCGCCTGTCATGCGAAATTAAATGCCCGATAATTGTCAGTCGATTGCGGTCGGAAGTGTTGGGCCAAAAGATGAAATCGATAAAAGATAAAGGGAACAGGATGTGGGCCATGAAAAGCAGCGGAAAGGAAAGAAAAGGAAATGCAGTAATTAAGGTGTTTGTAGGGCAGCAAGGAAGAAGGCTTGAGGGATACGGAAACGGAAGAAATTCAATAATAAAAATGTAAGAAAAATGTTGAGGAAACTTGCTAAAAAATGTTCTTTAATTGCACCATTTTCTGTTAACATTTGATTCGAATTCTTCTACAAAACCCGAGCCCAACAGCGCTAAAATCTGCTAAGCTTTTCCTTCCAAAAAGCTCCCACCTCAACCGATGTATGGGCAGATCCATGCCTAAGCCTCAATCCTTTAACTGCCCACCCTGATTTCTTTCTCACTCTTAGTTGGCGTGCAAATCCTGACAATTATGCGGGTTTTAAAAATGATTGCTAACCCACAGCCAAAGCGTCGACCCGCCTGTCCGCCCCTCAGTGGCACACTCTGCCCTTTGGCTATTTGCGCAGCTCTACAGCATCGGGATGGAGCGAGTGTGTGTGTGTCTCTATATTAAATGGAATTGCCATGTACATTACAATTTTCACGGCTGAGCTGAGCGGACACACCTCAAAAGCTTTGGCCGGCAGCCAACAGCTCCTCCTCGGTAGCAGTGCAGAATGATCGCTCCGGGGCGAACTGTAGCCGAGACCTTGTCCAGCCCATAAATGCAATCAACCACTTCATATCATCCAAGAACAAAACATAAAGAACTCGCATTCAGCATTCGTGTGGTGTCTGTACATTTGCAACACATTTTTTTGTTCAAGTGCAACGGACTTGGAACTCGAACCACTCCAGCAAACGGCTACAGTGCTTCGGGCAACCCCGGATTTTAACCCTTTTTTGCCGCCGCCTTCTCTACACCACTCCTCGTCCATTTCTATGGGTAATTTATGCAAATTAAAGCGCACTCCATTTCGCGCCATCGCATACTCGCACAACACAAAAAAGATGATGATGATGAAGAGAAAACAAAAATATATTCTATACTTTGATTTGTTGTTTGTTTTGCTGTTGTCCGCGGGCGCAGGCGCAGGCGCAAGGCTACAGCTCTGGCTGCAACAATTGTTAATTGTTTCGCTTTTTGTCGTTATTTGGAAAGGTTACGGAAATATTGAAAACATCACAGAGAGAACGAGAGGCTGGAACGTGCCAGGGGGGCTCATAAATTGCCGTTAATTGACGGCTAACTTTACAAAAATGTCACAGACTGTACAGCACACAGAACGGTGCTGGCTTATGAAAGTAGTTTTCAGCCCACAAATCCTTTAATCATAGCTGGTGGCACAGCATTTCGGGTACCATCATTATTGTCCTATTTATTTGACTGCCACTGTAATTAACAGTTGTGCACTGCATGCGCTTACGCACGGCAGCAGACGTTCTTTCGCTTCTTTATGCCGTCTTCTTCGTTTCTTCAGCTGCAGCAGCAAAGCTGTCGCTCTCGCGCTCTAACTGTCGATCAAGCTCGGGTATGCAGCTGGCCCGAACTGCGCCAACGCTCTCCCTCTAACACCCGCTCTCGCGCTCCTATTGTCACACTCCCCCCCGCTCCGTCGCATCGGCACTGCAATAAATGCACACTACTCTGAGCTGGGGCCGAAATATTAGTCGCACCTCTCGGTATTATATGCCTAAGCTCTCCCACTGATCGTAGCTCAAAGATCACAGCATTAAGAAATAAACTTCACTCTCAGAACGTAGCACCCTTGTCACACTTTTCTTATCCCAATGCTGCCATCTTTGCTGTCACAATATGTACACAAAACTGCACTCATAAGCATCAAATATGTTTTTCTTATCTCTGCGCAGCATCTCCGCCTTTTATTTTTGTTCACTTTCTGCCTCAAAATATTGTTTTTGGGATTTGTCAAAATAAACCTACAGATATAGAGAGAGAGAGAGAGAGAGAGAGAGCTGGGCAGCATGTCCCTGCCGCTGGACTGTTGATTTTTAATCTACGATATCGCTGCGACCACTTCAAATCGCATATGTGTGCATCCTAAAGGTCCTGGTCCTGCGCCTGGGTCAAAATGTTTCAATTTTGAGCGGAGATTTTAACGCGGATGCTGTCGGGAGTGCTTGGCAGTGGAATCAACCCTCGGCATCTAAATCTGCATGTTTGTTGTTTTTTAAAACGTTTTTAATACGAAAAACGTCACAAAAAATATCAAGAGCGAAACTCTGACGAGAAACGGGTTCATTTGAATGACAATCGAGGGGAGGACATACCAAAAAAAAAAGGATCTCTTGATGATGATGAGGCTGTGTGTGCCCGAGAGTTTGATGAGCTTGTAATACTCTCGATGGGTTGAGCTTCGGATTCGAGGGTTTGGGTTTCAGTTGGGTGTTTGGTCTGCAGCTGCTGTCCGAGGCGGAAATTGTTTTGTCTCTCTGAGGTTTATAGATCGACGGCGATCTGCCCAACTCCACGGGGCGTGTCGGCTGCTCTTTTTTTCGTCGCTCGCTTATGATAAGCTGACGTTTTCTAGTCTCAATTATGCATGCCACATTTAACAATTTTCGAAACAAAAAGTGAAAAGAGAGTAGAGCCATCTCAGCAGGTCATCGGGTTGATGAAGCTGTAATTTGTGGCCTGAACTCGAAATCAATTGTCGCAGGCTTAGGCCTGGAGAAGCATATGAAATGGGTGGCCCTATTGTGCCCGACTCAAGTGCCGCCTTTAAATGCTTTGTGCTCAGACATTCGCTCTACGCTTTTCATACTTTTCTCCTACACTCTCACTCCCCCTTTTGCTTTTATCTTAATTACAAAAAATGCGCTGAGGAGTGGAGTAATTTGCAATGCGGAAATGCGACAGTTGCGCCTATGAAGTGTCGCCCCATCTCTACTTTCTCACTCTCTTGTATCCTTTATAGCCTTTTCTAGGGTTTTATTTTTGTAATCGCTAAATGAAATTGCAGTAGCGGCCTGCAGGTGAAGTGTCAAGCAGCCCTGACTTTTGCTTTGGATAGCAGTAAAGCCATTGCCGCTCGACTCTACCCTCTCTCTTTGCCCAGCTTGTGCTCCTCCACTCTCTCTCTCTCTCTTGCCCAGCTTGTGCTCCTCCACTCTCACTCTCTTGTCCAGCTTGTGTGTTCTGTCACTTGAATATGCAGTGCTGGTGGGGCCTCAACTTTAGCTCCTGGGTTAACTAGCAGTGCACAGTGGAACCGAAGTACTGAAAATAAGTTGAAAATAGATGCAGAAATGTTATTGCCAACTGTAATCCCTAGACAAGGCAAAAACGTGCAAGGGCGAATTCGCTCTAATGCGAATTCAAATCACGAGAGCAAAGCGAAAATCAAGAACGACCGAGAGCGAAAAGGCGAGAGCCAAGATGGTGAGAGCGAAAATCGGATCGTTGGCAGAGACGCCGAGAGCTTTCAATGCAACGAACGACGTTCAATTACAACAACAACAATTTTCTCTATATTTATTTTCACAATTTTCTGTAGCACTCAAACTGTCATCCACTGTCCTCCGTGCCACTGTAACCACATGTTCTTTATGCCGGAATATCTTTTTAATTTTTATGTTCATTGCATCTCACGGCTGAGCTTTGGCCTGTTCTGCTGTTGTCCCCCCTCTCTGTGGCTGCATTCCGTTTGTCGCCTGCCAGCTGCCAAGTGTAATTACACTAAACAGCAAAACAGAATGATAATTATTATTGCATGTCCTTTTGCCAGGGCTTTGGGCTAAGACTATTTACAGTTTGCCAGCATGAGAGGCATGATGCGCTCGCTGTTATTTCGATGGCTAATGAAAACAGAAGGGGAAAAACATTCAAAAATAAATACGCACTGAACCAATGAGTAAGCATTTTGGTTACAAAAACAACAACAACAACAACAAATGCGAGCAACTCTTAACTAAACAAAGTTGCAATTTTCTGTGTGTGCAACAAAAGAAAAGAGAGGGAAGAGCGGGAAAGAGTGGGAAAAAGTAGAAAGTGACAGAATGTGGGAAATAGAAAATGTTTCTGTTTGTTTGTGTGTGCAAAGGAAAAAATCGAAAACGCATCAGAAATTCAAATGCCACGAGCCAAAGTCCCCGCTCCCTGGGTTATTTACCTACAATCCACTATTTGCCATGTCCTGGCTGGGAATGCAGGCAGCAGGAGCAGTAGCTGGAGTTGCTAGGGGGAAATACTTTGTCCTGATTCCGGGTTCTGGGTTCTGGGTTCCGAGTCTGTTTACTCGCCTCCGGCTGCCTTGAGCTGCTCTTGCGTGTTGCTTTCTGGTTAAGTGAACTGTTTTCTCGCTTTGCCAAGAGCGTGCAGAAGGTAGTCGAGTGCGGGGTGCGGGGTGGAGGGTGCATGTAGTAGTTGCATACTTGATGTTGGCGTTGTGTGTTCAATTAAGACTGCACTGGCACTGGCAGTGGCTGGGCCATTGCCAAGTGCCAAGTGCGTGCCTCAGCCAGCATTCGCTGTAATCCCTAACTCAACTGATTTCAAATATCAAATTCTTTGAATTACAATTTCTCAGAATTCCAATCGATGTCTATTTAGTTACATTTCCCCTGAGCTTATGATTTGTTTACTTCAAGAATTTAACGGGGAAAAGTAGCTAGCAGAGATTAGTTATGCGCGAGGAAATATGTTCTAAAAGCAGTGGAAACTGGACTCTAATTAGAGGTAAACAATCTGATGGAAAACTCTTTGAAATTAAAGAAATTATAGACTCAGCATTCCATTCAACTCGTTCCTGTATGCTTAATTACCTTCACACAAAGCCCCAATAATGTCCCATAAATACCCGAAATGCTGCTCATAATTCCTCCATTCAATCTGCACCTAAGTCCTCCACTTTCCACTTTCTGTGTAATTTCCATTCATCTTTTTGGCTAGCTTATCTCCAAACTGTGTACAGTTGCTTCCGCTCCATTCCATTCCATTTTGTTCCGTTTCGCTGCCATTTAGTTTCAGTGTCTGTGTGGGGCTTTTGTCTGTTCTCTTCGCCCGATTGGCTGCATTTCAACACCTTCGGCACACGCTACGCCACTTCCACCATATCGATTGCATCTGTGAGCTTTTGTGTGTGCCTAATCGACAGTTAAGTGAGGGGAATGGCAGGTACAGCAGCAGCAGCAGCAGCAATCCCCCTTTTGTTTGCCCAAGCAAGTGGCATGTTTAGCATATTGCCACAGAGATTTGTTCAACGGATTGCTTCACAGATGTGAATTAATTTCAATTTGCCAAAATGGAACAAATGTTTGCCATGCTCTAAAACAAAAAGGAGCTTAAACTAATGTAGAATTGGGCATAAAGGCAATAAAATGACCAATATTTGTCATAAAACAAAGGCAAAGTTGTACCAAAAATTGCACATTTTTCTGCCCTCATTGTTTGCCTTTTCTTGCCTATTAGAACATCCCAACTTCGGCTTACATTTACCTTAAATTTCTTGCAACACAAATGCTTGCAATTTCCATTAGTACACGACACACATTAGTTGGTCTTTATGGCTTAGCCAATTGTGTTAATTTATTCAGGCGACATCTGTCAGGCGAGAGACAGACAGAGAGTTGCAAATGCCGGCACTGGTTTATGTGTAGGACTCCTAGGAATTGTGGGCACAGCAATCGGATATTCTGTATCCCGTTTGTGCAGCTTCCTCTGCGGCGTATGCAAATGACAAATGACCCACACACAACCCTCTCTAGCAGCCCCTTAACCCTTTCATTTCATTCGAATTTTCCCAACTGCCAACCCTGGCATGGGCATTGCAGCAGTTTTTCCCGTTGCTAATCAATGACAATGCCAACAGCGAATGATACAATTTTCCCTAGATTTTTTCACTTAATTTTTATTTGTTTTTCCAGCCAGACAGCCGATAGAGAGAACCCACTGGAATCGTCAACGTTTCGGCTCATTAAATATGCAAATTATGCAAAAACCACTTGAATGTGTAAACATTGACATTATGGCAGGAAGGGGAGAATGCCAAGCCCTATGCCAGCTTCGATTGCGATAACACAAGCGGCAACTGTACCAATCTGACAAGCTATCCGCTCTCTATCTCTAATTACGCTTGGCACGTAAATCCTATTAAAGGCGGACACGCAACTTGACCAGAACCATCCATACAGTCATCGGAGAACCCTCGACGAACTTCTGTTCTAATTCAATTTCCCTTTGGTCACTGCCACTTCACATTCCTGCTGCTGACCGCTGGTCACACGCCACTCAACGAGTGGACACCACCAAACCAGTTAACCTTTCCAGGTAGACACCACAGAGAGCAGCGATAGCCAGACCTTCTCTTATCGACCTGGGGCCATCTCCTGCGTGTCTGGCGTGTAATTGAGACAAATGTTAATTGAGCTTGGAAAACTCTGAGCCATATTCGAACAGTTTTTTGATTGACATTATCGCGTGGGTGCCACTGGATTGATCGCAGACAGTTGTTGCCAAAGGAATTCCAGGGAATTTACGCACAGAACTCCGCTCCAGAGCAAAACCCAACCCCTAACCTATCCCAACCAACAATTCGGTAAGGCAACCGTAGCGAAACCCAAAAACTTTTCTTCCTTTGCCCCTGCCTTGTGTACCCAGACATTTTTTCCATATGCATCCAATTTGGAAAACATTTTGCATGCTTCCGCGGACTGCAAAAAAAATTATAATTAAATTATTGGGCCAACCCGTTCCTCTCTCTCTCTCTCTCTCTCTGTGCATTGTTTGCATTTCTCCACACTTTTGGTTTGTGGAAAATGTTTTGTCATAAATTTGCATCACACAAAGGAGGGGCAAGGGACGCCAAAACGGGAACGGGTCTATAAATTTGTCAAAGGAAAAAAGGGGCACGCAACATAGAACCTTTCTTTGAGTGCGAAAATTATTGATTTGGCTGCCTTGCCCTTGGGCATTGCCAATAGATTTGTCTGTCATAATCATAATTTTGGGTATTTTACTACGGGGCGTGGCCTGTCAGCCAGGCAGGGGCATAAATGAACAGCAGCAGCAGCAGCTGGTGGTGATCATTAATGGTGGCAAAAACGGTGCAGCAAGATATGCTTAATTATAAAAGGGAACAGCCGCTCACCTGTGCATGCCACAGCTGCTCCACTAATTTCACTTTATCTGCTGGAGCTCCAACCAAACCTTAGACACAATCTGCGGAGCACTCAACATTTTGGGCTTATGCTAATGCAAGAGATCCAAATTCAAATCACGTCAGTCAGAGGCACCAAAACATTGAAAACACTTCATTAACGGACTAATAAAAACTACAAAACCGAAACGCCGCATAAGATATCGGTTACGGAGCTCTTCATTACATAAAGTCCCACACTTACGACAAATTAGTTGAACGAAAGTCCAGAAATGGGAGCAGAAGATGATGATGGAGCTGCGGCGTCGGCACGTGGGTGGCATCCAAGGGGGCCAACATTCGATGACGGGCCATTCCAATTTCCCATTTAGTTCAAGCTCTGTCTTGACACTTTCATGTGACAGTTTGGGGGATAGAAGCAGGTTTTGAGCTAGTTCCTCATTAATATTCCCGCTCATTATGCTGTGCCATTCATTGGCCATATATAACCATTATACACATTATAATCAAATTAAAAACACTCACCGTATGCAATCAAAACAGCATAAATAACATTTGGCTGGCCGCTGACTCGTTTACTTACAAACTATCCAAACAGACCGAAAAATAAGAGTTATGCGCTTATAATTTTTCGACTTATAAAATGATGTGCGCTACGCTGCGACTCCAGGGGGATTTCGGTTGATTAAAGTTGCTTCAATCGGAAGTGAATCGAGTAGGAATATTGTAGCCAACTGGCACAGAGCCAATACATTAATTTAGGAAAATGTCTGAAATGTTGCAGCAATTATGACATTTATGGCACACAAAATAACACTGAAATCTGCACAGTTTGTATTTATTTTCAAATTAAATTGGGTTTCTGTAGCAGCTCTCGGCATTTGTACTACAATTTCTGGTGTTCTCTTAATTCAGTCTTGCTTACGAAATGTAACAATAAATGTAGATCAGTAATTACATATCAAAAGCGTCATAAAAGCCTCAATGAACACACTTAATCAGATACACAACTTTGCTATTGTAGCCTATACCCCAATTATTTTGCAGGTGATCTGTGTTTCTAGCTAGCCGCATCCTCATCCTCATCATCGTAAACCGTTTCCTTTGCAAAAAAAGCTCATTTTTTATATGACGCGTGCGACCAATTTGATGACGCTGCCTGGCATCGCACTGCACGACGTGATGTCGGTCGACGGTCGGTCGGTGGCAGCAGCACCAAATACCGCTACGTGTACGGCGACAACATCGTCGACCCACGCACAACAGGAAGCCTTTTCTCCATCCGAATCGACAGCGGCACGCATGCTCCAACTCCAACTCCAACTCTGAGCCACTCAGATCCCCAGACTCCCCCCTGTAGGCAAATCTTGTGTGCCCCTCGATTTGACTCTGATCCCCTCCATTCGCCTCTGATCTGCACCGCTCTGCTCTGGACTCTTTTTTCAGGTGGAACAGTAAATGAAGTTGGTCCGCGGATGTATACACAGAAACATTTGTGCCAACAACACTGGGAACAAGAGAGTAAGGTATGCTGGAGGTGAATGATGCATTTGATACCCTGCAATAAAAAGGATTTATAAATGAGAATATGGATATTTGGCAATGGATTTTCAACTTATATAATGAAGGAATAATTAGAACGAGAAGAATTTGAACTATAATTAGAAATATTGTATTTTGAATTGTTGGGTCTGCTCTACTTACCACTCTTCCAGGGTATGAAAGCTACCTGGAGTATGCCAACATTCAGTTTTTCTGTTAAAGCTTCTGGTGTCTGTCTGTCTGTGTGTGTGTGTTGGTCCGCTTGTTATGTTCGCTGTTTGTTGTTGTTGGGTCACTAGACACACACACAGCAAGAGTGTTGCTCTTGTGTGTCTCTCTCTCTCTCGTTTGCCTTTTGCTGTTTTCTGGCTGGTGTTTTGGCAGCAATTAATCGGCATTAAAATTTATAACGCTGCCATAATTAATGGTGTACTAATATGCCATAAAATTAGTTACTTAGCAGCCCGAGCAGCGTGTTCAATTAAGGATTTGCTTGTACTGCTCAAGAGTCGAACCAAGTGAAACCGAACCGAACCGAACGCTGCCACGAATGCATAAATCAAAATGCTTATCACGCAGTCAGAGTAAAACAGAGTCGAGCAGACTCGAACGCCTTCAAAGGCCTCTCTATTTCTTTCCTCTCTCTCTCTCTCTCTATCATAATTGCCAGTAAAATTCGCCTTGATTGCCGCGTAATTGTATAACTTGTGCGACCCTCTAACCCCGAGACACACACAAAATATCCCATCTCATCTTGTTTCCAAGACACAGACAATCGCACCTCATCCTGTTCGCCGGCGGGGAGAGGGAGATAAAGGTCAGTCAGGAAGCGTCATAATTTGCCATATTGTTGTTGAACTGATTTGAACAGAGAAAATACGAACTGACTGAGTGAAGCAAGAAAGTGGATAGGAGACTTGGAGAATACCCTGCAACTGCAAAGCATTTTTGCTGTCTCTTTATTCCCGTTGATCGCTTAGAAGTACAACATAGCGGTACCCGCAGGTAGCGCGCACAAAACGGACCCTCCCTCCAAGAGAGCAAGCGTAAGCAGCGCTCACGAAACCTTAAGCGAAGCTGAGAGAGAGAGTCAAGCAGGTGCTCTCTCAGCAAGCGGCTTTTGTGTAAGAACTAGAGAGGGAACTTTTATAATTTCGCTGCCGTGAGTTGCCCGCAAATTGGGATAGCAGAATTACAATACAAATTTGAGCTACTTACTTAATGTTGCAAATCAATCATTAAAATGTTTGCCAAATTGTTATATGCATAAAATGAAGCTGCCGTAGTGCGCTTTTTGATTGTTCATGAATTTGTCATTCTCATATCTTGATGCACGATCCAATTATGTTAAATGAATGCTAATAACACACATTTCTTTCAGGCATTTACATAAATTAGCATTTTAATTGATTGACAAAATATAAGTGGCGCGTTGAAAATGTGTTTATGAAGTGTTAATGAGATGTTAAAGACTAAATGCCAATCAAATTTATACTCCACTTCACTCGGTAGTAAAACTCTTCATTGAGTCACATGCCCAACACAGACTTCACTCCCTTAGGGTATCCTTACAAATCTCTCTAAGGCAGCCGCTTTTTTCCCTCCCCCTGCTCCTCCTTTGCTTTCAAATGTCATGCATTGAGAAATATGATTCGAGATTTAGCTTGGGGGCCACTCAAAAGTCAATAAGGAATGCCCCAGCGCTCAGGAGGAAGTCAGGAGGAGCAAGCAACTGGTTTTGGCGCCTTTGTTCGGCGTCTCCAAAGGTTGCTATTCATTTTATGGTTATTGTATGGTCGTTGGAGCTCGCTCTGATCCGAGACTGTGGCTCCAGCAACCAATTCCCATCTGCCAGCTGCCATCTCCGTATCCCAACCCATCCTATTCCATCTCTTTTAGCCCATCTCCTGTTGGCCCCGCAATGACCTTTTGGCTTGGCGAAAATTGCACAGAAAATGCGAAAAGTCTTAGTGGCTTGGCAGTGGATGAAGTCGCAGGCGAATCCATACACTATTGTGGAAAATGCCGTCATCATCATGATCTACCACTTCTCCCTCGAGGTTTTTCTTCCCCTTACAAATACTTTTTGTTGCTTTTGGCTTTTAATAAATTTATGCTGAGAGCCAATATGATTTATGTTAATGCTAATGGCTAAATGTCAAGTGTGGCACAGCGAAAACTTCTTCTACGACTTTCTAAATGGCAAACATCTAATTGAGTTTTAGTGTTATCAAAGCCATTGGCAGTGCCACACGAAAAAATAATAAATAAGTGCGGAAATAATAAAATGAAAATGTAATAAAGTATGGAAGGTGCCAAAGGCATTTGAGATAAGAAATCTTGGGTTTCTTTTAAGGAAATGTGGGAGATTTATTTAGTTTAGTTTCGCGATTACCTTTGAGCCCCGAATGTGCTCAGAAATGTTCATAAAGCTCCTTCTTAATAATTTTGAAGTCTTTCTCTATAGATTTCATATTTTTACTTTTCCATTTTCATTCGCTCCATGCCGTGACCTCAAATGAGTTGCCACCCAAAAGCTACGACCTGCTTAAATGGGTTGGGAGGTAAACATTCTTCGAGGCCAGCGCCAGCGCCAGCGCCAGCGCCAGTCCCCATTATTCCAGCTGCCATAGGTGGCAGCCAATTATTTTTATTTTTACTCGTATTTGCAGACAACAAACCAAAACTCAAGGCTGTGCCACTGTCTGTCTGTCTGCCCCGAGCATGTGTTTGGCTGGAGTTCTATCTAATGGTTTTTGATAAATTTGTTTATTTGAACCCAAAAATAAACTAAATGCGAGAGAGGGAGAGCGGAGAGCGGAGAGCGGACTGACTCTGAAACTGGGTGGCTCCCCTTCATTTTTTGTGACTGCATTTTGATTAAGTAGAAAATTTAATTTGTTAACATTTGAACCTCCCATTCGAAAAGAGAACTATGCTGAACGCATAAATCAAAACAGCATTGACAGGCGCTCCATACGCATACATACAATATATTTTATTTACTTTTTACTGAAGGCTTGAAGGCAGTTTATCAAAATACTTGTCAGTTAGTTAGTTGCCTGGCAGTGAGTAAGCTAAAAGGCGGTGTCTCACTTGGAGTATCTGTGTTGCAATTAAGAGAAATTGCTTCGCCAACAGACATAAATAGAAATTAAAAGCGCAATGCGAATGATATTACACCATTAAATGCGCCATTTAAGTGCAAGACGACGACGACCAACGACAAACGACAAACGACAAACGAACACGATGCGAAGCGATTTAATTACAGCAAATTGCAGAGATGTTTTTTCCTTGAGGACAGGGAGCGGTTGCCCAGCTATGTGTTAATCCAATTTGTGTGCCATTAGATGCCCCGTTGACCCACATAGTCGGCGGCGGGAGGAGCAGAGGAAAAATGCAATGCAATGCACACAGTTGGACGGATGGCCAAGGTAATTGCCGTCGTGGACGCACACCGCATTGGCAATGTCAAGGTAACCAGTTTTGATTACAGCTCTCAGCCCCCATCGTCTTCAGATATGTATCTGCAGTGTTCCATCACCATTTGCGTCATGACATAATTGGCAATGACTTCGTGACTGATTCGAGAGGTAAGAGGCAGGAGGAGTTGGTGCCAGTTTTCACTGCAGGATATCCGTCTCACAGAATTTCATAATTTTCGAAAATGCTCTGGCCAAAAACCTACACAGCTTCAGCTCCGACTGGCACTTGACTTGATTGATTGCCAACTCAGTGACTGCCATACGAAGCAATTTCCACTCGAGGAGCTGGCTTCACAGGAGAGCTGCAGTGAGATGACGACGAGTGCGCCTCATATGAGTATCTAAGCCACGCTGCTGTTCCCGTGCGAGGAGTATGTGGGTCGGTCGTTCGTCGATTCGCATTCGCCTGTGTAAATTTACAATGAGAGAGAGAGAGAGAGAGGCAGAGGCAGAGCGGGCAGCAGAGAAAGCAGTGCCAGAGAGGGTGGCAGAGCTAGAGCCAAAGCTTGAGCCGAAGCCTCCCTAACACACACACACACATATTTGCATGTGTGTCTGTCTGGCAGGCAGATTACACTATTCGAGTGCGCGTCAGCGTCATGACAACATTGGCATGGGGTTTGTCAGCCCAGGCCCAATGATCGATGGGTTTACGTCTGGGGGGTAACGCTTAATGCAAACAGCGGAGAGTTGTTAAGTGATGTGACTACACCTTAGACTACACACTTGTGGCAGTATTAAATCATTATACTTATTATGCAAATATTTGATGAATTTATAAGACATTTAGATGGTGAAAGACTTTAAGTTATAGCAAAACCAAAGAGTGTACAAAGCAGCGGCCTGCCATAGCTAAAACTCCCTTACTTCTGCCTTAGGGTATTCTCAAACTTCTCTTTTGTTTTGCCTTCTTTTTCTTTTGCTTCTTGTTTTTCGATTACTTGAGTGAAGCAGATGTGTCGTTGGCATATGAATGCACAGCTACAGCTTCAGTACCAGAGACAGTTCTGTTTCCCGTTGCTTCTCTCCCCCCTTTCTATTAGTGTCGACGGGTAAATGACTCCAATTTGATTTGTTTGGGTTTGGCCTGATATTGCTTTTGTTGTTGTTGCTGCTGCTGCTGCTGCTGTCTGCTTGTTTTTGGGTCTGCCAGGCGCCCAGCTCGAATGTTTCTCTGTGTGCATTGTATAAATTGTAAATTGTCTTTATCAATTTGAAGTGCTGGGCGGATTATTTATGCAACTTGCCATGAATATTTTCATAGATAAAGTGCGTGCCATGCTTAGCTTTTGGCTGTTCTCAGGCCAGCCACAGAGATACAGGGGCTCAGTGTCGGTTTTTGGGTCACTTTGGGCTTAAATTACCCACCACAGAGACATAGAGACAGAGACCATGGGCAGAGATTGGCGGCGCATTGAAATATTTAAATGCTTTTGCAGTGCTGACAACTTCATTTCGAGTGGAAGTGTGTGGCATGGGTGGGAAGTGGCAAATCGAGAGTCCGGCTTAGAGATGAACGCGTGATAGAGTCATAAATGTGTGTGCTGATGGTTGATTAATATGTTTTGAAATGTAATTTAATTTTAAACGCAAATTGCTAAAGGAATAAAGATAAGAGAGATTTTTTCAGATTTTCTTGTTTATTTTTGCACAGCTCACGCCACATCTCTGGCCCACAATTCTAGCAGTCAGACAGCAGCAAGCAAATCAGGGTAACGGCTCCTGGTCAACACACAAAACAACAAAATTACAGCAAACAATGTAGGGGATTAAAATAGGAAGCTGCCCACACACCCAGCACACAATGGGCAATCAGCGAGGGGTCCTCTCTCTCTCTCTCTCTCTCTCTCTCGCTACGCTCTCTTTGCTCTTCGCTCTAATTGCACTTCCTTTGTGCGTGAGTTGGCGGGGCGTGAGCCATGGGACAGTAAACAGGATTGCCCTGTCCAACGGTCACTTTCACCATACGAAATCGCTTCTTTCCACATTAAGGGCAGTAGCCAATCGGCAGTGGAATCGAACTGCTGGTTAATCGTAATCGCTTTATAATGCCGCAAAAATGTGTGCGAAAAATATCGACAGCTGCCGCTGCACATCCCTGCCCAGCCCCCCACCACGGTCAAATGAAGCGCATCTAAGCCTTTGGTAAAAATATCTCTACGCATTTTTGTGGATTTAGGTGTATCTTTTTGTTGTATTTTTTTGTTGTTGTTTTGTTGCCGTTTTATGTTCACGCTACGTAATTTGGCACTCACTCGAATTGCTTCATTTTGTTGGTTGTTGTTTTTGTTTTTTTTTTTGGTGTCCCTCCATTGAACTTTCACTTTGTTTACGGATCGTTTTTAATTAATTTTTATGATTTTTTATCCCAAAAAAAAAAAGAGTAGAAGAAATGATTTTTGCTGCCGATTTTTACCCCTTTAACAACTTTTGACAGTTTTATGGTTGAGATTTCTGCGGGTAAAAGAAGGGGCAAAAAGGGTTGCTTTGAGGATAGTTTTTGGCTGAGTTTTTGGGCTGCTAGTTGGCACTTCGGCGCCTATTCGTGTTGAAGGTTGATGAGTTCTCTTTGGCCTGATCGATTTACTTTCACCACCCAAAATGTTCGTTCTACTTTTTCAGCTCATATTTTCCTTTTTTTGGTTGCTCTCAGGCAATCATAACTTCATATTTACTTTGCGAAATTGTATTTGTTTTACTTTTGGGCGTGGCGGTGTCTATGTATCTTCCGTAAATGAAGCAGGATATCCAATGAGGGTTCTGGGGTGGCTACTGCCTGGGCATATCCTTCTTGTGTGTTCAGGGAACTTTCTTTTTAATGAAAATTATGTTTGTGGGGGGTAGAAATTAAACAAACACAACTGAAATTTGATATTTTTCAAACCAAAATGAATGCAGCGAAAGTCTGTAATGGATTTAAAGCGAAAAAAAGACTCAGCTGACTCTTTTTGACATTCAAAATAGTCATCGTTTTTTTTTACTATTTTTATTTATTACCCATCACTCAACCACATAGAAACACATTTTTGAATCATAAATATTCTTCTGCTGTTACAGTGGCAAATTGTCTATTATTTGCATATTTCTTTGTGCTGAACATTGACACTTGAGTTCTGCTTATCGGCTGCCATCTCCGCCTTGACACTTGAGAGGCTGTCAAAAAATGTAGAACCTGTCCGAGTGTCGCCTCAATTGTACGTTCTCCATGGGTACGGACTGTACTTTGCTGGCTGCAGCTGCCACTTTCCCCTCTTTGAACCGAGAGAGAAAATGAAATTGCAGCGGCAGTGGCCGTGGCGGCGGCTACTTGAAAACTGTGGAACGTGGCACGGGGCGTGAAATGTTGTGTGACGCTGTGACTGAAGCTACACGTGCAGCTAGCACAGAGATAATGACGTTTGACAGATTGTGCCACGCGCTTGGACTGGGTGTGTGAATCGCTTACGAATGACGAATGTGTTGTTGTGCCAGCGCAGGGACAGTTTGGAGAGGCCCAAAAGGAGGCAGCCAGGAGACAGGATGCAGCGCAGCGCAGAGTTCCAGTTGCAGTTCCAGTTCTGCTGTCACAGACAATTTGTCACAAATCAAAACGAAAGCAAAGCCAAGCCCGGAAGCGCCCCTGAAAGGGGTGACTGTCAGGCCAAGGGCTGCGCATGCGCTTCCTCTCCTTCCGCTCCTGTCCTGCGCTCGTATCTCTTGTGTAATCCATCAAATGACATTCGTTGTGCCGCTTGCTTTTGGCAATGTTGACGAAGCGTGTCAGGGATACGCCTACCAGCAGGCAGGCTGCACGAAGGAATCATCTACTATATCCTCTTCTATCCCAGTTCTAATTGCTCGTAAAACTCGCTGCCATAAAAATCAGCGAGCACCGTCGGCACAGATTGCTGTTGTGACACAAACAGAGTGGGTAGAGAGGGGTATTCCCGGTTCTATACATTTTATGTGCGCTCGTAACTGGCCCTAATTAAATGCAATTAGTTCGAGGCAGCACCGGGAGCAGCTGCCTCCGCGCAGGACTTTACACTAAATTGGCTACAAAAGTGCATAAAATATTTTTATATATTTTTCAGCTTTGTGTTGGAAATCATAAAAAAATTGTAACAAAGTTTTCCGTTCAATGCATTTTCTCTGTGCAAAAGCATTAATAAACTGCCATTCTTTTTAATGTATTTTTTATGAATATTTTGGCTCGTTACACGCCCAATGACAGCGGGGCAAAAACACACCCCTTGGGCATAAATCACACACAGATTTCTATGGCCGTACAGTTTTTATATGAAATTGAAGAAGCGCTTTGTGCTTGCTCATTGTTAACCTTGACTTGCCCCAAGCAAGAACATATTTACATACGCTCAGATGTAGCTTCTTGTAGGCTGTCGTCGCCTGAGCCTCACCTTTTAATTAATTAGCTCCAGCTGCTGGGAAGGTTACAGGTTGGTCTTGGGGCGCCTCCTGCTGCTGCACACCTTTAAACTGTCTGTCTGCATAATTAGGCAAAAGATGCGCCCCCGAATAATGACGCACGTGTAATGGAACACGAGCACTTGCCCCACCCAGGCACATGTTTCTGGCTCAAGGTTGTGCCCGCTTGAACTCTGTTGAACTCTGGGCAGAGGCGGCTCCCTGGAATGGGCAGATGACAGTCTGTTGATTTGTTAACTATTTTGTGTGTGTGTGTTGAGGGCTGGCAAACTACTTTTGTAGTCAAGAAATCTTTAGGTTGCTTGCGGAACTGGTTTCGTTCTGGCCAAGCACTAAAAAGATTTCTAAACGATCGTAAATTCATCGAAACGGAAAGTTTTGGCCTGATTTAATGAGCGAGAGAATTTGCTAAGTGGAATACTACAAATGGGAAATTAAATTAAAATACTTGAAGCTCTTTGCATCCGTGATGGAGGAATTATCTATTGAGTTATGATTGCTTTGGTTAGAGAACGGTTCGGAAATATAAACTGAAAAAGAAATCGCTTAACAGTCAAATAAAATATTAATAAATATTGTAAAATAATAATAGAAAACTGAACAATACAAATATCTATATTTAAGGTAAAACAGCTGCCAAACTTGCCACAGATTTATAATCATTCGGACCCAAATATTTTCACAATATTACAGCTGCATTTCCACTCAAATGACTTTCCCTTTGCCCTCAAATAAACTACAAATTTTATGTAGTAACTGGCAGCATAAAAAAGTTATGGAATTCTCTGGCTACTTCCCAGCACTTTACAACTCCATTTTCCACCACACCACCCACAAAACCCCCAAACGAAATGTTTGGGCAAAGGAAAAGCAAAGCCCAAACCCCAAACCGAAGCCCAAAATGCAAACAAAACTTGAGACTTTACAGATGAAAATTGAAAATTGAATTCCGAGCACGTTCTGGCAATACGGAAGGCGGCGTGTGGCATGTGGCATGTGGCGTGTGGCATGTGTGTGCCCTTGCAACATGCTGTATCTATAGCTGAAGAATATTTACTTGTGGCCGAAAATAGGAAATTTCCATAAGGCACACGAGGCGCTGAATTTCCAATTAATGAAGCATTAAAAATATTGCAATGTCGAGATAAAAAGCAAAAACCGCAAAAAGATAATAAAGACAGGGGAGAGCACAGGCCAGAGCTGAGCGTTGATTGCAATCAGCGAATGAATGAATGTGTGTGTGTGTGTCCCCGGCTAAGGATCATCCCGAAAAATGCTGAATATATAGAGCAGCGGGGGGGGTTTGCCAAATACGGTTGCAGTTGAGATACAATTTACGCTTGAAGGAATTCTCGACAAGCTGCATAATGAGCGGACTAGAATGTGCGGTTGGAGTGTGTGTGTGGACCACTCGAAAACAACCACACAAACATTCGAATCTCGATTAACGAATGTATCAATCTATGGACAAAACTATTTAAGCGATCCATTCTCCGCTGTCAAAGAACGGACTCCCTCTCTCTCTCTCTCTCTCTCTCTCTTTCTGTGTTCCGAAAAACGTGGGAGCACCAATCTGTGGCCATATATCAATCTAAAATCTCAATCTGAGTATTCGTATCACACACAGTGCAAAAAACAAAACAAAAACTCTAAAAAAATCTGCGATTTTGCAAAGCGTGCCACACCGTTTTGTGGCGGCAACAACAAAAAAGAAACCGAAATGCGCCGCAAAACTTAAATGAAATTGGTGCAATTTTGATTGATTTATAATTGAATGTGAATTGTTGATAAGATTATGATAAACGACATTCACATCTACAGCTTTTGAGGCACTGTGGATCAGTCTCTGGCTCCTGCTCTGGAAAAAAACCAAAAACAGGTCCACTGCAATCGCTCGTCCATCGTTTGGCGTCGGCGGCATTGCCAATTTGATGGCTGTCCGACAGCCGCTTCTCGTTTCGTCGCCAAAAAAGCAATACGCTCGAAATGCAAAGAGAGGGAAATGAGAGGAGAATGGCGGAGGAGAAGAGAAGGCGAATGGGGAATGCACTCTTGATTGTGATTGGGAATTTAAGGAAACTTGAAGGCTCTGGTAATCCCATTTTAAGGGATCCTTATACAAGAGTATAATTTTCAGTTTGTTTTCAATGCATATTCAGGCAAGCCAAAATACCCTACCACCAATATAGAGTATAGCTGTAGAGTCGTTAAAAAGTCTATCGTTGAATCGTCGTCGTTCGACGATTGGCTTGGAAATGCATAATTTTCATTTTGATATCGATGGCGATTTGCATTTTGGTCGCTTTTGTGGCTGGCTTTATGCATAATAAAATCAATAAACGCAGTCGAGCCCGACTGACTGCCAGACAGACAGACAGACGGACAGTGGAGCAGACTGACTGCCACAGTGGAGTCGAGTCCGCACTGAAGTCTCGTTTTTGAAGGCGACATTTAATTGCCTGCGACTGGCAGGGGGTTGGGGCAGGGGGCCAGTCCAGATTTAGTGCGTGGAGTTGTAATTTTTTGTTTGTCACTAGGAAATACACAGTTGAGTTGAGTTAGGAGCCGCTGCAGCAGCGCCCAAAATGCCGGGCTTGAGCTTAATTTAAACAGGAAATTATGAATGTTGACTGCAATTTGTTTATGCAGCTGCTGAGTCAGGCGACCAATAAACCCCCCACAGACACCCTCCCTCCAAGATTGGGACCGCGTGTATGGGACGATAAAGTTAATTTACTTTGCTGTTTGCTGTGTTTGCCATTTGCTCTGTTTTTGTTGTGTGTGTGTGTGTGTGTGTGCCTTATGTTTTGTCGTTATTTTGATGGCGAATATTTCACGCTACTTGCTGTCGTCGACGACGGTCAAAAGGTGCGCTGCCCTGTCGCCTGCCTGCCTTCGATCAACGTCTGTCACGGATCATTAGCGCAGCTCAAAGGAGCCGTAAGAGAGCAGCAGCAAGAGCGGCAACGTAAGAGCAGTGGCAGGGGAGTCAAAGCAGTAGCCGCAGCAAAGAGAGTACAAGCAAGAGCAGTAGGAGGAGAGGAGAGTCAGAGCAGCCACAGTCATGGTCTCTATTATTGTGCACAAGCTGCAATACCCATAATTAGTCATGTGCGTCGCCTGTATGGAGTTGAGTTGACTTGCTGCTGCCTTTTGGCTGACAGATGTCCTGCTCTATTCGCTGAACAATAAGATCAGACCAGCAACCCGCAAGTACGGGCTGGGGGCGGGGGCTTTATTGAAGGTTATTAGTCATTGATATGCCGCACCTACTACATGTGTATCTGGGGTCTGGGCTCAATTTTTGCAGTTGCTCCATTGACAGAGGTGTTGGCCATATGTGGTGAGGGTTACCATTGCCTGACCTCTCCCGCTGCTGCTGCTGCTGCTGATGATGGAAGATTAACAATGACAGTGGGGTCTCTCAGGGGTTCACAGTGTGGGGGCAGCAAATCAATGGTTCAGCGTTCAAGGAGGAGATCGAATTGAGTAGAGAATTTATGGCAGCAAACGATTGTGGGGGGAGGTTAGCTATGAGAGTACATTAAAAGTGAATGGTGGGGAAGTCTATTTGGGCAGTATTTTGAAGAGATCTAAGAACACTTGTAGGCACTAACAGTCATGGTACGATATTAAGTCATAAAATTATTCTTCGCTACGCCCACTACTGTACATAAACATCCATAAACATTAACAGTTGTTCTTACTTATGCTTACGCGCAGCAGCGCCCGTTTTTTCGTCTATCTATTCCGCCTCTTTCGTTGCTGCACTTTTCTCGCTCTCTCGCTAAGCTACGCAGCAGCCGCCTACCTGCTCCAACGCTCTCTTTCGATCGCTTCTCGCGCTTTAGCAAACCTTCGCGCTCAACCTAACAGCAGCCGCTATCTGCTCCAAAGCTCTCTTTCGGTTGCTTTCTCTGGCTCGCTCCTGGAAGTTCTGCATGGGCACAGGCAGTTTGTACCCTCTGCACCGCAGATACAAATACAGTATTTTGAAAGCACTCTCCGCAGCAATCTCCTTCAAACTTCAGGCCACATAACTCACTTATCCATTTATCTGCCAAAAGTTGCATCATTAGCCGAAAGTAGCGAAAATTGTACCCCCAAAATGTATAGCTCCAATCTAAATCCACACGGAGGGAAACACATTGGGAACACTCATTAGGCACACGCCACACAAGCTGCGAAACATTCACCGATTGCTGTCTCTCTCTCTCACTCTCTCGCCATTTCTCCGCTTGCATTTTCCGGGCAGGCAAAGTTTGTATAGATAAAACCCCACACCGAAAAACTACTATCACCATTCTCTCTCTCTACCAATTAATTACCCCCCGAACTGGCCGGCCAGCAAACAAAACCAACACAAAAAGTCACTAAATCATTTTGAACTTGACATTCGGTGCGAGGCGAATGCAAATCGCTTGCTTTCGACTCCATGTGAGGCAATTAACGGGGGGGCCAGGCCAGCCAGCCAACAGATCGGTGCACCGACGAGGTCTTTAAATTTATGCCAGAAAGAAGAAAAAAACTGGACACACGACAGCAAGTTTAACAGAAGAAGGAGCAAAACTATTGGCCGGCAAACATGATTTAATGAGCATTTATGCAAATGAACAGACCAAATGTGCCCGACACTGGTCCTCCTGGTTTTCTGCTGCATGTCTGCTCTGTGTTATCCTTTAAGCATCCTGTATATGTTCAGCCCTGTAGCTCGTAAATCACTCCAATCTCTGCCTACATGTCCGAGTGTGTGTGTGCCCTGCGGAGGGGTGTGTGTGGGCCTCTCAACTGAATAGCTAGAAAAATAAACCTAGAGGCAAAAACCCAACAGCCTAGCCGAGAGAGAGAGAGAGAGATGACACTTTTGAGCTGCAATCAGGCGTAAAAAGATGTTGCTGCCCAAAAGCAATTTTCACTTTTGATTTTTCGGTTTTTGTTTGGGGTTTTCCTTTGTCGTTTTGCCATTCAATTGCTCCGCAGGTAGCGGGGGGACTGCGAGTTTTGAGGTGGGTCCCTCATCAAATTTTGCAACAATGCGACAAAATCGAAGGCAGTGAAGTGCGGTTGAGTCTGTGGGATACCCTGGGATTGTGGGAGAAAGTTTCAGAACATCAGGGTATATATTTTAAGAATTCTTTGAAGCATCAAAAAATGTTGTACGAAAATAATATTCTAAAGACGGCAAATCATGAATATTTTCTTCATTCCCTTAGCTAATGGCACACAGCATCATCTTCCCATCATACCCTTTTATCTTCTTAAATGCTGAGTAACACAATTGTCTGCTCGCCTCACTGGACAGACACCCAAGCCGCAGTGGACAATCCCCAAATGCCCTTTACCTTTCCCTGTCCCTGTCCCTTTCCCTGTTGGATTTCTCTGTTTTTGCGGTTTGCCTTTTGGCTGCTTATTGATTTTGGTCAAGTCTTTCCTTTCCTTCGCTCTGTCAGTTGCCGTTGCCGCTTTGCGGCTGAGCTGTGAAATCAATTGGAAAATGCGCTTAATGATTTTGCTCAAGATTTGTGCTTTTGCTCTAATGGCTAAACTGTACTTTTTGTGGGTTCCTGGGGGAAGGGAAGCTTGGCGTAATCTACGATTGTGCCACACCCATTTCCTTGGCAAAGGAATGCACTCAGCCAGCCAGCGGACAACCCTTTGCAGCTGGGCTGCAGATGGGTGCCAAGGGTTGCCTCAGACAATGACCCAAAAATGCTACAAAAGTGCAGCAGAAGCAATCTTCTACTCGAACTGCTGCTCCTTACGCTCCTTATGTCAACTTCTTGAACTCCCTTGGAAGGGCGCTGCGCTTCGGGGCGGAAGTGTGCGCCGCTGGCAATTCGAAAACGATCAAGCGTAGCACCCCCTGAATTGCTGCACGATATTGAGATGAGTGCCCCGTAATTATTTGTGCACCACGGGACATGCTTTTGCACCCCTTTCCAGGTTGCTGTTTGAAATGTACACGGGCAGGGATAAGCATCTTAAGACTGAGTTGAGACTGTATGTAATATTGATATGAAACAGCGCCCTGCTATCAGTGCTCTCCCACAGAGATGATTGCCAGAACACGGCAGGATTTTGGGCAGCAAAGAAAGATAACAAAGAGAGATAATATTAAGATACTTTTCAGTACGGCTTCCTGTAGCTAATACCCCTTCAAAAAGCTATTGAAAAAACCCTCTCCTTGCTGTAGCTCTTTGTAATATTCACCCACAAAAATTCGTTACTCTGTGTGCCCGTAAGTCCTTAAGTCAATTGCGAAAGTTTTCAATTAACATGATGGCCAGGCACTCCATTCCCAAAGTCTCCTGTGGGTACTCATATGCTTGCATATGGAGCCCAAAAAACTAAGCTGCCACACACGAAACACACACGTGAGGCACTCCAAATGCCGACCATTAGAATCGACTACATTAACAATATTGGCAGTGACCCAACTCAAGCAGTCTTAACATGAAAATTATGCGTGTCCATTCCAGTTTTTGTAGGGCGTAAAACTAACCCGAAAACTTCCGGCCCTTGCCCTAAAAAAACACAAAAAAAAAGCGAAGGTGAAAAAGCTTTTAATGCGAGCAAAGAGAAGGAGATTTTTCGAGGTTTCTTCGGGTATTTTTTGTAAGTTTTTCTCTGCGACGCTTCGCACCCAAAGAGAGAGGCAGAGAGCTGCCGGGAGATGAAAATTCTGCGATTACCAAAACGACGATTAATATCACTTAATTAAGGTGAAAATGTAGCTGCCTGACAGCTGTCAAAAAGCAAAATCGTATCAAATGGCATAAAACATAAAGCATAAAACAGGAAATAAAATATCATTTTTTTAGCACAATTTTTGTGCCGTTTTTCGGGTGGTTTTTGGGATTAGGGATTTGCCGAAAACACATATATTAATGGTAGTCTCCGGGCGTTGCAGCTCAACAATGACGGCAATCAAATCGTATTTGGCACAAGCGGATTTTTGATGGCAATCAATCAGAAAGTAGCACAAAAAAAAAGGGAACCTTTTGGGTGCATTTAACTTTTGTGGCTGAAATCGGAAGCCTCAGCAGCAGCAGCAGCAGCCCCTAACAAAAATTGCACACAACTGACTGCTGGAGAGATGGAACTGCCATGAGAGCTGTCAACGGGTGCATAAAGCCCAGAGGAAACATTCGAGAAGACTGACTGAGGGGTCGTCTGAGCTGGGGTAGAGAATATCTGCAGAATGGTTGTTGGCCAGAGGCTCAGTCTGCCCCTCGTCTGACTGCAATTTAATCTGTCCGACAAGTGTGTCTGTCTTGTGCCTTGTGCCTTGTGTCTCTTCCGCATTTTGTCATGTGTAAACTGGATTCATAGGCAAACGGCAAACGGCACACCAGAGTGTTGGTCATTGTCTGAGTCTGTCTAGTCAGAGATATCCACATGCACGTCTCTAATGCAGTCAGTCACTCGTGTGTGTGTGTGTCTCATGGCTAGATAATGGGCCTTGTGGCATTCTCAAACAATAGTCTGGTTAATTGAATTGCTTTCAAATGCGTGGGCCCTGCTCCATGCACTCCCTGCGGCTCCCTTGTGCAATAATAATAATGTCCCGCACTTTAATTGTATCGATTTCATTTGAATTTCATTCGGACATTGTCTCGGGGACACGGCTAGAGAGGGTTTTGGGATATGGGTAAAGGTCAAGCAAATGAACATAAATTGTGTGCCAGAAGATTTATGCTGAAAGCGTGAAGAAAACTTAACAGGTGTTTCGATCTTTCTGTGTTTAAATCTTCAACTTTTTGTTGGTTACATTTTATGGAGAAAATCTTGAAATTGTGACTTGGAAAATGTACACTAAAAATGTTGTAAAAATCTAACAGAAATTTATGCTTTTGGTGATTAAATTTGCAACCAATTGACAGTAAAAATTCGTAACCTTTTGGCAGTCAAAATTAGGATCTGTTGGCCACAAATCTTGTTGGAAAATCTTTAAATTGTGAGCTGGAACTTTGTTACTTTACAAATTTAAGAAAACTCACTGTTTGCCAGTCAAAATCAGCCACGTTTTGGTGGTCAAATTTTCAACTATTCGTAGCTCAAATCCTTTTCTATTTCCTCTCATAATCTGCCACTAAAAATCTTCAAACTGTGGGCTTAAAAATAAAATAAAACATGCCAGAAATTTGCCCATTTTGCTGGTCAAATTCTCAGCGTTTTGGCGGTCGAAATCTTCAACTGTTTGCTGCTCAAATTCTTCAAATAATTCTCAATTCTTAAACTTTATTCACGGCTACAAATACAATTTACATACGCATACAAATAGTCAAAGAAATCATCAATCAATTCAATTCAATCATAAACTAGCTACCAAATAACTTAAGTTCTAGCAAAGGTTTACACATAATTCATAAATCGCTTATCAAACATATAGCGAGCGCGAAAAGAAAGGGAAATACAATAAAATACAGATAAAGGTAGGAGATAAAAGAATAGAGTTACGAGCTATAAGTAAAAATTACAAGTTAGCAGCACTAGGACTTGGGCTTTCGACTTCGATTGGGTGTGGCTGTGGTCCGCAGGGGACGTCGCGTGGTGGCGCTGCTCTTGGGACTGCTGGTGGCTGCAACTCTGCTGGGCTTAGTAGTGGTTGTTGTTGTTGTTGTTGTGGTGCTGCTGGTGGTTCTTCTGCCACTGGGCCGCTCGCGGTAGACGCACATCAGCTCATCCGCGGCATCGGGACAATCAATTTGCTACGCAAGAAAAGGAAATTCATTTAAGCTGCCACTTCAGACTCTACTCTCTCTGTCTCTCTGTCTCTCTCGTACCTTGTCGCACAACTGGCTGACTGTGATGCACTTGCCACTGACACAGCGCAGCTCGTGTGGCAGACAACCGCCGGGCGCTGTCACCGCTGTCTGTGCCGTGGGTGGCGCCTGGGTGGTGCTGCTTGTCGTTGTCGTTGTTGTTGTTGTGGTGGTGGTGGTGCGTCCACGTTGTTGCACCAGTGCCGCGCTGGGTATGGCGCTGGCTGTGCGTGCCGCTGGCGTGGTGGCGCCTCCGCTGATGCTGAACTTCACGGACGTGCGATTGGCGCGCTGCGAATATTTGAATTTGTTCTCCGAGTCGCTGGTCATCATGATCTCCTTGCTGTCACGAAAGTTGACTAAGGAAAGGCATTAAGCACCCGGAAATATAGGCAGAGTTCTGCAGTGCTTTTTGGCTTACCAAAACCCTTGGGTCCTGCGGCTGCGGGTTCCTCCCCGCTGGCCGAGCCATTGCCCGGCGGCGCCGCCACTTGATGGATCTGAAATTTGGTCTCCGTGCCCGCCTCCTCATCCGTGGTGGCTGTGATGTACGTGTACAACTTGTCATTCGTTTCATTGGGCGACAGAAAACTGGCATAGGAAAAGACTCGGGGAAACGCATTCAGTTCCGCCTCATCAAAGGGCGTGGAGTCCCCGGAGCCATACTCGTCGCAATCCTCCTCATCGCTGCCATCGAAGCAATCAAAATTGAGATCACAGCGCTGGCCCTCGGGTATGCACTTCTCGTTGGAGCGACAGCGAAACTCGTCCTGCTGCTCGCAGACCAAACACTGCTCGTCCTCGTCCTCGCCACCGGAGCAATCCTTGATCTTGTCGCATTGCCATTGCTGGGGTATGCAGCTGCCATCGTGGCACTGGAACTCGTTGGCATAGCAGTCGTCCCTGCGCCGCGTGGGATCCTCACACTTGTGACTCTCATGGGCATCCGGATAGAGGCTGCAATCGAAGAGCTCGCTGAGCACATCCGAGTTGGATATGGCAATGGAGCAGGCCTCCAAAATGGCTACAAAGGGGGCAACAAAGTCACTCAAGGTTCGCTCTGACTCCCCTGTTCTGCCGCCCTTGCCTTACCCTTGCATATCCTGCGGCATGGCGGCAGCTGTCCAATGTGCGAGGGCCTGCACTCCGGCTCCAGTGCCGCACACACAAACTCCACCGCGCGCGCTGAGCAATTGGCTTGAATCAACTCCTCGTAGGCGGCCATGGCTGCCGCATCTCGTGGCGCCGCTGCGCCCTCGCGATTGTACGTCAAATCGTAGTCCAGCACGCCCTGGCACATGGGCAGCATCGTGGAGTAGCAGCCGCTGTTTGTCGTCGATGGTGTGCTGCTGGTCATGGCCTCTGTGGGATGTCCACTCGCAGCCGAGGGCGGTGGCAGTGTGGGCGAGACGCGTGTCAGCGGCTGCTCATGACCGGGCGGCGTGGCCTGGGGCTTGGGCAGCAGCTGTGGGGGGGGCAAAAAGGTGCAAGATAAAGTCTAATTCCTAGAGGTTTCCTTTCCTCTCTTCACTCACTTCCTTGAGCAACTGCAGCATGCGCTTGTCCTGCTCAATGGGCACACCGAAACTGTTTTGATGGCCCGAAGTAAAGCGAATGCTGTCCGCGGGCAGCAAGGTGTCGTCGTAGTCCTGCGCCACCTCTGGCTGCTGCGTTGTGTAGTCGTGCTCCACCGCCTTGAGTCGCGTTGTTTGCTGCAGCTCTCGCTCCGTGCTGGCAGCCTCCTCCCCATCATACAGCTCCGTGTTGCTGCCACTCGTCGTCGTTGTGCTGCTCGTGCTGCTGCCTGCCTCGTAGCGTCGCTGCAGCAGGCGTGCCCTGGCCACACTCACGTCGTGCAGCCACAGGCAGTAGGTGATCAAGCCAAAGAACAGCAAGACACTTGCCACAAAAATGATGGGCCAGCGCAAATACTTCCAGCGACAGGCGCGTCGTGCATAGCCCAGGAGCATCCACGGTGTGGGCTTCTCCCCACGATGTGCCTCCAAATAGTAGTTGCTCGGCGTCAGTGGATACTTGTAGCGGCGCACCTGCAGCTCGGCCAAAGCCTCGGGGCTGCCCAGCATGCCAATGCGATAGTTTTGCGTGTCCGTCCAGCAGGCAGCATCGGAGCCAGAGCCAGCGCCAGAGCCAGCGCCAGAGACAGAGCCCTTGCTGCGTAGTGTGGAGGCGCGGGAGTAATCATCATCGATGGTCTGCACGGTGATATTTAGGCCATGGGGATATTTGGTGGGCTGACGTCTCAATCCATTGATGACTGTTGAGGCATCATCGAGGGTCGTCACGGGCTGCTCCTCCATGGTTCTCCTTTTGTCTCGTGTCTGCCTGTGGCAAATGTCAATTGCAGCTGCTGCTTCTGTTGCATAAGCCTCGCGGGGAGGGTTGAGTGCGGAATAATTGCTATTGTCTAACCAGTTGCTCTTCGTGCGCAGTTTAGGGCTTCAGCTTGGAGCTCCTGCAGCGAAAGGAAGTCGAATTACAAATGGAAAATACAAAAATGAAAGTCAAGCTGCTGTCTTGGCATTTGGAAAGTTGTCACCCAACTAGCGACTTCCCCAAGCCCAAACCATTCCACCGGATCTGTCAGATTGTTTCAATTAAGCTTCAATTAATTCCCCAACACATTCCGAGCACATCTGCCAGAGTCCACAGTCCCCAGCTGCTGTTGCAGCGATAAATAATCTTTGTGTACCCAGAGCTTAATAAGTAAATAAATATAACCACCAGCCAGACTATGTGCATTGGCCAATAGCTTAGAAATATTGAGGCCCAGTGCTTGGTGGCTGCAACTTCCAATTGCCAATACACAAAGAAATACACACAGAAAGGCACACAAATAGTAGCCAAAAACCTGGGCCAAGCTCAACTTGTTGGCCGGAAAAACGAAGCAACAGTTGGTCCAAGGGAGGACAAGGCTACAACGAAGCAGCGATGCTCTATATATGGGGGTAGAATAATCAGGAAATAAATAGAAAGAAAGCAACCAGAAACTTCTCCGGCAAATCCGCAACAAATTGTATTAGAAATTCCATTTTTTCCATAAATAAATGTAAGAATAAATGTTCTGATGATTGAAACCAAGCAAAGATTTGTTTTCGTTATGCCAAGGTTGGGGGCAGGTGATTATATAATCCAGAAACTTAATGAAATTAATGCTAGTATTGGTCTTGGCAATTATTCAATCATTTTTGCCTAAATCTGCGCAGAGTTTAAGGCACTTCAAGGCCATTTTCGGTGAAGGAAACTTACAAAATAATTCAAGAATTTGGTTGAGAAACATATCATTAAAGTTTGGACTGTCTAAGTCTAAGAAATACTGCAGCGTGCTGCAAGAATATTTGTGAATAGTTGTGCTGAAACGATGTTCCTATCTACTGACAGCAGCTGCAGCTGCCTCTACTTTGAAGAAGCAAACTGATTCCCCAGCTGGTAGTTTTCTTTTTCGTTTGTTGAGCACATTAAATGTTATGCTTTCATGTTTTATACCCTTTCCTGGAGCGATGCTGCTGGCTGAGCACCAAAAATCGCTTGAGCTTGGCGGCCACAGTTGGCTGAGTGTCGGAGTGCTTGGAGACGACTCCAAAAACTCTTTCAACTTCCAGCTGTGTGACTCCTGTGCTCCCAACTGATGCTAGTGACCTTTTCACTTTTGTTTTCGTTTGCCTGACTGCGCCTGCCGTGCTTTTGCAGGTTTCCTCAAGTGTTGCAGCAGCAGCAGCAGCAGGAGGAGTTGGGGCAGCCTCTGCGGCCGCTCTTATGTCGTTCGTTGCTCGATTAATGAGCTGCAACCAGAGACACCACGACAGGCCCACTTCAACTCTCTGTGCCACTTCAGTCTTCAGTCTTCAGTCTTCAGTTGTGCAAAAAAATAAATACAAATGCTGTGTGCTGGCTGGCCAGTTATTAAGAGTGGCTTGGGGCGGCTTTGGGGCTTGCAACTTGCTGCTCTCTTGGCTTTAAAGATTTTGCTAAGGTCAGTCGTCTCGGGGGTTGGGTGTGGAAAACGGCTACCAAGCAAAAGCAATCGACAGAAAGGTCATAATAGCAATTGACGACAAGAGTGCGCTGTGAAGAACCTTGTTGTAGGGTCGAGCCATGAGGAGAATGGGTGTAACCCCAACAAACCCACAAGAAAACAAGAAAACAATGCGATCAGGGGTCTAAGAGAGTTGTTAATGTCTGCCTTGTGGTGTGGCAAATGGAGTGAGGAAAACTCCGACCCAATGCCCGTTGAGCATGTGAAGAAGGTTGGGTAAGTCGTCTCTGGGAAATGTGTCTGTTGGGTAATCCACAAATCCACAAATCCACAGAGCTAATGAGAGTGTTAAGTGAAGAACATCAGAGAGCTGGCTTTGAGTGTGGTTAAGCGGTGAGGAACTCTAATGATGCGCAAAATGTCTGCTGAAAGATCAAGAGAATAACGGCCCCAAATGGAAAAACTTCAACGTTGTTTTTGGTCATACAAATGAAAGCGAAAAACTCCAAACTAAAGCTAGGAAATCAACCTTTTAATGGGCCAAAAAAGCCCAGACTAAAGCTAAAAACTCCTCCACTTAATAGCTCTAATATCCCCTTCTAAATTCTGTACGTAACCGGCAAAGTCTTTGGGCATCTTCTGGCTCCGATCTCCCCCTCAAATTACAGCTTCAGACACGCACCAATCTAGATCTTTGGTAACTTCCACTGAGACGCCGTCTAATTAGTATTTGCACGTTCATTTAGTTATCTGTTTGGCTGTATCTGTAGAGCCACTTCCAGGCATTGTTCAATAGCTCATTTGGTCAGCCATTAGAACACCTTTGAGCAACATTACGTTCCGCTTGAATGCCAGCAATCTTCTATGCGATCGAAGGGAGACCGTGTTGCACATTGCTCGTGCATTTGTACACCTCTTTATGGCAGTTGCATTTGCTTTTAGTTGATGTTTATGCAGCAGCTTAAACGAGAACCTATGCACCACATTCCACGGACACCGGCCAGTCAGGTAAACTGCATTGATTACACGACTCAGAGGAGTCGGACCCGACATCTGGTTGCAGCATCCAACTGGAAAATGCCAGGCTTATAAGTTAAGTCATTTTTGTGGTGGCTCCGCTGCGAGTTCAAAGTTATTTTGCTGTACAAATAAATTGTTTATGCCTGCAACTTAGACTCCGTATTAGACTCAGACTCATAGCCGGCTCAGACTCCAAGATGTGCTGTGTGCAATGCGAGGTGAGCCGGACCGGACCGGGCCTGCATCGGACTCTGGTCAAGGGGGAGATTGGCTCTGAGGCCAGCTGGCTGTTAGCGGGTGGATTATGGCAGCTAGACACGGCGATTATGGCCAGACATGAGCAAAATGGATACCCAGATACATGCTACAATTTGGTTGGGCAATGTCTCTATATTCTAACGATGCGTCACAGTGGATGCCACAGAGGGGTTGCAACTAAAGATCAAAGTCAGACCATCGATCGATCGATCGATCGATCTTGTGGCAAAAGTATGTTCTGTTCTGCTCTGCTCTGCTCTGATCTGTTGTTGAGGTCGAGGTGGACTGGCGTGATTAGATGGCCAACGATTGCTGTGCGCCAATCGATCATAATTGACATTTAAACACACAAGAACGTGGGTGGATTAGGTCCCGATTTATCGACAACAATCACTTGACAGACGTTGTCTTTTTTTGTTGTTCTTTTATAGCATTAATTAACGAGTCTCTTGTATTATTTTTATGGATAGTTTCTTTTGTGTTCGTCATGGCTGGCAATCAGCAAAGTTTTTGGCAAAAGTTCTCTGTTTTTCCACTGATTGATCACTGCCAAAAAACCAATTAACTTCTTACGCAAATAACATAAAATCACTCATTAAGTTGTCTTCTTTTTGGGTGCTGAAATAATTTTTGGGGTAAGCTGATTGAACTTTGTGGATTCTGTCTCACTCCGCATTAAATTCTTGCATGTCATCAAAGCTCAATTAATCCCATCAATCACATCAATTTTTTTTGCAGCTGCTTTTGCCTATTTAAATAGTTTTTTTGTTTTTTGTCTGTTTGAGTTTTGACACTCAACTCGTTCACAGATGATCACCGTCTTGAGTTCCATTTGATGATCTCCAAAGCTCACACGAGAACCAAACTTTTGTCACTTTTCCACGCTTTAGTTGTTGTCTCTCTTCTTGCGGTTGTGCGATCTTATTACATGGCAGGGGGCACTGAATACTCCGAGACATTCACATGTTTGCTGCCTTGTTTTATGTTAATTAACTTTGATTGCAACTTATATTTTTTTGCTGTTTGTTTCCATTTTAATTAAAAGTGCAAACATCAAAAAATAAATAAAATGACTTTATTTTTGTGTTCGGTTGATTGCACATTACCAAAGTCATAATTTGCATAGAGTTGCATTTTTATTTGTTTCTTCTTATTTTTTTATAATTTTTATCAATTTTTACACTTTTGCAATAATTGCACATCGATTTTTTGCCCATAAACGTTTGGGTGAAAAAAAACTCACTTGTTGTGTGCTGCACTTGTTGCAGCAGCGAAAATTTGATGCTGTTTTGACGCGCTTCAAACTGTTGGCCGCATGCGCACGTTTGGCTGCCAAAATTACAACTAACTACAAATGCCTTTGCCCCAAAAGCCAAAAGCCGAAAGATGCCGAAAAAAGCTACCAACGGATTCAACTCTCTTTCGGCTTTTTTCAGCTGTGGTTATTCTTTCGATGTCGAAGAGAGAGAAAGAGAGAGAGAGAGAGCCTCTGCCGCCGCACATGCGCCTTCAAGCTCAGCTTCGTTTGGCTTTCGGTTTCGATTTGATTTTCGCTTTCAAGCTCGGCACGCGAATCGACGCGACGGTTCGACCGTGGCATAGCTTTTGCTCTTAAACGGGTTTTGCTCAAAGCCACTCTTACTCTCTTAAATTGCATAGATTTGCGATGCTGCTGCGCTGCTGCTGCGGTTGCTGCTGCTGCGACTGCGACTGCGCTGCCGCCGCTGGTCGATTGCTGGCGAAGTCATTGGTTCAGTGTGTCTGCAATGCTTATTTTTATTTCGGCTTTTTTTTTTGGGGGTCTGCCATTGTCGTCAGAGCCAATATTTTAATGGCTCTTGCAACGTGACGTTTAAGTTATGATGAGATCGTTTTGTATGACATTTATGTATGTGTTCGTAGATGTGTTTGTCTGTGTGCAGCATGAAGCGTGCCCGGAGGCTGTAAAGAATGTTTTAATGTTTGGGGGAGAGCTTTGACAAAATCGAAAAATCTCTTGTATTTGTGTGGTTTTTATGGCTGAAGCTTTTTTCTGCAATTGGCTGCGGAAATGTTGCATATGTGGGTGCCGACGGCGACGGCAACTGGCTTCGATTTGGGTTAAGTGGAAGCAGCAGTTGGATGATGATGATGATTCATGGGATGCCAAAGCAAAAAGGAACTATGGATTGAGAATAATTTCGAGATTGATTCTGAGCGTGGGAGTTGATGAGTTAGTGGTAATTTATGGTAATTATGAAGCGAAAATTATGTGGCTAAGCATACAAAATTAGGGGATATTCGTTTTACAAGTGCTTTGGCGGAGAATTATTTTTGGCAAAGTTCTTAGAATTATGCAAAATAATGCTTGAAATAATGCTCTAAAATCAAGAACTTCAAATAATTACAAATCTCCCACCAGAAAACGCCTAAAAATCAAAAATATCTTTAGAGCAAAAACAATTAAATCTCCCACCGTGGGAATCCTAGAGCCAATGCCTCGCTCTACCCAAGACATTTCCCAAATGAAGGCACTAATTATAGCTTTTCCACTTCCTCATTGTTCGTTAACCTTCCAGCACACAGAGAGACTCGTGGTACGTATTGACTATAACCTATTCATTATTCTTCCAATTACACTCATTTCGAGCAATGACCTTCCTTCCTTACAGATTTGGGTATTAGATCATTCCAGTCTCTCTGCAGCTCCAGCCCCCAATCTGCAGCTCCACTCACGACATGGCACAAAGCATTGCTCAATGCACTTTGCGACGGCGTTGGAGGCAGACAACAGACAACAGACAATAGACAACAGGCTCCTGCAGCACTCTGGAAGCCCGCACTGGTCTTGCCTCACCGTTCGCTCAACTCCTGGCCCCACTCCCACTCCCAGTCAACAGCTGTTTGCGGACAAGTGCACTGTAATTGGCCTGCGACTCTGTTGCCAATCCAACGACATACCCGCGAAATCAATACGCAGCTTTTTATGGCCCGAGGGGGGGGCACAAGGTTAGTAGATTTGTGGACTTCGCAGTGCGTTCGATTTCGTTTTGGTTTTTGCTTTTCGTTTTCGTTTTGGTTTCTTGTTGCTCTTTATGGCATTTTTTTTTCGCAGCAATTCGCAATTATGAATGGCCCGCAGAGCCTCGGCCCGGCTGCCTGGCTGCCTGCATTCTAAATGTCAATGTTACCACCGCAACTCCCATGAGTATCTCTCTGTCTCTGTGCATCTGTGATGCATTTGTGAGATATTTTCAGTTTCAGTTTCATTTTCATTTCGATTTTGTTTCTGTTGTTTTCGCGGTGATTGACTTTTGTGCGAGCTCATGTGGAATTTCCGCTATGCACGACGACCCACCTTAAAAGTCAGACTCCGACCCGACTCCGACTCCGACTCCGACTCCGAATCCAATGCGAGCTTTTGAGTTTTGATTTGGAATACGAAAATATGTTTGTAGCTGCGGCTGTTTGTTACAGATACTCTAAGAAGGGGGGGTTAATGGTCATGGCAGAAAGAATGAACTTTGGGGGGCAGAACATTGACTGAAATTTCAGCTGCATTGATGTCTATCTGTGAACAAACAATTAACATATTTTTGCTTGATGAATTATTGTTAATCAAAAACGTTCACCCTTGCAAATGAATAAAAAGTTAAAGCCTGTAAAAAATAGCTTAATTGTTCACGAATAATTATGGCAACTTCAAGTTATGCCTAAGAAAATCTTTTAAAATTACATTTTCCATGTAAATATCTGCATCAAGCTTCAACCTTCTCCTTTATCCCTTTTGTTAGGGTATCCCATAATTCTACCTGTTGCTGCCGCCCAACCCATTACCTTTGGTTGCATGTGTAATGAACAACAATTTCATGCACTTGGAGCTTGGCGGCCATAAATAACGTGGCTGAGCCCATTGTGCGTTGGCTGCCACTGAGAAATCGAATCAATCATTTTGCACACACGAAAACGGAACAACTTTAAAAAAATGCAATTGTTTTCCTCAAAGGGGAGGGGCTGGGGCAAGAGCTGTGGAGTTGTGAGGTGGATTATGACAGCGTTAACAAAGCGCGGCAAAATTAAAGTGTTTAATTAACACAGAAAAAAAAGAGTTCAACAAACAGACAGCACACACAGCAGAAACCACAAAAAAAGAGAGGCTCGACATGCTCAAAAATCGCTCATACGCTCCGTTGAACTTCAGCAAAACACGCATGAGGAAAGACCAAACACAACACAACAACCGGGCGACTGAATACAGGTGAATACGAGTGTGAGTGTAGTGAGTGTATTCGAGTATGCCAAGGTGTACCGAGCTCTTGATTAATTGTGCAATTGCAATTGAATTAAATGCGTGTAAATAACTCGAGCAGCGAGAAAGAAATCCAACAGAAATGTTCAAGGAGGAGCAGAGTCAACTGAGACTTGGGCAGAGAGATAACCTGATGAACGGACGGACAGAGCGGACAGACGGAGCGGACATCGCGGGTTAAATTGAATTTATGGTAAATGCAAATGAGCGGGAAACAGAAAAATAACAAGAAAGAAAGTTAAGGCTTTGCGAGTCGAAGTTTTGGATGCTCTTATGTAAATAAATAATAATACAATTCAATAATGATAAAAAATAAATTCATAAATACTCCATAAGGTCATAAAAAAATATATAACTTAATTAATATGTATTAAAATAAATATAAGCAAAAAACCGATAATAAATCTTTTAAAATAAATTAAAAATGTTGCATAAAAAATTTCGAAATACACATCCATTTTTCTGTTCATTCTGAATATTTTTTAAGCGTTCCCAAAAGCCTTTTCTCTCTTAAAAAATCATTATACCCTGCCATGGCCAGCGTATTTCTGCTCGACATGAAGTTGATTGAGGCAAGTGAAACATGCAAAAAAGTAACCAAAACAGATGCATGCAAAATAGACATAGTATAAACATGTTAAATATATAGATATCAAAAAAATATGTGCACACATCCAGCCAGAGCAACAAACAACAAACGAGGAATAAACTTCGTTAACATTGTGCACACGAGCGAATTGCTCTCTGGCGATTACGATTAAACACGCTTGTAAATACTGGATCAAAGCGAGCAAAACAAAAATAAAATAAAAACAGCAACACAAAGTATACAGAAAACATAAAAAGAAACTCTGACGAAAAAACAAATGTATACGATAGATATTCATAAGTCAAGCTGCTACTGCATCGAGGTCGAGGCGAAGGCGACCCAGGAAAGGCTTCCACAGCCAGAGGAAAAACAGGAAAGAGGTAATGGGAATGAGTAGATTTGATGGAGCCACGCGTATAATAGAGTTTTTCACGATCAACTTCCGCTGGAAATTGCAAAACAATTAAAGGAGAGAGAGAGGGGGAGAAAGAAATAAGAGTAAGGAAAGAGAACTAAAATGGAATTGTGGGAGTAATTTTCTAGAGACATATATTGTGAAGAAGAAAAATGAACATGGAAACTGAGAGTACTGATAAATATTACGAAAACACACAAAAAATTCGTACGAAATTCTCATGATTTCACTTTAGGGAACATCTTGTTGCCTTGCAGCTCCTACATCTATTCGTTTCCCACCTCCCACTCACGCTCTTTCTTCCAATACGTCCAACATACCCTCCGAAGCCAGGGTAACCATATCGTGCGATAAAAACTTTTCGCCTTTTGCGTTCAATTGAATCCGCTAACTGTTCAACTGAGTGAGTAATGTCCAAAATGTTGACACGGACACAAATCTGTGGACGATGAGGAGGAGGAGGGGCGTAGGTAAGTGGAGTTGTAGCTACAGCATACCGATACCGTATACTATGTACATATTTACAATATAGATATGTACATATATCAATATGTACCAGCAATCATCCGTATGCGAAGCACACACACACTTGAGTACGCCACGGCCCACGACAATATTGAACGGCGAACGCACTTAAGTGCCTTCGTCTTTAAAGCTCTCTAGAGCAGCGATTCCGATTCCCTGCCGCCACCTGCCAAGCGCGTCTCTGCCCACGAACCGTTTCTCTGCCCGCTTAGCGCGTCGCTGCTGGCCCACCGCGTCTCTCCTGCCCACCGCGTCTCTGCTTGCTCACCCTGTCCGCTACCTGCTAACTTCGACTTTGAACCCCCACCTCTTCCCCTCTCGCTCTTAGACCAACGACTCTGTGGTTCCCGTGCCTTACATTACACTCGCAAGACTCTTTACTGTTTCGCATTAAGCGCGCTCGCTGCACGTTTCTTACATGCCAATGGATATAGTATGTAGTTTCTATATGTAGATATGTATGTGTACGTACGATGTATGGTGCCTTTTTTATGGGTTTAGTGTTTTGTGGTCAAACGGGTTTAAATTTATTTATGATTGGATTTGATTTTATTAAAATGAAACGAGCAAGAAAAAAACGGAAAACCCCTCCACCATCATATGAGAAGGCGAAACAAAGTCAGCGGGCGGTGTTCGTAATTGCCACTGCCGCAAGGAGTGCTGATCAATTGATGCGGGTGTTGAATGTACCAGAAGGAAGGGGCGGGGGGGGTTGGCTAATGGCTAATACAGTTGTTAGACAAAGCTACATTTATTGCAAAGACAACTTCCGCATTGAGAGCCAAACAAAAAGTAAATAACACGAAAACACGATCGACTTTTGGGTATCTCAAGATGAACATTGTGGTGTAGGAGGAGGAGATGGAACATGAAATGAGAGTGAGACACGCACACACACATCTATCTCTCTCTCTGAGTAATAGTCTGCGCTTCAATCAAATGTCGATTGCCTTCACTTTTATTTGTGTTTCTTCTCTGATTCCCGTGTGCCATTTGTTTGGCGCAATGCCTTTTGCATGGTGACGACATAATTGCGTGCCCTGCCGCCTGCGAAATGCGTGACAAACACTAGAGATGAGCGGGTGAAGTGATCACGAAGTAGATTTAAAGAAGAGCAAAGCTAAGTCAAGGGGTTCGTGATGGTCAGAACTTGCAGAATAATGAGAAAAGAGCGTGAGGTATGGGCATAAAAACTATAAGATGAGAACTTAAGCGACAGATGAGAAAAATTTTGCACACGATATTTTTTGAAGATTTCCAAGGATCTTTGAGATTTCAATGCGATGCATGATGGATACAATGATAGATAACTATAATAATAAAATTACATGTATTCAGAACTCAAACTCTAATTGATTTCTCAATGAAAAATATATAATTATATTCAAGAAAAACTAATAAAAACCTTAGAGCTGCCAAAGCTGCTAAAGTGCATCTCCAGCGCACTATAAATGCTTTCAACATGCATCCAACCTACTTAACAACACTAAAAACAATTCCCCAGTTCTCACGCTACCATCCCCATAAGCAGATGATAACCGCCTTAACTGTGTCCACATTTTGTCAGCGATTTGCACAATGTGCACATGCCAGTCAGTTGCCTGCTGCCTGCTGCCTGTTGCCTTCTTCTGCATTTTGCCAGCTACTTGTATCTACTATAATTTAGCTCCAGCCCCAAACGACAACTCCTCCCCGTTGCCTTTTCCTCTCAGGCTGCCACTTTTTTTGCGCTTTGTTTGGCAATTACAAAATTTGTAATTTCAGGTGCGATGCGCCGCGGGAATCTTAAGAAAGAAAACAACAAAACCAAAACCAAAACCAAACTCTGCTGTCAAGACGCTTGCGCAAACTCCAAATAAGAAATATAAAACTCGTTAGAGCTTGGATCGACTGGCTCTCGAACTCTGTGGCAGCATATCTATGGTATATGGTAATCCATGTAATCGCTCTAATCTTAACAAGAATGCCGCACAGCACCGTACGAAGTAGCAGCACTTTGAGCGGCCCGCGGCAAAGAATGTCAAAAACTTTCATGAAATTTTTAACCAAAAAAAAACAAATGATTGCCCTCCAAAATTGGTGCCCAAAAAGTGTTGCAAAGAGAGAAGTAAAGTGTATGCAAAATTGTTTACTGCCACTCCTAAAAAACAATTGTTTTTTTTCCCCCCCAATGCGGTAGCCATGTCATTTGGGACCCTTTGTAGCCATAGATCTATGGCTCATATCTGCATACAATGCCCACTGAGACGGGAGGTCCATGAAGTCAAGTATTTATCAGTCAAAAATATTCAAAGCCCATTGTTGAAACGTTTTTAATGTGTAGCAAAGCAGCAAATGATTGGGAGGGGGGCCGGGCCATAATGACACTAAAAACATGATATTGCGGTTTTTGCAGAAATACCAAAAAAAGAAAGAAAAAAAAAGTTCATCTCATCTTTCTCTTGAGTCATTATTGGGGAGTAGCATTGAACGGCATTTGAGAGCTGACAATGATAATAATGATGATGCTGCTGCTGACTTCATAATGACGATGATGGGTTTTTTTTTGTGGTAGCCATGAAATTTGCATAGTAAACCTCTGCTCCGGTACCGCCTGGCAATTGAAATCCGCGCTACTCAAAAGGTTAAATCTTAAATGGCATTTGGATAATGCGATGATGCCAGAAACGAAAAAAGAAACAATTGAAATCACTCGACTGCAGATACAGATACAGTTGGCGGATGGCAGCTACAGATACAGATACAAGAGCGGCGGAATTGATTTCGTTTGTGTCGCTTTTTATTTGACTTAACATTTAGCCCTGATTGATGGGGGCGCGATAAACTATTTTTGCATTTAAAGGTGAGGTCTGATTCCACTTTTTTGGCTATTTTTTGGGCTTGCTTGCTCGCTGGGAAGCCGCAAAGGTGGAAGATTCAACGAATGAAGACAGTTGTGGGTTCAGCGGCTGGTAAACCAAAACCATTCCTTAGATGGTAAGGCAAACAGATGATGGATGGGTGCACATAAAAGATAGATTGAGAGTTAGATCTTCAAAGATCTTCAAATTTTAAGAGGAATAACTAAAGAACTCCTAATTAAAATACTTCCCCAAAGGCAACACCATTTTTCTCTCCCTCACTCATTGCTCAGCACATTCCATCCCACAGCTTACATCACTCTCTGTCCTGCAGTAAATTCACAACAATCCATCACAATTCCCAATCACCTTTTTATTTCAATAATTAATTAATGTTTTCCATACCTTTCACTGGACTACTCCCAGCTCTTTAATCTGCAGCCAATCCTCCACACAGATCGCCCACACTCGCCTCAGTCTCTGTCTCTCCGCTCTTTAACCTTGCGGCAGAAATTTGGCACATGCCACACGGACCATGATTACCCCTATATCATCATAAAACAATCAGCCAGACGTGGCAACACCCCCGGCAGGTCCATATAGGCCTATCTCGCTATGTACAGATCTATCCGTATAAGTCTGACGATCTGCAGCACTCCTCGGTGCCCCTCTGTGTGTCCCTCCCTCTAAGTAAGATTAATGAAAACACATGCAAAACAAATGCGAATGCGTTATGTTCGTGGAAAGAGGTGTGGGAACAGGGGACAGGCACCAAGTGACACAGAAATCGACTGGAGAGAGAGAGAGAGAGAGCTGAGACGAGACCCGGCACGTAATTGAACAAGCTCGATTGTCGCCCGATGTCGAGTACGAGTACGAGCCGCGTCGAGTCGGTGATTACTCCAAGTCAAAAGAGACTCCAAGGAGAGGGAGAGGGAGAGACACGCAAACAGGGAGTAAAGAAGCGAGGGGGTGTGGCGGGGGGTTACTGTGTATGTTTGCATTCGGATTAGCATAAATTGAAGCCTGACTCCGGACTCTGCGAGTGTCAATAGGTGTGTGTTTGTGTGTGTGTACGAGCAGACGCCGGGCAGTAACTAATGAATACATTTGCATGGGCATGACTGTCCCTGATGTGCTACCCCAACCCCTTTACTACTCCTCTTACTGTCCGAAAGGGGAAGTGGGCCATGAGAGATGAAGAGATAAAGAGGTCAAACAGCTGATTTAGCTTATAGAGATGGGACATTTGATCGATATTGTCAACGAATTAACAACTTTAGCAAGAAAGCTAAAAAATAAGTAATTGAAGCCACTAACTGTATCGATAATTTGTACAATAATACAATAATTTTATGAAGAGTTAATTTTTAAAATAGTATTAACATTTTTATTTGTAATATTTTGAATATATTTCTTCTACTTTATTACATAATCGAGCATTTGCTCAATTTTTTACCTATTTCCATCTTCAAGCAATTATCCGTCAATCATTAGTCAACTCGAATTTGTTCCGATATTTTCCTTTCAACATAATCACATCCCCAATCAGCTGTGCCTCCTAGCTTACGCTTATCCGCATTCAGGCAAAAGCTCTCTCTCCCCCTAGTGCTCAGAGAGCTGTATGCTGCACTGCTTGCACCACACTGCACCCAGCAACTGTTTTTGGCTCAGGCCTTCTCATTCGCACTGTGCCATGGAGATAATTGTTTCGCATTCGTCTCGCTAGCAAGTCACGACATGGCTGCATTCCACACAACAGAGCTCAGAGCAGGGAGCAGTGCAGAGCTCAAAGCAGTGCAAAAGAAGTGCAGATCGGATCGCGGCAGAGTAAAGCAATTATAAACAAATCAACGCAATATACAAAAATTGTTTTTTGGTCGTTGCACTCACTGCAGAGAGACGCTGCACTCCACTTGGCTGCACTCAAAGTGGCTGCACTTCCGTGTCGAAGAAAAAGGAGCTTAAGCTGGAGCTGGAGCTGGGAGAGAGAGAAAGATTTCGCTTCGCGCATCCTTCGGCGCCATTAAGCTGACAAATTGTTATCGTGGCCGTCGCCGTCGCCGTCGCCGTCGCTCCGAGTCGTAAATTAAGAGTCACTTGCTACACAAGCTACAGATAGGATTGGATAGGATTGGGGGATTGGATTGCCTTTCACCCACTTTCGGTCGAACAGGGCAATGCATCATGCACTTGTCAGAAAGTGAAAAAATCAACAACAGGCAGAGGGAAAATCGGAAATGCAAAAGCGAAAATTTGAATACTCTAACCATTTCATGCACGGATTATTATTTTCACATATTCATGGCACCATTTATTTATGACTATTTATTCATTGTACAATTTATTTATCTAAATTTATTTATAGTTTCCGCAGTTCCACTTCCTCAGGCATAAATACTCGTACACCTCCAGGCCACCTTCTCGTATAAATTAAACGGCGCTGCCATTGAGAAAGACTCTTCAACGAAAGAGAAAGAGTGCGAGAGAGAATGTGGTGTTGGGGGAGGAGAAAGCGACGACGCGGCGGCTGCTCCACTTTTGGAGCTGCGTTACGCAATCAACATCACGTTGCCGTCTCCACAGTCTGTCTGTCTGTCGCTCTGTCGGCTTGTCTGCATCGCAGTTACAGTTACAAGACACTCTAACAATGCTCACAGCAACAACAACAAAAAGAAAGAAGCAAAACAAGAGTCAATGCGTCCCCCCGTCGATGGCAGTGCCATCCCCCGTTGTCTGCTGACCCAAGCGTGGACATCATCCCATGCTGCTGATTGCAGTTTCATTACCATCGTGAGTCGCAGTCGCAAGTCTTTCCCCGTTCCCGTTCCTCCTTCTCCAACGGGTTGATATAAGTCAAATAGCCTGAGACAATGCATCAAGTGAAGGCGCTGCTAATGCCGACTCAAACCCTCCACTCTCCACTCTGCTCTTTTCTCTGCTCACTGTTACTCAGCATCTCCCTCTTCCACTCTGCTGCTCTGCTGCGCGCTCTGCCTGTTACTCTGCTTCCCTCTCTCGCTGTGCATCTTAAGTGCATCTCTCTCTAATGATTTTAGTTGGGACAAATGCCACAGTTATTGACATTTTCCGTTTTTATTTCGCTTCATTTCGTTTATTTGTATGTAGGGTATACCCTTTAAAGGTGAAGTTTAATGTTTTTGAGAAGATATTTGTTGTGTGGTAAGGGGAGATATTTAATTCGTTATTTCTTTCGTCCCGCATCAAATCACATTTATTCCACAGTTAACCCAAAGAAATCATAAAATCTTCTAGGGTATCATCTGCTTCGATCACGCACAGCTTTAACTTTCTTTCTTTGTTTTAAAACTGATTTCAAATCTCCAAATTGACATGAGAAACCATTTCTGTTACGTTTCTTGAAGATTTTTGGGGAGAAGGGCCAACAACAACAACAACAGCAACAGCCAGAGACTTGGCAGACTCTTTTTTTTGTTGCTTTGACTCTTTCTTCCTCCTGTGTGTGTTTTTGTCTTTGACATTTTGTAAACACTTCCGCGTGCTCTGATTGTTGTTGTTGTTATTGTTGCTGTTTTGGTATTATTGTAATTGATGGTTTCATTTTGTAGATTGGCTCTGATTTTTCCCTGTGTGTGCTTGTATTTGGTTGCATTTAATGATGGTTATTTGTGGGTGATTGTGTTTAGATAACAATCGCGTGAGTGGCTTTTGCCTTTGGATGTGGGAGTTTAGGTTAAACTAAATTATTCACATGCATATATTATGCATGCTTTAAGATGCGAAAGGAAATAGATCATACACGTAAGCTTAGGTCATTTATTTAGTTTTTCCTTTCTCCCTTTGGGTCAACTTTTTATGGTTTATTTGTGACATTTATATAAGGTTAACCATCTCTTCCGATTCTTTCCTTTGGCTTAATTCGAGGAATATTCCAAACGTTTAGTGGTCTCCCATTTAGCATCTACCTTTTATCCATATCATTGTGCAAACCCCTCAAGCATTTATTTCTTGGAATATCCGCAGCTTAAATTCCTTCCTCTGCCTATATGTAGCTCAGGGCTGCCTCTTTATATTCATATTCTTTATATTTATCCTTCAACCATTTGAAAACGCATCAAATTACCTTCCTTCCATCCATCTATACATCTGTTTATCTAGTGTCTATCCATCTTAACAACCTACGACAAGAGTAATTACATTAATCCACAGGCACGCGCCTGTAGCGAGGCTGTCAGCGGCTTCTTCAACTCGCACCTTCGAGGCTGCTGTTGGATGTGGTGCGTGCACCGCCCGCAGCGTCATGAATATCAAATAACCAATCAACGGATAACAAAGTTTACTTCTCTTCTTTTTGTTAACACTAATCCAAAAGGCAAATCAATCAATAGCACGGGTTGGGGCGGCGCAAGGACGAACCCAAATCAATCAAAAAACGACAAACTTTTGTGTGTGCGGCACAACAATATTCGTTTACATGCAAAAAAACGACACACAAACAATTTTTAAACTTTTGTTGAAGCTGCCTCAACAAAAGAGGTGACAAAAGTATTCATAAGCCGCTCAGAAAGGGATGTTTCAACCCCTCCCCTGGATGTAAACTTTCGGTGGCGCAAAATTAGGATCTAGGGACTGGCTGATCACAAATGCAAATTGCAGCCAAAATTCAATTTTTGCGACAAAAGTCATTTGTCATTGTGACAACTGTGCGTTCTCCCTCTCTCATCTCTTTTTTTTCGGCGAATATTTTCGCTGAATGATTAATTTCCACGTGAAATGGACAGTGGCGGGCTGCCTGCCAGGGGATTAGCCTGGACATTGGCCAGCGATTTTCGCAGCCTGTTTGCACAAATGTTTAAGTTGTTGTGTCAACAGGAGGAGCACGAGCAGGAAAAGGGGAAGGAGCCAGAGAGGGAGAGAGAGAGAGAAGGATAACGCAATGTGCTGATAATTAATGATCCGAAACATACACATGTCCATGGAGTATATGTGATATGAGATACCCCCAGACAGTACTGGACTGCAGTGGACCAAAGGTATTAGTATGATAAATGAGCCTCAACTCTCACTCTTACTCACACTCTCCCGCTCTCTCTCTCTCTTTCTGTCTGTGCTCTGCTAACCCACTCACTGTAAATCGCTGAAATTATGTAATTGGCCAAACGCATTTGGTCAGGTTCCATGCGATTATTCAGTGTCTTGTCAGCTTGTTTGCCAGCGACACACCAAAGATGATTTATTTTCCTCCACCTTCGCTGCAGCTCTTAAAGCGGCAAAGGAAACAGTCAGACATCCAGAGCTGACCCAATTCGAGCTGTGTTCCACCCTTCGTGTCTTGTGTTCGTTGGGTCGTTTACTGCATTATTGAGCAGCTGCTTGATGTTTAAGGTGACAAACACGCTTCGCTGCTGTAAATAAACTTCTGGCTGCGAGTGTGCTGCGTCTGGGTCTTCCTTTTTTTTGTGACTGATATTGGCCTTTCGCACCTTAATGTGGTCGCATTTGTGCTGATGGCTTTTGGGAGCGAGTCGCTGCTGCGGTGGATGCTTGAGCTTCTCTAAACGAATTGTGGACGAGCCACTCCGCAGGTCAATGGGAATAGAAAGAGGTGTTGGTAATGTTATAGGGATGAATGCGTGAGTCACGTTAAGGTGAAAGAAAGAAATGAAACACAAGCAAGCAAAGAATTAGAGCAGCGCCCGGCAGCGTAGCATAGGAAAAGATCGGGGGCAGCGCAGTCGGCATTAGAGCAGCGTAAAAACTTCGCAAGCAAAAGCTTTGGCCCATGCACAGAGAAAAGGCCGCAGCGGCAGAGTTGCAGCTTCGTATCTTCCACGCACAATTGCGCTCGGCTGCGCGCAGCGGCAGAGAAGCAACTTCGTAAGACAATTGCTCGGCTGCGCGCAGCGGCAGAGAAACGTTTTTCGGCTTCGTGTCTGTGACCTGTGCATGCAAACGCACGCAAGCATGTTAGTACCTGCACGCCGACCCCTCATCTAGAAGATCGCAGTAGCAAAAGGAGTGAAAACAGAGAGAAGTGCAGTACAAGTAATCAAAGCACGCTGTCATCTCTCTTAAATAAAAACTAATCGACACTCTAGTAGTGGAAGCTCTTCACATCCATCTCGTAAACAGCTCACGTGTGGCATGGCCTCCATCACTGATTGAATTACGGCACAAGTTTGGCATGTGCTGGAGTCCCAAGTGTGTGAAACTTTTAGCAAAAATCCACCGCTGACACCTTAACTCAAGCACTGTCCACAGCTAAACTAAACCAAACCCCAACCCAAACCCTCTTTTTGTGCTAAAACCATTTTCCGATAACTTTTGAAACATGACCATTTTAAAAAGTTGCTGACAGATAGCAGGCACACAAAGTCCCCCAGCAAATTGGCTGGCTCAAGCTCTACAGAGAGAGAGAGAGAAAAAAAAACATTCCATTGGGTTGTGTGTACCCTTTGGTGTGGCCCTTTGGGGTAAGCCATTTAGTTGGCGCGTGGGGTTTTTGGGCCTTTTATTGATGGTGTCCAATCACCCAATCCACCTGTTGCGGCATCAAAAAAAAAGGTTCAACTGCCTTCCCGTTCAACCTAACTGTTCTGTGGTAGCTTTCGCTCTCCTGCCCTGAGCTTTTCTCTCTGGTGAGGGAGTGGCGGGTTTGAGTAATGCCTCACGTACGCGCTTTGGCGTTTAACTTTTAATTGAATTTGATCGAATGCATGTGATAAAATTAATTGAGGACCAAGGACTGTCTGTTAACCCATCACCCGCTCAGAGAGTTTCACTCTTGCTCTGTGTTTTCTTCTCAGTTTTCTTACTTCAAACTAGTTCCACTTTTCCTTCCATCTGTCTGCCACCTCTTCTTGTTGACAGTTGGCCAAAGTCTGAGCCCACTTGACCGAAAGTTTTTAATTGACTTTGAGCATAGACTTTTACGGCCAGCGGCTCTAAAACACGACCAAAACTGTTGAGGCAAAAGCCATCTAAATGTCCAACTAGTTTGCATGTGTCTACCCCTCCCAACACATGTGCATACCCCTCACGGATGCCACTAATTTCTACCCCTCCCCACTGTCTAATTGCTGCCCTGGCAATTTGCACCGCAAAACTTTTCCAGTTAGTTTGGCTGCGGCATTTCATTAGCGGTTTCGCTTTACGTTCCTGGCTAACGAGGAGCACACCCCCACATCTGCACCCAATTTTAGCCCAAAAATGTGGGCCTGCTGTGCGGGTTGATTGAACGAAGTAAAAGGCTTCTCCTTTGGGCTTTTCATTGGCTTTCATTGGCTTGTGCACTTTGCAGTGCTTTGTTCTGTGTGTGTGTGTGCCAAGCCATAATTTGTTGATGCTCTTATGATAAATTATCCAACAGCAGGGCACGAGCCACAGGCCACAGGCCACAGTTATGCCGCCAGAGCAGCAGAGTCGAGAGTCGAGAGTCGAAAGTCAAGAGTCGAGCGCCGCAAGAGCCGCAGCAGCCGCAAAGTATGCCATGGAAAGGCTTCCCAACGAAGACTTCTAAAGAAAATGTACAAGAAAAATAAAGAAAAAAGGCAAAAAGGGAGGCAAGGGACCAAGGACTAAGTCAGGTAGTTGCCTAAAAGGAAAATCTCTCTTGAGCAGGATGTGGGGCAATTTTGTGTTTATTTTTCATAATTTCCGCAACGCACAAAAAAATGAACAGGAACTTCCTGATGTTGATGCTGCTGCTTATTTATGGTTTAATAAGCTGCCAATAAAAATATGCATACAAAATAAAGAGCAGACATTGACATCATTATAAACAACACAAAATGTAATACTTTTTTTTGGGATTGGCAGCAGATTTAGGTGCGCTTTGAGCCGCTCGCTAATTTCATCAAACATCCAAAAAAAGGAGAGAGCTTCCTCGTGACATTAATGTATGCAAATGCCGAAAGGATGCAGGCCCAGCGATTATGTTGTATGAATATTATTCTGCCTTGCTGTCTCTGTGCTCTGTTTGTGTAACTTTACCCGAAACAAGCGTAAAACATTTGCATTTTTCGCTGGGAGTGAGGGTTGGAAGGGTAGAGGGAAGGGTCTGCGCAGAGGCATGTTAATGCAAAATCAAAATCAAACACGACAAATGATTTTCTGATTTGCACGCGTCGCCTGCCATCAGTTGATTAATTATTGATCTCGACAAAAATTTGATTAAGTGAATGGGAAAAAGAAACTCAGCGCCAGAATGAGTTCAACTGGAACAAAAAACGGCAATTAAAAGGAGAGTAAAGTAAGTGATGGAAAGAGGAGACTTTTCGAAGAGGACTACTAAAAGATAGGGCCCAGAATCTACTCAAAGACGAGGCTCCCATAAAAGATAATTCACCGAAAAATTCCTCTTAAATTGAACCCTTCTAAGAGCTCTCTCCTCAAACCCCTAACAGGCGTGTCCAATGCTGGTCAGCCTGACCACAAAAATGAGCCGCCAAACAAACAGAAAGGCCCACAAAACAAACCCACACATGAATGGAATTTACAGAACAAAAAAAAACTTTCAACTCAAAGCGGAACCTGAATAGCATTCCAAACAAAAGGCAAATGAGTAAAAAATTGCGCGCAGGCGCAGAAAATTTAATTAAATCGAGCAGAGAGCAGAGAGCAGAGAGAAGCCAGCGCAGAAGCAGCAGCAACCCTTGAAAAACTCAGAACCAGAAATGACACGAGTCCATCAATTTTACAGTGAAACACAATTCACGCAATTAGACACAGGCCGTGGCATTACCAGAACAGAACAGAACAGAAAAACCTTTTCAAAAATTACAAAATATGCAAAATGTGGGTAGAGGCAGAAACTGGAGCATTCGTTCGACCTGTCAGAGTGACATGAAGGAAACCGTCAGCACGGAGATTTCGATTCCATTAAGCAGATAGGCACACAGGAAGGGAGAGCGAGGAGAGGCATACCTGAATTTTCACAGAGATAGAAATCAGTTGAATATTCCAAAATATCAATCAGACACTTGAGCTCAGCGAAGTGTGAAAGAAAGAAAACTTCATTTGAATATCGAATAAAAATCCCGATAAGAACAGGCAAGCAAGTCAATGGCCCGAGTCCTCAAAGCAGGGTTCATCCCGGGTCAAATGAAAGAATGGAATCCAAAGTTGAAGTTGAAATTGCTTCCAGTTGAATGCCTGAAAAAATCTTAGGAGCTTAAGAAAATTATTGGGAAAATGGGTCAGCAAATTGTTTGGGGTGGGGGGAGGTGAATGCAAATGTCTGGCAGACAGATTTTTTTTCCCTTCACATCAAAATGAAATCAAGCGAAAAAAAAGACAAAATGCTTAACTAAACATAAAGAAAATCGGTAACAGAAGCTCCATTGAAGCTGTCAAATGTTGGTTTTTCCTAATTGTTTGTCTAAGAAGAGAGAGAGAGAGAGAGAGAAAAAATACTAGTTTTTTAAGGCACAATATGATTGTTGGGTTCCTTTACTGTGGATCAACCCCTGAAGGAGCGTTGAGGCAAAAGCAAACATGTTTGATGTGTTTGCTAGGGACATACAACGTGTTGTAAGTGAAGGCATGCAGGAGCTGTCGAACCTGCTTCAGGGATGAATAATGGATCGAACCTGCTGCAGGGAGATTGATCGAACGTTCAGGTATGAATGATGGCGCGAACCTTCCTTAGGGAACTGTCGAGCTTGTTGGAGTTGAGATCTTAGATGTTAGTTAACCCAACGACCTTGGTTGGCAAGGCAAACTAGATGAGGTTTGAAATTTTTTTTTTTTTAGTTAATGTTAACTAAGATTTAACCATTTATTTTAACTAGTTTTAATAGCTGTAGAGTTAGAATTTTAATATGGGCTAGGAAGGGGAAGGAGGTTCTGAGTTGAAATGGCATCAAACTCTCTTTCCTTTCACCTTTCTACCTAATCATAGATTATGCCACATTTTAAAACACACCCCGCCAAGCCATTCCGGAAACCCTTTTTTAAGTCCAACCCACGATTTGTCCAATTGTCAGCTCATAAAATATGGATCAGACAGCGAGACGAGAATCAATATTGGGAGTTAGTTTATGAGGCTGTGCCAAAAATATGAGAGGGCCCATTAAAAATAAATCATTGGACAGGCCGGCACAACCCCCTAACCCCGATGCACAACCCCTAACCCTTTATGGGGTAACTCACGGCAACGCCACTCAGTCAAGTGTGCAAAAATGCATTAAAACAACGCCACGGCACGAGCACAAAATTTTTAAAAAAATATTTGCACTTCACTGGAGGCGCAATGAAGCGCCGTTTTTTTTCCCGGTATGGAACTGAGGGATCGGCATGGAGTATTGTGGGTATAGGTGATGTGGTGCGGCTTTTGTTTTCGTTTAAAACTCTTTTATTAACTCATATCGATGTCAGTAGTAGAGTCGACTTCTTCTGGCAAAGGGAGCAAAAAAACAAAGGCTGAACCTTCAAGTGAGTTCGAGGGGGAGGCTCGCACACTGCCCACCGATAGCTGTATAAATTACAGTCAGTCCAAATATGCCGTACACTGATTACCTCTAATTGGCAGTCGATTTGGCTCAAAGACATTTAATATCTCAGTCTGAGTATCGTTGGCCAGAAGTTGTCGCATAAATTTCAGAGCGAAACTGCCTTGATTGGGGGCGTTTTTTTTTTATACTCTCTGCACTCGATTCGATTTGAATTGATTCTGATGCTGATGCTGATTCTGATTCTGATACTGATTCTGATATGGTCGTGTGGCTCGTTGTGGGCGTCGTCTGGACTACTTGTTGCACGCTTAGCTTTGAGGCTAGACGGGCTCTGGGTTTGCCTCTAGAGATGCAAACGTCAGGGCCAACAAATGAGGCTGCCACGCTCCACTGGAAAGGGTTCCAGTTCCAGCATCAATCAATCAACTGAAACTGTCTCCGAATGCGGCTGGCTTTTCCCTAATTAACTTGTTAACTGCGAAGTCTGCGAAAAGTTTTCGCATTTTGTGTTTCGAGTTTTGCATATCTGCGGCTCGAGTTGATCGCAACTTGATTTGCAGCTGGCGATTAGCGTCTGCGATTACATTTAAATGCTTTGCCACTGGCTTTGGCTTTTGATTGATTGATCGTCCATTACAGTGTTTTGCCAGGGGGATACGCTGCGATTTCGACTCTGGGCTGTGGGCTGTGGGCTGTGGCCTGTGGACGTTGTCTGAGGTGGATGAATGCTAACTAATGTGGGACACTCGAATAGTCGAAGTGTTTTGGGGCAGAGAACCTGAAAGAGGTGCAGCCAAAGTGTTGGGTAGATCTTTGTGGAAGATCCATGAGAGTGCAGAGTGAGAATTGCAAGTGCTGACAGTATGTGAATAGTTTATGGTGCTACCCGAAAGATGTTTGAGCTGCGATAAAGAATGCTTCAATTGAAGTGATGGAAGGCGAGGGGTTGGCGAAGGTTCTGCAATTTATTGAGCGGGAATCGATAGAGAAGATGGGATCAAATTCACGAAGATTTGTACACTCCAATATGGAAGATCGAACCTCAAGTAGCTCCTTAAACTGTAAAAATATGAACACTACTTCCATAAATCTGTTTCCCTGATCCACAAATTCTTTGACTTTCTCTCCTTCCCTTCCCCAAGTACCACACTTTTTGCCTCAAAATTAGCTCTCACTTTCGTGTACCCCCCGAAGGCCTCGCCTCGCTCTAATTGTGCAAATTCCCACAAAAATGAATCTTATCCCAGCTTCGGGCACACAGCCGCAAAAGAACCAAAAATTTCCTTTACATTTTCTTTCGTTTCGTTTCGCTTCGACAAAAGGATTTTTGGATTTTCCCAGCAGCCCAGCAGAGGGAAACGAAGAAGAAAAAAAAGGGTTGCAGCGGGACGCAGACAATGAATGAAAGGGAAAATCTATTTTCTTTTTCTATTTTCTTTGCTCGGGCCGCACGAGAAAAGCTAAGAAAACAAACAACTGAACAAATGGAAGAACAACAAAAAAACAAAAAGCAAAAGGAAACTTTTTCTGCCCTCCCCTGCTGCTGTCACTCTTTGTTGCATGTTGCATGTTGTCCTGCTCCTGCTCCTGCGGTGCAGCATTGTTCTGCCCTCGAGCACGGAAAGTGGAGCATGGCCGCGTAGAGTAGAGTAGAGCGACTGAGAGGCTGAGAGGAGGAACCAGCGTGAAATCAATTTGCGGCAGCTACTTAAGTGCAACACGGAAACAGCCACCAATGGACTTGCCCCACACCACTCCACAGTGTTTGAGCGATCGGAAATCGTTTGGCCATAATCGAACACGATTTGCCTATTAGCAAATGAAATCAAAAACAACCCAAATGAATACAAAACAAAAAACCAGAAAGAAATCAACCGAAAGGAGTGGTTGGCAGTTCACTTTGGTGACTGCCGAATGCTCTGCCAAAATGGGAGATGGAAGCGGGAGAGGCAGAAGATATTTGCCTTTCATTGCTTCATTTATTTTTTAATTTTTCAAGATTTATTTGCACTTACATTCAGCCTCTTTTCGTAATAGTTTCTTACAAATAAATGAATGTCCTGAATGTCAGCGTTAATTTTTATTCAACATTTTTTTACAGGTTTACAGGCAGAGAGGCCAATATACGATTTCATAATATTATGAAACATTTTGTTCTACTTTAGGAAGCAATTTTTAGGTACCTTTATGTGGCATTCATAATCTTCTAGCTGACATCTTGAATGTGTGAAAATATGTAGAAATTTGTACAAAAAACTTTGTGGTATATTTTTAACAAAATAAATCTTAAACTAAGTTCTCAGCATTTAATGAAGATATCAACTATCATCTATATTATTTGCCACAGTCAAACCCAATTCCCGCTCTGCCTGTCAAACCCCTCCAAAAAGCCACCATACCCTATTTTAGTGCATCCCAAAAAAAAAAAAAAAGAGGAAATGGCATAAAAAATGCGACACACAATTTATTCGCTCTCAGGAGCCTGCCTCCTCGGGTTGCAATGAAATTTAATTACCTCATCAGTGCGAGGCATACAAAAATTTGCATGCCACCCCCCGAAGTGCTGCAACCCCTGCCCGGCCAGCCCCTCTCGTCATTTTTGCACATTTTTGCACTTTGGCACACATTTCTCGGGGCCTTTCCTCTTGCAGGCCCATCAATTTTAATGGCAAAAAGCGCATTTCCCGCTAAACAGAGGGGTGGGAGGGTGGAGGGTGGCTGACAATGATTAGGGCAACTGGCTCCGGCTCTGGCTCTGATGTTTGTCACTTTAACGAGTGGGCATGCATAATTTCAATATCTAAATGGCCTTCAAGGACACTTTTGCCCCCGGCCATAAATTTAAGTCCAGTCGCTGGATCGATTTTTGTCCTCTTTTCAAAT